>NW_026713064.1:2400000-3000000 GCF_030625045.1 Achroia grisella
AATGTATAATTAAAGAAGGAATTCTAAAATTCAGAGTTTCTGTCTCTCTTTATAATATTAGTGCGCAATTTACATTTTCTTTCATGTTTCATTAGAATGAACCGGTTGGATGAGAATAGTATAAGACTTTAAGACCCGAATAAATCAATAAAGCACAAACATAATAAAGTAAAAACTTATAATATTTCTATATCATTCTTTAATTTATTTTTATATTCTTCAATGTATCTGTTTATAATATTTGTGTAACTAAGTATATTAAGAAAGTTAAATAAATAAAATATTGTTAGAAAATTAACTCATAGTTAAAATTTATACACAAATTTTGTATTTGGATTAAATAAAAATACCTGAAACACTTCGAGTACTTGCGAAGAGCATGCCCTCGACACAGGCACGCACTGTATTTGCATATGTGTAGTATAAAAATTCCTTTCAAAGAAGACCACCGCCTTGTCTATTGACGCAAAGAATTTCCTCAGAGCGGATTTGAATTTATTTATTTCGTTTATAACATCGTCTGGTGCCTGAAATTTTAATCTATTATAAAATAAGCAGTCATACAACTATACAAACAATTATGTATATACTTATCCATATATTAAACTTGAATATTAGGATTGCAGATTATAAAATTCTAGTTAAAAAAATTGTGAGTAGTCAGACAGGAAGTAATCAGTAATATTTTGTTAAATATATTATAATGCTTATACTACATCAGAATTTATTTAAGATATATCACATTTCGGTTGAGGGCCTGATGATCTTTATTACAATTTATACCTATTTCAGACACCAGCTCCTCACAGCAAATCGATTATAATAATAAATTTAAGCATTTTGTTATAAAAAAATACTACATGTATTGTTGCCATGATGTTTGTGAGGAGAAATGAATAATAAATCATAATAAAAATCATATTAATAAAAAAAAGTAATGAATTTGCATTGTTAGCAATGTAACAAGTCGACCTTCATACAATTTTCTTGATACCACTGTGAATTAACCACTCATCCTTTAACATTTCACTAATGCCCAATATATACTATTAGAGTGAAATGAAAGTTAGAATTATCAACAGTTTATTTGAATATAATTTATATTCCTACAGCTAAAAAAAATCTGGTACAGTTTGTATGGAATTTGATAAAGAGGAATAGATTTGAAACTGTATTTAGGCAAAAAGCATCTGATGACATCATAAAACATAATCAGTCAAATCTTACTTTTTATTTATCAATAAAGTGGAAACTAAATGTATTATATATTATAATAACAGTTGAGTGGATGGATAAAAAACCTTACCCGCGTAACAGATTGATAGTGAGCTATTGGTAGAATTAACACATGGTGTGGCGTAAGGGGACCCTTTGCTAATGCTAAGTAGCAATGTGTACCCACAGTGATCACTAGGTGCTTCTCCACAGTAGGTGAAGACAGACAGAACCAACAGGAATCTAAATATGGATAATAAAAAAAGGATTGTAAAAATTCTGTTTGTTACTAGATTAATCATATGTATTCTACTAACATTGTAAACATGAAAGTTTATGAAGCCTGTTATTCTTTCATGCAAAAACATACTTTTTATAGCAAATTTATATTTTTTTAGCATAAAAAATATCTATCTTACTTTTCTGGAACATTCTGAGTATATTGCAATTCAAGAGAAATATCTGAGTTCTGTATAAAAAATTGCGATATTATATTCAATAATTAAGACATAAATTAATACTATTTATTAAATACACCTGGATCAATTTCTTTCTTCTTTCTCTCAGGATTATCACCACCCTTTCTTTTTCTTTTGCCCTGATCATCATCTGCTGCATCCATATTGAAGAAAAATTGACCATTTCCAGTGCACTGAAAAATATTGTATAGTTTTTTAATTATACATTTTTAGACATAAACACTGTTGATATGGAATCTGCCTTTTATACCATGTTTAAATTGGTTAATAAAGTCATCTAAACAAAATAGAATAAAAAATATAAGTATCTATCTATCTTTATAAAATTACCTTAACAACTTTGCCAGGCTGGTGTTGTTTCAAAAGTTCCGGGTCATATGGACATGGAGTTTCATCTGTAGTGGCTTGTAGCAAATCAGTCATGCGCATTTTTGAGATTGGTTGTAAAGAACATGCATATATCCACTTCTCTTTCACCTTATTACCTACTGGAGCTAGACCTATGAACCTAGTAGCACATTCTCTGTAATCTTGATGAATACTCTGGTTCCTGAAAATTAAATATAAATACTAAAATCCATATTCATTATGGTAGTATTTAGATGACAATATATGGCCTTATGAAAGTAATTCTGAACTAAATTTAAAACTATTCTATATATAAGCTAATAACCTTATTAATAAGGTACAAATGTTACAGTTCTTTATTAATTTGTCTTCAACTGTTATAGGGAATGTGTGGTCATCTCTGTATCAAAATTCGAAATCCAAAAATCATTTATTCACATAGGACATTTTAGTTGCTTACGAACGTCAAGTTTTTACATTATATATTTTTTTTCCCCTACCATCCAGTTTGGTATATAGATCCAATTGAGAAGAAATTGCAAGAAACTCAATTGAATTACTTTAAATCGCGTATTTCAGCTGCCATACAACCCATCAAGTGGGTCAGTAACTAGTTTGTCATATCAATTATATATAAACAAATAATATCAATCAAACTAATTACCTAATTGCATAATCAAAAGTATTATTATTATTATAATAATCTTACAATAACATACTATTTTGAGCAGAGAGAGAGAAACATAGAATGTGGTATTCTATGTCTGACCGAAAGTGACGAAATTTTACTATTATTTTGAAGTTATTAACAGTAATTGTAGAATATCTTAATTAAGTACAGGCATACCTATATGGTTGTCTCTCATAATATTTGTTTACAGATGGAACAAAATGATATCTAGGCTTCAAATGAATTGAGAGCCATGCTAACAAGTCTGACTGCCGGTCCTCTTCAATATCAACCTGAAAATAAAACAGCTATGTTTAGACAAATAAATCCTTGACAACTAGACTGATAAGTATGAATCTATTTTTGATATTTTCTCCAAAATAATATAAAATAATATTAAACTTGATTTAAAATCAAAGTAATAAAAATTAAGTTTATAATAATATTAGAACTGAAATATTTCAACCCCTTTATCAAAGTCATATTGTACATATAGATATCCATATATATGGGCAACTCAGTCTCAAACAATTATGTTGTAAACTGTTTTGATTGTAGGGTGCAATTAAGTAGTGGGATTACAAGGGACTTAATCCTATTATTTTGGTATGGCAATCCATGAGTGATATCACAGATGTGACATGATATGATGCCCATAGTGCTGTACATGTATAAGATGAAGATTTCTACATATTATCATGTGAGCCATCGGCTACTTTGCCATTACAATTAGAAAAAATATACTTAAAATTCATTAAAATAGGAAGAGCATTGCTATGTAAAAATGAAGAACCTTAGCAATCATTATAAAAAAGTGAAATAAAAAAATATTATTTTATCTAATTTTACCTTTTGAGTTTCATCCTGTTGTATTCCCGCAGGCCACAGAGTAGTTATAAGTACATCTATGCCCCTGTACTCACTCTGTCCTCTAAAACATGCATCTCTAACAGCACTACAGTCACTGGGCTCAAACACACACATGGGAATATCCTTGCCAAGCTCTCTACGAGACAAACCACTTAGATATGCTATTTTAATATCTGAACTTGTTGTAAAGATTCCTCTCTTACCTGTAATTACAATTGGTAGAAATTTAACTCATATTTCATTAAGTTGTAGATGTAAAATATTTTTTTTATTTATAAGGTCAATTACAATATAATATTATAAATAATTAAATTATATTTATAGACTCATTCCATTTACCAGAGCTCTCCTTATCTTTTCATTGTATAAGGGACAAGTAACGTAATTCAATTAACTATCATTAAAATCAGAGTGAAGCATTCTCATATCATATGATATGAGAATGCTTCACTCTGATTTTCTGTCTTCTCACTTTATATTTTATAAATAATATTTTAATTGCCCTATTATTAATTAACAATTAATAAAACTGTGGCAAAAATTACCCATGTAAATTACATTTGGAACTATTTCTGATCCCTCTTCACAGTAATATTGTACATGTTCAGATTTTGAAGGCCCAAAAATGTATGTGGTTACTGGCACTGAAACAAATACAAATATATTAAACATTTATTTGAAATTAGGACACTTATTCTAAATTTAAAATATTGCTTCTTACCTTTTCTCGTACGCATTTTATATGCATCCAGCTGTGAGTTATCATCCCCAAAAAAGTTTCCAACGCACAGAAGAATGTCGAAGGGTCCAGATTTTTTCACAATAGATTCGACCCGGGAAAACAGTGCATTAAAATTTCCGTTCACATCACCGCATATGAGCCTATAATAATATTAATATATAATCAAGTATATTATTTACAATATTAATATTTTAAATAAAGTAGATTAAACTAACTTACGTTTTCTGTTTATCAGACATGTTTGTGAAAGATTTGATCTTAAACCATCAAAATCAAATCAAATTCCAAAACAAAAGTAATGCTGTATAACTCAGAGAAAACTTTTATTTGCTAATTGTAAGAATTTGTGGTTATGAATCTACAATAATAATAGAACATTGGTAGTTTGGCTTGAGAAATTGAAAGCAATGTAAAGTTTATTTATAATTAATTAATTAATTACAATTATAATTTTCTCATAAATATAATAATTTTAAAACCGGTAAAAGAAAGACTAAAACGCAAATCTGATAATAGCTACTGTAGAGACATTACTCTATGGTGTAATGTACTCTGTGTCGAACTTTCAAGATTTGTCAGATTGACAATTAAAAATGAACAACACATTAAATATACGTTTTTATATATATAAAATATACCACAAGAATATTACATTTATACACACTGGACTCGTTATTTAACCACTGCCAGTAAAAAATTAAATAAAGTTTCTAATTTGAATTCACTGCAGTAAAAGTTACATTTAACTACGTACTTACACTTACCACAATTTCCAAAAACAAAATCCAAAGTTATAGAACTATGCAATAATATAAAAAGTAAATCGTCGGAAGACAACGGCTGTATGGACTGAGTCCTTTTGCTTTTCCCTGAGATGGGGGGAAAAAACAATGCAAAAAATCTGATAATTACTCTGTCGGCATAGGGTAATCTGTAATTATTTTGTTTTTGTTTATTTCTTATTTTTATCAATTTGTTTATTAATTATAATTAAATACTTAATATTATAATGGCATCATCAAGCAAGTTACCTGGTACAGGGCTGGAAGATGTTGGAGTACCTGGGCAGGCTTATCTACGCGACGCGCTTACAAGTTGTACTGATCCATTGAAAGCAATTGAAGAATTTCAGCTTGAAAACGGTATTTTACTGCCTTCACTAAGACCGATGCTACCACTTCTAGACCTTCATGGCGTAAGAAGACTTGACTTCCATACATCTGTTCTAGAAGAGTTAAGAGAGAAACTAATTACACATATTAATGAACTCGGTTCAAAAGATAGCAAAGAAAATGACAAAAAGCTCAAAGAGCTATTATCGAAGAGTTTCCCAGTCGTCAGAGTTAAATCACTGAGACCAGTCATCATGGGTATTTTGAAAAATACTCCACACATTGATGACAAATACTTAAGAGTGTTAGTGCGTGACAGAGAATTGTACAATGATACAGATACCGAGGTAAAGAGACAGATATGGCAGGACAATCAATCTCTATTTGGCGATGAAGTTTCGCCACTTCTCAGTCAGTATATAAGAGAGAAGGAGAATGTATTATTTGATCATGAGAATCTCACCAACTTGTTCTTTTCACCATCACCTAAAGTCAGACGACAAGGTGCTGTAGTTCAAAAACTAGCACATATGATAGGCAACAGTGTAAAATTATATGATATGGTTTTACAGTTCCTACGCACTTTGTTTCTAAGAACTAGAAATGTTCACTATTGCACATTAAGAGCTGAACTGCTAATGGCATTGCATGACTTAGAAATACAGGACATCATATCTGTGGACCCTTGTCATAAATTCACATGGTGTTTAGATGCTTGCATTAGAGAGAGAAATGTTGATATCAAAAGGTCTAGAGAGCTTCAAGGTTTTCTTGACAGCATAAAGAGAGGCCAAGAACAAGTATTAGGAGACCTTTCAATGACATTGTGTGATCCTTATGCAATTAATTTTTTAGCAACATCTGCCATAAAAATATTACAACATTTAATAAACACAGAAGGGCTTCCAAGGGACAACACCATATTAATTCTTTTACTGAGAATGTTGGCCTTAGGTTTGAGTGCATGGGTGATGATTGACTCACAAGAATTTAAAGAACCTAAACTTGACAGCCAAGTTGTCACTAAGTATTTGCCAGCTCTCATGTCACTCATGGTTGATGATCAAGTTAGAGCCCTGCATAACAAACTACCTCCTGATGAAAGGGAGTCAGCTATCACCACTATTGAACACTCTGGCCCTCCACCTGATGCCTGTGAGGCCTATATGAGAGAGAGTTCTGTTTGTGGAGTATTAGCAATGTATTATACTTTACATGCAGCTAAATCACGAGACAGAGGAGCGCTCCTACGAATACTAAGTATTTTAGGCAGTTGTAAAGATGGTCGGGCTTATGAAGATCCTTTCTTACATGCACTTGTTGCTTTACTTATACAGTTACCAGATGAATTCCAGGGTGAAGACTTCAGTACAGTATTGTTTGATGAATTCTTTTTTGCTGGTTTATCTAAAGATAATGTCACCAGGCATTTATTGAAGCTACTGTGGTATATACATCCAAAGTTACCTGAAACTAGACTTCAGACACTGATGAAAGCATTACAACCGGGAACTCAGCACAACGAGTCTGTACATAAGCTTTATGAATCTTTGAATCAAAAAATGAACACTCAAGCAGAACCAGCTGCTAGCACTAGTGAAATGGAATATTTAGATTCACCACTCATGAGTGTACCAACACCAGCACCTTATCATATGTAATAATTTTACTTCATAATTAGGTATTAAACAAAATAAGACATCTATCTAAAAGCATATTTTTGATTCCTCATTCCCCAATGCATGATGTTTGTATTCACTACTGTCTTAGTCTTTATTATTGGAAATCATATTGAATAGGGAAGACAAACTACAAATAAGAATCACTGTAAATATTTATTAGTATTGACTTATACAAAATATTTTAAAATTAAGAACATTGTTTCTGATGTTACATTTATATATTATAATTTTTTAATGTTGCAATTTATAAATTTCTATGGACGGATGAAATACTGAGCACATTTTATGGCAGTTAAACAATAAAATTAATTGCACGCATATTTATTTTGGAGTTATCTTTTTAATTTCATTTTCGAGTTAGAATTATGTTAACGTAGTGAATGCGCATCCTTATTCTACGCGCGGTGGTCACGTCGATCAGGCTTCATGTCCAGCGAGTGTAGGGAACGCAGTGAACGGGATCGTTCGAACAGCGACGGGTCTGTGTAAATGGGTTCGCTGCCATCGTCAAAGGCGTTAGCCAAACGGCCAGCAGATCCCGCCTCTTCGCCAACCTCAGCGAAAGTTCTACCCAAACCACTGAAATATAATACAAGCAATTAGGAAAAGGACATCTTACAAATGTAGCTACGTGAGCATGTTCAAATGAAAGGTCAATCGGATATCGTCGTAACCGTCTATTGAGTAAGTACTCATATCTTCATATAATAGGTATTTGCACAGAAAGTCAATATACAGATTCATAATTCGAACTCTGGTAGATGTCATTCAGATAATGGATGTATAAAATATTGAAGTTATTTTGGACTTGTTAAACTATTTATGCCTTATGTCATGTCACACATATTATCATTATTATTACCTTAACGAAAATGGCTTATGGAGATGTGAAGCTGAGAACAAAGACGGTCGTGAAGGCCGGGGACCAGGAGTCACTGGGCGGAGAGCTGGCGCAGGACTTGAAGCTTGTATGTTCTTGCGCAGTATACGCCAATATCGTCTGAAAATAGAAGTAATATTTTAAAATAATATTTAAGTAACTTAAATAGTACTTAGGCAAGTAAGTAGTATGTAATTATAATAATATACCTACCAATTCGTCAAAATCATCATCTTCATGACATTGCAGAGTGCAGATAAATCTGTTAAATTACGGGATAAGTGACATGATATCTTAGTCCTCTGGAATGGCAACCCCTGAATGGTATCTTGGATGTCGAATGATAACGTGATATCCGTAGTGCTGTACATCAACAGGTAGGCAGTCAGCTTGTTTGTCATTCCGATTACATTAAAAATGCGACAGGGACGAGGAGACTACCTCTAATATATTAGGGATTTAATATGCCCGCAGTGTTCTTAATGGTATCTGTATTTGTTCTAAGTGTAATACGATAATTTGTAACTTACTTGTAAATATACAATGCAGCAGTCAACATAGCCAGAAGTAAGGACAGCAAAACACACAGTGCCACCAATAGCGCTCTGTAATGGTACGGCGAAACGCATACCCCTGCAGCTGCTACCACTGGCGAAGAGTCAGATGGGCCATTTTCCTCCAACAATTCATTGCGATTGTCAAACACCTAAATATTAGGTACAATATAAGTATGTACGAATGTAATTAATATAGGATTTCAATTAAAAAGTACAACGTCAATATCGACAAAATTTAGGTAGGTATGTATGTTAGTGACATAATTGCAAATCTTGTTGAGACCAAAACTATTTAAAATATAAGGAAGACACTAAAACATGCAATCATTAAGGATTAAGAATCTCCTACTTTTTATAGTATGAAAATTAAAAAAATATATTTATGAAACGCATAAAAAAAACCCAGTCGCATTACTCACTCTATATATAATACCTACCCTAGATAATATATATAAACACTCATCTCTGATTATCAGTTGAAAGTGACCATTATTTTCATTTATTAAATGAAATATTTCTGATAGTAATGTTACACATGCAACTTTAATTGAACTTTAAATTCTTTAGTCATTCTGTCTGATATTATTTCAATTTCATTTAAAATGGTACAGATGCTTTAAAATATGGAAATTTACAGCTTGTATTTCCGTTTATAATAAATTAAAGATACCTATCTAATGTTATCTATTACATTACTTATCTAAGAATTACTAGTAGTATTATGTCATGTCAATATAAACATTTTATCTCAATAATGTTACCAAGTAGTCACCTAAGGCAAATAAGCAGTATAGATAAGTAGCATATAAATAGATAATTAACAAATGTTCTAATCTTAATATTATATGTAACTTCAACAGGTTTGTTTGTACGTTTGTTACGCTTCGTTTATAAATACGCAGAAATATAGAGACTGCTTTATCCCGGCCGTAATAATAAAGTACCTACGTTTACTTAAATTTTACGTTTACAAAAATTACAAGGTTTAGATAATCAACTTTTTTGCTTTGAGGTCGAATTCGTTTATTTTTTTCAGTGAATCCAGTTATTTATTAAAAGTGCAATCTGTGCTTATAAATAGTCTCACCTCAATCATTTTCCTCACATGACTCGGAGTTTCGACTTCCTCCTTCAGATACTTATCGACGCCAGCTTCTTCAAAAGATACTTTATACACACTAGCGTTGTTAGTATCATCAGATTTATTAGCGTTGCCGTCGTTATTTTCAGCTTTAACAACAATTGTGTCATTATTTTCAGCCCCATTTGTTGCATTGACATCTCTTCTGCGACGGCCAAATGATGGTTCAGATCTTCCTGTGTGACTTGGACAGTATGCCTGAAATAGTTTAAATCTTGTACTGGCAAATATCAACGAACAATATTAACGAACGACATGTTGACGATCTGATGAAAATCAACCTTATAGAGGCATATACTAATTACTGTAATACTTCCTAAGGTCCAAATTCCTCTACTCTATGTACTCAATTATTTTGCTACCATTAATCACCCTTCAAACCGAAATATAGAGGAGTAGGGAATTATTAATCCTGGATTAGTGGCCCTTTGCTAGTAAACCCTTGTCAAGTTGACCTCAACGCGGTCAAACTATCCTGGTGAGTTCACCACTATCGGCTAACTCATCTGATTTCATCCTCATCCTATCATCCCCCGCTCATGTACCATCAGCGTAGACCGTTAATCAGGTGCTCCCTTCAATACTAATCCATTTACAGAAACTTTAGTATAGTTTTATTTTAGTGAATGTTTTTAGTTATTAATCGAGTATGCTATACCAGTTTACGCAGCTATCAAATAGTGTTTCTTTATTAATTTAATTATAAAACAACAAAAAAAGTACCTAATCAAGCCAGTTACCAATATGAATGAATACCTGCGACAACAATGTACCTTTGCTGTTGGAAAGAAAAACAATATTTACAGACGAACTAGAGAATATAGGTATTTTGTCACATAGCAAATTGTATAAGTAACATACTATGTATCTTGTCTATTCTTGTCTAAATATCTACAAAACTGTCGAAAATGTCGTTATCATTCAATACAAAAGTGAGCCTCTTTGTTTGTAACGTCTTCAGAGTTAGACTACGGACTTTGGAACAGTTTTAGAGAAATATATCTAAGTTGGACTCGTCGTATGATGTAACTGTATCTACATACATACCTGTCTATACATTTCATGCAAAAAAATAAACTTATTACATATAATAAGATTTTTGTGTATTATATTGTATATATACAAATATAATAATATATACCTCATCATATTGTATCTGAAGTTTGCTTACATGAACAAAAAAATGTTTAATTCTATAAAAACAATTTGTACAGAATAATTCATTGTTGGGATCTAGTAAGCATAGCAATGCCTGTAGCAGGTACATTCCGCATTTCCATATCCATTGCCATATACCTTTGTTTTATAGAAAAATAATTTCGGCGTAACAAAAAAAATATGAAACTTTTTTTAACATACTATTTGTATGAAAGGTATTAACAGGTATATATGTAAATATAGCTCTAACCTAGGAATATTACATAAAACATTATGTATCACTTTAGGCAAATACTATCAAATGCTGTCAAACGCATTCAAAGTCTACCTTCAGAGTTTAACCCTTGGACTTTGGATGTGAACTTTGATGATCATATGCCGTTATCTAGAACAATAACCAAAGCCGTCGGCTTTTATTAATGGACTGACTTTGATAGCATCAAATTAGAAGCACTCTGTACCTACCTAGAATATTTTTAATGCACTTTTGTCAATATACCTACCTAAAGATTTACCGAGGTTCCTAATATTCGTAATAGTGATCTTGTGTCTACACAAATAAATTATGTAGGGACACCTCATCACATCATACACAAGTGTTGAGGTTACAGTGGTGAGGTGATAGGTAGCATCAGGCTACATTCTTATTGTTAAAATCAATCAAATACAGACACCAAAAACTTCGTATCTATAGGTCCCTGTACTTCCCTGTAAAATTGCTGAACGTAGGTATGCATTTAAATTGACAATTATGATAACTCGATGTCCTAAAATTTACACTATGCTATAGATACAATTGTCACCACAATGAATTTTGTGACTAACGGCCTATCTACTTACAAAATAAATATTCATATGCCACTTACAGGGATGAAAAACATGCTGCTAAAGGAATGAAAGATGACACAGTTACACTCTGTTTGAATGTTTATTTCTATTACGTAAATGTGTCACGCACCTACATCTCTGTTTAATAGATAATATATTTTATCAAAGGAACAGTAATGTCAAATATGTAATTAAAATAACTATTGTCAGTTATTTACCTGAGATAAATATCGCCGCAATATATATTAAGTATTAGGTACTTACTTTTTTATACCCATTAACCTGAATATCAATTCAAAATATTTACAATTATTAATTAATTTAAATAAACATTCTGAGACATTTCATAATCTCAATGTCTACTAGTGATGGAGAAAGCAATAGAGTAATAAGAATGATGTGATAGCAAAATACTATAGGCCCTCGATCGTATGGGGAAGAAGAAAATTATTATAATACATTAACTAAAACATGTCTAATCAATGTGTGCTCACTTGCAGGACATTAATGTAACGATGCAATATGCTAGTAACGTACCCAATTAGGTCTACGTGTTGACCCTGGAAACCAGCGTAATAAATTTCCGGGTTCCATGCTGCGCTATACTGATCTGATTTCATGCTCATCCTACTGTGCTCCACAGGTGCCTCGTCTAAGGATGCAATATAGCTAGTAACGTACTCAATTAGGTCTATATGTTCCCTGGAAACCATGGTCATAAATTCCTGGGTTCCATGACGCGCTAAACAAACCTGATTTTATACTTAGCCTATTATACTCCACAAGTGCCCGTCAGTCAATGTAATTAGCACCACCGGATGGAATGAAATGGTGATTCCATTACATCCAATAAAAATTAAATGACAATGTTTACAACACTTAACAATTATAATAATACATATATAATCTACTACGAGATTAAACTGCATAAATTACTAAACCGTTCCAACAAACAAAGTTTAATAACTGGATGACTATGATAACCCGTGAGTGTCCTCATTGAAATAATGAATTGATAACGTTTATTTTTGTGATCGCATTGACGTAATTGGATGTTTATGTTAGCTATCCAATAGAGACATGGACGGTAAAATTATTATACTAACATAATTATGATGAGTATAGGAACAAGATTTTAGAGACACACAGAGAGTTCACAGGTGACAATTTTATCGACCAACTATTTATCAATACGGCTTCTAACAAGTAATATAGATTCTTATTCAAATTAATTAAGAATTAATTTAAATACTTATTTCCATATTTTTATCACTAATTCAAATATACATTTGCACGTTCCTAACTCGTGGAAACGAAACTAGTCGCTAAGATACGTCCTTAGGAAAATTTGTAAAGTCGCGTAATCTTGTCAATTTTTACGTATTTTCATCATAAGCATTTATTATTTATGTGTGAAGTCTATAATTATTATGCAAATTTTGTTGCTATGTACTATAAATAAAAAGGTGTCTGAACGACTGACGGTACTATAAAAATATAAGAATAATTATGTGGGAAAAAAATAAAAAAAAATCTACATTACAGTATTATTAAAACGCACATATCGCTATCCATCAAATTGAGAACACTGCCAACCCACAGAAAGAAATTAAAGGAATTACGAAGGTATAACTTTCGAATTTTACTCAACTGAGTTGCCATGATTCAAGTCGGGTTGCAACCTGTCATATTTATTTTGAAAATGGGAGTTATGGGTTGTAAATAAGTAGCACAATCTTCAAATAAGACCTTATTTGACAATTGTGCTACTTATGTATGTACTTACATTTTGTATTAGTTATACATAATTATACTCACCGGTTGACACCCATCACGGCACGTACGCACAGTTGCTTCAAATACTAAGAAGTTAGACTCAGGTATTTTGAATGCATTAAATCTAGCTTCAAGGGAGTCTCCGCTTCTTCCTTTGTCCAGTTCAGGAAACACGTCAGGATCTACTGGGCATCTAAATAAACAGAAAGCATATCACGTGATAACAACGTGCATGATGCGTGAAGTGAACTGGATATTTATTTTTATCTCGCCTATTACTCGTAAATGTACGATAGGTATCGTATTTGTTCATGCATTACATGATGAAATTTCTGATAAATTGTAATCTTTATTTGTGTACACTAAACATTTGTATTTAATAAAAAAAATAGGTACATTTTACTTGTACCTAAAGCAGTGTCATTTGTATATGTAATATGTAATACATTTTAACTGGCGACTCCATACTTCGACTTGTCCTTGGTGATTTATTTTCCTATGAATTTATCTCGCAATATTACTTGAGTAAGTAATGTTAGAAGAGTGTGTATACTAATGATATAATTTATCTGTATAAATACTATTTCACATTTTCCATATCAATAGAACGATGTTATTGAACTGAAGAGCACTTTTACTTACCCTACTCGATCGATGAGCTGTACAGATCTACCAGAATACGGGTCTCTTGCAATAACATTTGTGGCAAAGATGTCCGTTGCATAATTATATCCATCTTGAGCTTCGAGTCTAAATGTTAATGGATCTCCTACAGCTATTGTGGTAGTTGGTCGCCCTTGGTAAAGTATCATCAATCGTACTTTGGAGTTCAACGAACTTTCCTCGGGTAGATACTCTATGGGTATCGGACTGCCCGATCTGTCAACAGAATCAAACCCCAAACTAAGGTAAGACTTGGAGATAATCCTTCAAATGTAAAGCCGTTGACTTCGAATGAATTCTGTTCTCAATAAAATTAATATAATTGATTTCGTTGTTATACGAGTAGATGAAAATATACAAAAGTACTCGAATTATGAGCACTACTGTTAACTAACTACCGATTCTTCTTTTGAGGAATTCATTCAAAGTCTGTTAGTTAGTAGCTGTTAGTGAAATAACAGCACTCACAAACAAAAAATACCACCAAAAAATATAAGTACATAAAGCCGAAATTACAGTTGCATTCAAATAAATTTAAATCGCAACTAAACATTTATACTTAACAAACACATGTAAATCAAACAATAAACAAACAAGGTAATTCACACAAAACATATAATCCCAATGAATACCACCGTAATAAATAATAATAACAGTAATAAATAGTAACACTGTATTTGCTTTACTAATTTACATATATCGAAAATAGCCCAAATATTTATAAAGTAACACAAAAATTGGTAAAAGCGCCAAAATACAAAGTCACGTTGTTAATTGTAATATAGTTAAATAACAAAACAAAATGTCTATTGGAAAAATTATAGTCTAGTAGCTAACAATCGTTTATTTGTGCTCAACAGTCAATATGAAATTAATATGATGCCTCTGATGAAATAATCGTCATATGAAACAATAGTCGTTATTTCTCTTGAAAATAACATATGCACGTGACATAATAAAGCCATTAAATTAAATTGTTTACATGATGTCTATTTTTAGCTACCAGTAATTTCCGAATAGACATAATATATTAATAATGAAATATCTCACCCAGCTCCAATATAATTGGACGTAACAACGGCTTCAGCTGGTCCCCTGAATAGACAGGTAAGGTTGAACCGTTTGTCTCTCGATGTTTGAACGTTATCGCTAAACTGTACGACCACTATATTTGTCATTGTCTCTCCATACTATAAAAAATAATGTTTTTTAAATAAATTATCCTAATCCTTATAATTTTGCTCTTATTAGATTAAGATTAGATAAACCAGAATACCCCAATTTGTCCGTTTTAAAATATATATACTTAGATAGATTTGATGGGTTCTAGCTTTAAATAAGACGATTCTATTACATAATATTTACATAACAGATATTTTGAAATTTTCACATATTTTCAGGATAAATTATTGTTAATAAACAATACTATAACGTACCCGTTGTGTACCACATTCTGGGTAACCATGTGCGCCAGTGATACGCAGAACATTATTGACACCTCCATTACCACGGAAAAAGCAGCGATCATAGAAGCCATATGTGTACATTCGTCCGTAAAATCCTTCAGGCAAACGCAGAGTGAATTCCATACCGTCTTCATTGCATACTTGGGATACTGTAATGTTATTTATATAATTATAGCTGTGTAGGATATATATGCAGCTGTATAAAATGTGTTTCTTTAGAGCATGAAATATCTATATACTAAAATTAATTCAAATCCGTTCAGCAATTAAAGCGTACTTTTAAATGTGTTTCTAAACTCAATTTGGCATTGTAATCACTAGAAGCGAATGTGTGGTCGAAATAGAATTAGTCTGCCTGATTAAGCTAACTGCTATCCAGTTTTCGTATGTACTAATTTGCATGGATTAGACAGATCCAGAACCTTTCGTGTGGAGAATCTTTAGTGTACCTTAGAATATAATTAAAATGCTATAATACTTTATTTAATACAAAATTTACTTTAATCGTAACAAAATTATAGAACCCCGAATTAAATTAAAACGATCATAAGAAAACATCAAATTTGGTTAGAGAACGCGCAACGTTTATAAAAATAATAGTAATTGAGTCAGATTGTATACGTCCTTCATTTGGAAATATTAAAAAAGTACATCAATCGAAATCAACACTTTTATTTTGATCTAATTTTTTATGTAATAAATTGTCTAAATTTAACTTTCGCCTGTGACTTCGTTTGTTTTATATGGGAGACCCTATAGATAAATAGTAGTCTATAATCATCTCCATTCCAAAAACGTTACGCTTTTTAAGAGTTGTTAAAATAAGCGGCAAAAATACACAAATAATTTATGTAACCGTCGCCGGTGTAGTTAATAGATCATTACAATTTCATCACAATTGGACGAATAGTTTAACGTATTAAGTGCAAACATGTGAAGATTCACTTATAAAGATTATTTACCATCCAAACAATCGTCAGCAATACGACCGAGAGCTCGTTCGTAAAAATCGTATTCATTAGCGGTGTTGTCGAAATGCGAGGGATTCGCAGCATCCAATTCACGCGTGTCCCGGTCGCTGAGTTCACAATTGTCGCGTGGTTCATTGCCATAGCCGGTGTCTCTGTAAAATTTTTATTTATGATACCACATTGAACTGCGGCTTGTTTCCTTTTTGTGGTTTATAAAATTGTGATGCATTCGATGTCAATGGACATGTAATATATGTATATGTTTTGCAATCTTATTACACTGAGGAGTTTTCTAATTGCACTGCTATAGTAGGTACAAAGAACCAGTAACATACATGCATTGTGTGTTAGTTGCCAAAGGTATAAATAAATCATTTATCTATTTATCGATCGTCAAAACTCCAAATAAATAGATAAAAATTAATTATGTTATTATGTCACTGGAATAACAATGAAGCAGACGTCCCAACTGATGGTAACTAGCAACCGTCGTCTATTAACATGAACACTGCTAACATCACTACATCATGTGATCTATGACATCTCTCAGGCGTTGCCATTTCGGATCTAAGGTATCATTCATCTGCAGTCATCTGTTATTTCACTGGCATATCTTGGTCTTCGACTGAAGCATAGCTTAATTAGACAATTACTTGGGGTTTTTTATAGGTATTCCGTAGTAAAAAAAAATAGTAGCCACAATTAAATTAATAAAAAAAAACAACATATATTTTCTTACCTAAAGTTAAAGGAACGGCAAATAAAGTCACGAGCTTCAATACACTCTCGCTGACACTGTGCCAGTGAAAGGGCGGTTGTAAAACGACGCACGAACCGCCTCTGCATACGCTGTCTACCCACTTGTCTAAAGCTGTCTTCTTCACAACGAGATCCTTGCCATGGTCTTTGGCCAACAGGAGGCCGTCCTCCGATTGGTCCACCCAAAGGACCCCCTAAAGGTCCACCAACTGGACCTCCTATAGGTCCTCCAGGCCCAATAGGGCCATCCGGTTCAAATCCTCCATAACCACCGCCACCTTCAAATTGAAACGCTCCCAATTATTTCGTTCTTAAATTTAATATTATCGATTTTTTTAATAAATAATCTGACGGCTTACTTGACGGTACGATTATATAAGTGATATACCGCTTATGAGTTATGAGTCATTTATATCGCCTACATGATCAACATTATAGATATCACGTTATCATAGGACACATGCATACATAAGTGTGTGTTCCGGAGAGTGAAGATGACATATCTTATCTGTTATCCTGTAATTTCACTACCTTAACTATAACCTAAACACAGCTGACAACGCAAGCTGCTCAGCGGTTTAAATAGGCGTAATTATTACGTATGTAATAAAACTTACCGATAGGACGATCCAAGCCCGGAGGAGGATAATTACCACGATAACCTCCGGGCCTATCTATAGGTCTTCTCAGACCAAAACTAGGTCTTGGTTCAGCCGGATATCTATAAGAATAAATATAATAAAACATTCAACAGCTATTTTTCCATTACGAAATTAGATATTAGGTATTATACAATGGGAAAACGATTATATATAATAAATATGATATGAATCATAACTTACCTCTCAGGCAAAGGACGAACTCCCCTGTCTGGACCAGGATAGCGACTTGGCGGAGGATAATCTGAACCATAGTAACCACCACGGCCGTAGCCAGCTGTAAAATTACTGTTTTCAATAATGTGCGATTATTTGATGTTCAATAAAACTCTTGAAGGTCCAATAGAACATGACAGTAATATGACGACGTGATACATATAACGTACTACTGGTATATGAAAAGAATCTTTAAACTTTCACGTTTAATATACATTATGTATATTATTAATCAGATCTTAACACGGGTTAAGATTCGGATAACAATATAAATAATGTATCAAAAGAATATATTCCAAAAAAAAAAACTTTCTTAAGCAAATTAAATATAGATATAAATAAATCTTATAGAATATGAAACTCAATTACAAATATCCATACCTCCTAATGAGGTATATTCTCTATTTCTATCAAAATTAATTACAGACTTTTAATTAAAAAAAAGTTGTATGAAGTCACGAATAGATCTAGTCATAATTTTTGTGTAGGGAAAAGCAAAATTCTAATTTAATAAATCTACAACACTTACTTAATAACACTAATGTATTAGTTTAGTGCTTACCAGGATATGACGATCCGGTCGGCGGATATTTGTCATACAAATCAGGGTATCGATCTCCGCCCAGCGGTACCGGGTCTCGGTTGACACCGACCGGGTACCGGCTGAACGGATATCGACCCCAATCGCTGGGACCAGGATACCGGTCCTGATCGTATCTGTCAGGATAACGGCTAGGATACCAAGGTTTAGAAGGATACCTCCCACTACCACGGATAGGATACCTATCCGGATATCGATCTGAAGGGTATCTTTCAGGGTAAATATCGATAGGGTATCGGCTAACGGGATATCGGTCTGAAGATGGGTATCTATTAATGTCATTAGTAGGATAGTCGTAGAGAGGATATCGGCCACTGTCAAGAGGGTAGCGATCGCTTGGGTATCTACTGCCAGATGGGTATCTATCTACGCCTGGTGGATAGCGGTCTGCGCCTGGTGGGTAGCGGTCTGCGCCTGGTGGGTAGCGGTCTGCGCCTGGTGGGTAGCGGTCTGCGCCTGGTGGGTAGCGGTCTGAGCCTGGTGGGTAGCGATCTAAGCCTGGTGGGTATCTATCAGGACCCACACCAGGTGGATATCTGTCATCTGGATATCTATCTGCTGGTGGGTAGCGGTCGCCCGGGTATCTTTCCGGGTATGCATCAGGCCCGCCCGGGTACCGATCGTCAGGTGGATACCGGTCTGGCCTACCGCTGTACCGCTCGTCGTCCATTGGGTAGCGGTCGTCATCCGGGTATCGATCGCGGTCGGTACCTGGTGGGTACCTATCACGGTCACCACCGCTCCCGCCGTTACCACCTTTGAAGGATAGAATTAACATTAGACTACCAGATCTACGTATATAATACTTGACCCAATTTTGAGAACATATTTAAATAATCATTTATTTAGGTCAGATTCATATTATTA
Source organism: Achroia grisella (assembly GCF_030625045.1). Lineage (NCBI taxonomy): Eukaryota > Metazoa > Arthropoda > Insecta > Lepidoptera > Pyralidae > Achroia > Achroia grisella. The sequence continues at coordinate 2,419,661 of NW_026713064.1, forward strand.
ATTTAATTGTATACACAAAAGTAAACTCATAGTTTTCAACTTGATTATTTTTTCATGTAATATTTTAAGTATTATATTATATTTAGTGCGGTTAACTTTTAATTTATATAATTCAAGTAAATATTAACGTTTATAAGGAATATAACATTTTACCTGATATATATATATATATATATATATACCTGATACCTACGCGACGAAATGAGGCCCGTCAATACTTACAAGACAACAGTGGCTACAGTTGGTAGTTAATCAACATACATATATATCTATCTACAACTACATAAAGATGAAAATACACATCTACGATTCATGCACTAAATCTACATAACTATTATATATAAAATTGTATTAAACTAAACTAATTAATTTAATTTGTCTATAAAAACCTAAGATACTAAATTACATGCAACACAATTATCTACATGATATAATGAAAATAAGTAACAAAATATTATATTTCACACCTTACTTCTTACCTTTTTCATAACTAAAGAAAATAACGTAGTCAAGAATCAAACCATACGACTGCCAATTAACCAACTATCTACTTAATTGAAACAAATACACAATCATTGATGACGAGAAGATTTTATAGCTCTTACACAAATAAATATAATAAATAATTTACTACGCCTAATAAACCATCTCCAATTTAACTAGGTTGCCTATATCACAAATAAGATAATATATTTTAACTATATAAATTATTGCATCCATATGTCTCTTAAATTTTAAATTATCTCTATAATAAACTCAGCGTTTACCGCTTTAAGTCTTAAATTGGTTAAAAAATAGGCCTATTACTTGTATTTTAACAAAGATATTTCAATATAATCAAATTTCACAACCAATGAACATAGCTCATAAAAAGACAGCTGCTATCAAATATGCATTTTTACGTAAAGATTCACAACAACTTGTATTTCCTCAAATTAATAACGATACTATAATAATCTGATTCATTCACGAGACCATAATATCACATAGGTCATGGTCGTATTTTATTAAGTATTATTATCAATCAATTTAATTTGTATGAGTTGTATCACATTGTAAACAGTGACCGTTAATTTTCTCAACGCCAATTCTAAAATAAAATCATGATAAATAGATAAGGAATCAAATAATAGATATGGACATACTTATAAATAGATTACATTTAAAAAAAGCTAGGCAAGAGTCAATAATCAGCGCGTTCAACTACCATGCATCGAACCTGTGGTAGTGGGTCTTCCCCATGGGGCCTGGGAACCGCTGGCTGTACCTCCTGCTTCGCTCTCACCACTCACTAGTTGATCTAGATTCCCAAATCATCCAATATACAAATTTTCTTAACACATACCAACATAACTTATTATCATAATACAATGTTTATCACAATTCTTTATCATAATAATTGTACACATTATATAGGCGATTTATGTGTGTGGATCAGAAAGTAAAACCGAAAACGATTAAAATATAACAAATTTATTTAACTTCTTTTATACATGAACATAAATAATCTATGAGTATCACAGGCGTCGAAATATTAGGAGTTCATAAATAACATTATCGTGGTCAATATCCCGCTTATATATTATGTACCATATCGTCTCCTTCAAATAATATAACCATAAACAAGAACCTAATAAATAATCCAATTTGCAAGCTTGTTTACAATTTGTTACGCCAGGCATTAGGTATATAGGTCACTTTGTACTTATGTATATAGCTATTGCTATTTATATAAAAAAATAGTAAAGTTTATAGAAAGTTCGTAGATTTTTACATCCAACAAATATAAAACAATGAAGAATCTAGTACAACTTACTCCTGAGTGACAACAGCAATAGTCAGGGTTACTTGTTCTTAACGTATTATTTAAAATTTTATGACAAAAGTACCTAGATTGTTACGTAGTAGCGTAATTCTAAGCATAATTTCTATGGACATAATTAGTACGGTCAAACCGGAAGTGAATCGTGTTACATATGTAGGTAGATTACTCAAATACAAAAAAAAAGCAATCTAATTGAGAACCCTTGAAGAACTATTGAGAAGATAAAAAACTGTCGTCTGAAAATTGCGTTATGACTTTAATTGTATAACACTCCTTATTTACATTATTATATAATAGTCATCATAAAAAGTAGGTATAATAACTTAACTATAGGTCCGATACATTGTTAACAAGTACCTACTAATGTATGAAGAAACATATGATATTTATACATCACAATGGGTTCAATGTCGGTCTATACGCCTTGCCCTATTAAGGCAATTGACCACTTGTAGGTTGTAGTACGTTATGAATGACCACGAATTATATACAGATATACAACTCGAATACCTTTTATTTTATGTATATTTTATACTAATTTATAAATTACATATGCTACAGCTACGTAATTGTTTTAGGTATATGAATTATAAAATTCATATATATGCCGTGGTAAACATTAAATTCATGTATACATAAAATAATTGAGGAATGATATCAGGTCTTGAACATTACAATGTAAACAAGGAAATATTATGCAATATGCATAATATTATACTACCATGTTTATCTACATATAAATATTATGGATCATTTAATTTATAAATAACTTGTCGTCTGCGTAGATGATTTAATTTTTCCTTCCCTAGCGTAGTACTGTAGCGTGATATTGTAGTAGTTTTCTTAGAAAAATAACGCAATGAAAACTCTATATTCTTCGATAATAAAGATACAGTTACAGATAAAAATACAGTTACTAAAGGTTACTTAAGAAGTAAAATAAGCAGCCGTGTCCCTAAAAGATATTTATAAAAATAAAATGCTATTAAACATCAAATATTATAAATACGAGTACTTATATCATTTTTATAGACAACTGATGTCTTATAGCATTAGATATTACAAGATGTCAAAAGAATAGTATGAACTAGAGTGGGCTTATGCTTGAAAAAAAGTTGTTTTACAATTTGGTATAACGCGTTCTATAAATGCTCAATTCATCAACAAACTCTGAAAACGAGTATTAACCTATATATTTTATTAGTTCCAATAATATTTAAACTGCTGGCAAAGATAAAGATTATCGTTGTTTGCTCTTTATAAAACGACTTTAATTCTAGTATTCGAGTCGATATATTAGAATTGAAATTATATTATGTGATAATTTAAAAAGTTATAAAAAAACTTACGCATCAAATTTTCGTAATAATCAAAATCAGGATCGTATATTAAACGCATGCCATCCTTCTGATTGTACCGGCTCAAGCGGCAGGTCCTCGCTCGGTCACTGTATACCGCCGACCTAAAATTGCAAAGCTTTTGTCAATATGGTACAATGAACCATACAAACTGATCGGACACAGTTATCGCTAGATTGGTGATTGGTGTGGCACACAAACACAAATCTGTTCACAAAAGATTACCCAGAATATATGACAAAATAATCATATTTGATTCCATTATATTATCTTTGTTTACAGTTTCCGCCTGAATTATAATATGCATATCTACTTTATTTCTAGAGTAATTTTATCGTAATTGTATTTGTTCTGTTTCTTTTTATGTACGTTATTCGATTGTTAAGCAAACTGCCTTCTTCCCTAATGGTGGTAAGTGGCAACCGTCGTCTTTACACACGAATATGAAAATAGACATCACGTCAAAGTAGAGCCCTGTGACCCATAATTGTTACAACCTATTATATTTCATTGTTGACATGGCATCTAGAGATGTGTACGATCAAATGTATACGTTACGCGTTACATTCTGATGAACATCTTCACTTGTTAACTTATATAATGAAGATCATCTAGAGGAAATTTAATACGAGCGATAGTGGAAGGCTCCCGCTTGCCACGTTCGATACATAATATACCAAGCGAAATGAAGGCATGATAAACTGTTGCATTTACTTCAATATTTAAGTAGATAATGTACCTCTACTACTACCCCAAATGGGATTACATTTATCAGCTAGAGGGAAACATCTTGAGCGTGACCGACGACGATGACCATTGTGATGTATAGTGATGTTTTTGATTATGCTTGGTAAAATACCAAGCATAATCAAAAACATCACTATACGAAACATTTATACATAACATACCTGCATTGAAAACTGGTCTGCCTCAAGCATTCATCTAAGCATTCACTTAACGAACGCCCAGTAATTTCAGAATGGAATTCTCCGGTAATTCTGCTGACCCTATATCTCTGGAAGGCGGTGTCGGGCCTTCTCCCAGGTGAGAACAAGTGTGACGTCACACTATTGTCCGGGTACTCCGTGCCACGAGCTGCCCGATGAGAAACTGATCATAATTGTGAGAAAAACCTTATTTTGGTTTAGTGTGCTGTCAGTACTTGTTAGTTAAAGTTAGTTTTAGAATATTTCATATCACATTAACAATGTTAGCAATAATATTATTTAAAAGTAAACTTCGTACCTCAATCACAACTCTGATTATTCGTTGTTAATAGTTTAGACAATTACGAACAAGACAAACTCTACCATATTTATTAACGTTATTAACCTTCGTTAGTTAATATACTAACAATTAAAAATCACATTATCAGAACAAACAAAGAATAACACTCACGATTGTCTAGACAAACAAGGTCGTAGAAATGATGTGTTGGCGATGCACTGACGGTCACATCGTCTTTCTGCGACACAGAATCCTCCTCAGAGAGGACGCACTGTCTTGTCATTGCATCGTGTTCGATGGACCGACAAAAATACCTAAAATATTACACAAGTAAACATATCATATAATATTGTTTCGATTGAAGTAGATTTATAAACGCGTTTTAAATATATAATTGTTTAATTATATTTTCATGAAAACGAAATATTAAATAAGAAATAGGACATACAATTTTAAGGCCCGTACAGGATATTGCTACAAGGTACTTGCAAATTCGGAAGAAGGATAAAAAAAAATTACGCATCAATAATGGAACAACATAAATTCTTACTTTTCCGCACGAACACACATCGCTTGGCATTCGTCCAAAGTCATATTCGAAAACACATCAGCCTCGAACGGACCACCAAGTCGTTTGTTTTCCTCCTTAATGAAAACCGCTAAGCCATCGCAACGTCGTTCAGCTAAAACATAATAATCATACAATTGAATAAAATATTACAAGACAACACAGGATTGGGTTCAAGACCATTTCAGAGAGGAGATTGTCAGTAGTGACTCCTAATGGCCCCATTGCTGAAAATATCGCAGTCAATAACTGGAGAATTTGCCACAATTGCCCGAATACTGGTAAGTTAGCCCATTGCGGCAGATTCTCATCAGGTCATTAAAAAAATATTTTGTAGCATATTTACCGTTCAAGCATGTATTTTCCAAATAATCTGCTTTATGGTCATCTTCCAATAACTCGGGGTGTGTTCTTCTTGTGAATCTGCTCAGTGAACAAGTTCTTAACTCAGAATCATAGGTAGCCGACCGACAGACAAAGCTGAATTCTGCCAAACATTTATCTTCGCATTCAGTCCGATTAGCGACCATGATTTCTTTAAGATCTGACGGTGGAAGTTTCAATCGTTTCCGTGCATGACGCTCAAAAACATATCGACGTGAGGGGCATTCGCGTTCCGGTCGGTTTGCTAAAATTATATTAAACATTTATAAAACATTAAAATTAAATAATATAATAATCAATAAAATATACGAGTATTATTAAAAAAACTTACAAGTTAGACAGATCTCATTAAAATGTACGCTATTTGGAACAATCATAAGCGTGCCAATACCCTCAGGAGTGGCTTGTTCACGGGTTAAAAAACAAGTAGACTCCTCATATTCCGGTTCTGGACTAAAAGCAGCTATACGTGCTCCAGGTTGGAAATCAATGGAATTACATGTTCTCACGAGGCTGTTCACGGAACGGTCTCGTAAGCATAAATCCTGACATTTCTCCAGAACTCGAAATGGTGGTGCTGTCTCTCGTACCTACAACAATAGTCAGAAAATAACCAGAATACATAAATAATGAAATTAATTTATATTCAAACTACCTACTACCTACGGCTAATTTACATAAAACTTTTCTGAATTATATCCCTAGACTTTCCTCAGAGATCGCTCTGTTGATGGATAATACCGACCCGACAGGGGACTTTGTATTTTAATATGTACAGATATTTTATTTCACACTACGGTTACATATCTGAGTGTAAATATACGATTTCTTATTGTTGCTCTGACGCATTTGGTTTACCAAAATATAGGCATTATGTAAATGTAGGTATCGCGTGATAAAAAATAAATTACATTTCAAAGATCAACTTACGACGTCATCGTCGAATCCGTGTAGCTGTTGATTCGGTAATCGTTCATACATAACACGACCCATCCCTTGGTTGCATGTTGTTTGAGCTGAAATAAAAATAAAAAATTATCCGAGGTACACTCACCTACTTCAGCCGCCTAGCAGTTTGCTTCGTGAAAGGTCTTTTTCGGTTAAAGAGTGCGATAAGGAAGTCAAATTACAGATTTAGGGACATGATCTCGTAGTCCTCTGAACTATTAATACCTGCGAAAGCACTCATGCGTTTCGCATGAGCGGTATCACTGATATCCCATGATAATGTTAGGTTCGTAGTGCTGTTTATGTATATAGATGACAGTTATTACTTACCATCAGATAGGATGACTGGCTATTTGCCATTCCAATATAAATAAAAAAATACGAATTAACAAAGTTATATGTAAATATTATTTTTTCATATTAATTTAATCCGTGAATAACTCTCCGGTGAAGGAAAAATTGATAACTTAGTAAAGAGCCTCGCTTACAGCTACAACCAAGTAGTTATTGAATATGAGCATACAAGTGCTACGTACGTGCGAATGTACCTTAGAGTGTTGACTATATGTAATTATTTTAATTAAACAAAACCGACAAAAATACTTTTACCCATACTAATATTATAAATTCGATAATGTGTTTCTCTGTCTGTTTGTTACCTTTTCACAGCTAAACGACTGGCGGTACTTGATGAAATTTAATACGAAAATTGCGAACGAATGAAAGACGAATTTATGCTATCTTTTATATCAAACAAAATCGCGGGAACCAGCTTTTATATAATAAATTACACACTGAACTCAGATAAAATAATCACTTTTAATAAAACCGCTTGTAGATAGGTATAGAGTTCATTGCAATTACACTAAACTTTCACAACCGGATCCCCGAAATTAGGCTACCATTTCGATACACATTAACTAATACACAAATGAAAGTGTGTCATGGTATGGCATATTTTTTTGTAATAGATGAAGATGAATCTGAAGGACGAAATTATGCGAATTTAAATATTATTACAGTGGTTTTTATTTTCATAAAAACTCTAATGAAAATCGAACAATGAACATAAAGTCAGTGATGGCCTACTGAGGCCCCAATTTTAACACTAAATCACTAATAGAATACTATATCCACGACAACCTCGATGTTCTAAAGGTTTAGCGCCTTACTTCCGATGGTTGCGGGTTCGATTCCTCGCGCGGCACAAACATTTGTAATCATGAGTATGATTGTTTGTATCAGTCTGGGTAATTTCTATATACAACATGTATGTATTTACGAAAAATAAAGGTTTGGTATCTGTTATCTGGTAACCATAACACATGATTTAGCTAGCTTAACTTGGGTCTAGATGGCGCTGTGTGTATTGTCCAGAGATTATTATTATTATTATATCCGTTACTGGTCTATTCTTATAGACATAATAGATACAAAAAACATTATTATATTAATGACTACGACAATTGTATATGCAGATGAGATAGTTAGTGAGATATGCAGGTTCATTGTTGGTAAAGTGAAGGCATTATTGTATTTAGGTATATCAGTATTATCAAGCCCTTATTAGAGATAGGTAGTCGTTATGTAGATACGTATAGATAGTAAGTGTCTACTAATTACATTATTTATCATCGTATATTGTTAATAGTTTATGATCGACGTTCGTATAATAAAAAATAAAACACAAAACCTCACAAAAAAACATAAGTGCATTTTTTATCGTCCCATGACGCCAGTAGGTGTGTTGCTATTTATTCATGCGTTGACTTTCAGGAGCCCTAATGCTAGGGCGTTATTCCTCCTTTGCCTGCAATTTCACTGCCTTATCTCCATCCATCAAACCGAAAAATAGCTTACAAAACAAACTGCTCAGCTGTTGAAATAGGTTAGCGAAAAAAGGTCAAAAATTCTACTTCGGAACATTGAAATCGAATAGCCTATGAATTAAAATATATCATATCCGTTTTCTATTTGTTTCCAATTGTGACTAGTATAAAACACAAAAGTACAGTCGAATAGAGACTCCATTAAGTTTTGAAGACAATAGAATTCAAATTCAGAGTCATACCATTGGCCATTGTTAACATAGTGAGCGCAGTGAAGGCGTGCATGACGCTCGCCCCCCGCGGCTTCATCTTCCGAGTTGCTAGCTTCTGATGCAGGCGATGCGTCACCGATCACACATATGGTCACCTGAATAAAACATTTTACTTTTTTTATACAATTGGATTAACAAATAAGCTTACGGTAGACCTAACGAAAAGTGATACCAATTGCCTATAAACACGAACAACGCCATGGGTATCACGTCAGCACCATGGCACCGTTTGATGTCGTTTCGAAGAACTAAGATATACTGCCTCTGTACTGTACCCTGTAATTTCTCTACCCATATCAGCCGAAACAGAGCAATCCGCTTAGCTCTGAAATGAGCGAACTTGACGAAGAAACGTGATTATGGTATATTGTCTTGTCCAATATTCAAAATTCAAATATCACATAGATATAACAAACAAGTCAATAATTTTTTAACCCTGTTAAAAGTCATAACCTTTTATATGGCAGTGTAGGATGTATCACTAATGGGTACATATAGACCCACAATTATCACATTGATTTACTAAATGTTCGGTCTGTTGCACTATATGAATATGTTTGGAAGCGCGGCGAATATCGGGAGCAAGGTTACATCTGACTAATATTATATACCATTTATGTTATTAACAAGGTATTTCATTCATCCTTGTAACCTTCAGCTTAGCAAATTACTCGTGGTTGTGGTAGTAATTGCCCACATTTCGAAGGTCCTCACTGACAGGATTGAATGACATGATCTCTTTAGTTGTAACATGCCTGTTTTCGTATAACTTATATTACATATACATGCATTAATTTTTATAATTGTATTTTTATCTATAGAACCTACCATAAATATTCATATAAATAGTTTATTCGTTAAGTATTAGATGTAGATAGTAGTACTGCCTTTAGTAGTGCCTGCATAGTAGAACTGCCTTTCGACAATTTAAGTAAAGCTATATAGGTACCACATAAATACGATCATACTATTGAAAACCTATTTTTTTTAAATCGTTAAAAACTTTATTATTTTTGTCTTATAGGTAATTCAATATTATATAATTCTTATAATAATGTAGATATCATATTCATTACGAATTAGAAAATAACATAGATAAATATATATATATGTCATTTTTTTTTTTAATATTTGGGTCAAATTCTTAAAGCAAGAATGTATATAATTGGATTAATATATGTATTTATCAAAATTAGATTTGTTCTAGAGTACCCTAAGTAATCATTAGGATTTATGACCAATATGTTGTAATACAATTATATTAATGATCACATCGATTATTAACAAATTAATATTAGTTTAAGATATGTACTTAATTACATTTCACAAATATTCCCAGTAGGTAGGTAGGTACTACACCTCTATAAATAGCTAAAACTAATTGCATGTCGAACTAATATTTATATGATGTTATGGAGTCAAATTAACCTTATTGTTACAATAATATTCATATAACAAAACCTGGTATGCTTCAAGTACCCAGATAACTGCTATAACAGTACTAGGGGCTATTGATACTGCGGACATTATTGAAATGTATCCAATTCAGTCATCGATACCGTTAGTTCACGCAGACAAATAGAATGCAATCAATTAATGTTTTGTTAATGCATTTATACAAGAATTTATTGTACATCTGCATATATAAATATGTGACACATAACGTTAAGGTCATCGACATCTGAAAATCATTAAAGACATTAATATGTGGTTAAATTAAAATTGTTTAGTTACCACATCTGTCACATATTTGTAAGCCTATAGGCTATATTCGAAATATGGCAATATGGTTATTTCTATTAATAATTTTTTCTATTAATAATTATTATACGAATCAGGTATGAATCCATATTGATATTTTTTTTATTGAATAATAATGGCGCACTCGCTAGCGCTAACGATTTATGGAGTTCCAGTGGAAGATCACATGACGAGCATGAGGTCCTGTCAGTTAGCTCATAATGACAAAGTAATAAGGAATTTATCACGAAGATCTCCTTGCAAGCTATAGGGTCATCAGTCTACATTACTGACAATCCCCTTTCTCCCCTCCATACTGATATTATAATTGCGAAAATGTATGTTTATTACCTTTTTATGACTAAACTGCGACTTCAACTGTTTTTTCTTAAGATAAAAGATAGCCCAAATCCGTTCTCATAATAGAATCTATTTTCACGTCCAATTTCAGTAAAGTTACAGTAGTTTAGACATCATAAAGGTAACAAAGCGACAAACAGACAGACGGAGACACTTTCGCATTTATAATATTAATATATGGTTTGTCATAGGTAGCATAAAGATGGACCTTCTATCCATCAAAGCACAGATTAAAGTGTGGATCAAATTTCGAATAAATCCTATTTTATTACTTATCCATAAAGTAGAGATTCCTAAAGTCGCCACCGGAAGAGGAAACGAGTCTCAAGCGCAGAGTACATAGCTACATTACCTATTATTACCTGCCATATACATAGAAGAGTTTATACAGTTTTACAATATATTCTATACATAGTTCTATAAATAGGGGCTAAAGTGTTTTGTTGTTCACATTACTTTATATTAATTGGTTAATTAATTAATGTAAGTGGGCACCCGCTTACGTACATTTAGCTATCATTTTCCCTCACTTGTTATGACTAGGAGATTAAATATACAGACATACATGCACAGACACATAAATAAGGTCAAACGTAATTAAGATTGTACCTATTAGAAAAATAAGTTCGCAAAACCCAACTGCATAGGTAATGAACAGAACACGAATCAACATGACAAAGAGTACGAAGGCCCGGTCTATGAAAATTTTGGCGTTTCCAAAAATTGTGCCGATGGAAAGCGGATGCTCGCTTCCGGCCCATTGTGCCCGAGCGATGTCCTCGTCCAAGTAATTCCACTGAATGACGTATCAACCAAATTTTGGTACAGTTATCTTTAGCGTGAAATCGCTGTCTGGTTGATTCGCAAATTTTTAACCCATACTTAGTTACTTACTAGTAGTGATGTATGTAAGAGATTGCACCAGATATATAAATTTACGAAAGGTATTACATATTACTTATTACTTCTTTTATTTTTCTAATATTTTCGATTATATATTGACATTTGCAATTTTTATGTACGTTTTTTATTACAAGGTATAAAAAGAATATAGGTACTAAGACTGTACAATGTCTATTGCTTAGATACTTAAGTACGATAATTACACATATTACATATATAGACTTGATCTACATACAAGTTTATATATACTGATTGGTAATTAAGTAGACACCTGTAAACAATGCGTCATCTTTCACAGTAAGGTTAAATACTATATTTATATATGTGTCTTCTGATGACACATGACTATCCCCTGAAAACGTGATATGTTAGGTTGGACTGGATACTGAACACGATATATTAATTTTATAATTATAATTCAGTAACTTTAGATAGACCTCCAAAGAACCTACGAGTAGGTATCTGTAATATACTTAAGAATTGTAAAGGTGTCACTTAATATCTAAGCTCTTATAGTTCTAATTTCCGGGTATCATCAAGTTCATATACGATAATATTCGTTTTTAGATGTACTTTTTTATCTTATTATACTTTATGTTAACCTTAATTAAAAACAAGTCTAAGGTTGCTGACTGAAATATTGCTTTGAACAGGAGTTATCTAAGGTAAAAATTGCTGGGTAGCTACTACTTACCTAAAAGTTTATTTAATAATGACATACTTATTTACAATTATAAGATACTATTAACTGAGAGATAACAACTTTTATATAATTCCGTATTTCTTGTTTTTCGTACTATAAACAATATGAACATAAATATAGTAATATATTACTAATTGGTAAAACTACGAGTATGCTACCGGTGTATGGTGTAAATCCTAATATTTTATATGCGAAAGTGAATAAATTTGTTTGTAACTTGCAGCAATTGAGATGGAAAAGTACGACTATTTGCTATAGTTATCATCGTAGTTACGTAGATGAAGTTGCGGGCAGAAGCTAGCCACAATGAAGTTACGAAGGCTATTCAAGCAGTTATACAAGTTACAAATAATCACAATATTATTGCATAAGTATATAAGAGTTATTATAATAAAAATACAGTGTAAGTTAAAATTTATTGATCGCATCTCCTTAATATGAAAGAGTACAATGCGGAAACAGGCAGTTCATCACACAAACAAGACTTTTCATTACGTCCGTTCACGCATGACGTAATAGTGTGAAAACTGTGTACAGCTATTGAAGATACGTGGGATCGGCTAGGATGGGCTCGTGGGAAAGGGCCAAAACCTATAACCCATTTTAAATTGAAATTTACAACGTTGCAACATAGTAAGGTACATACTGAATTGGTGAACTGTAAAAATCTATACACTAGAAATAAATCACACTAATTGAAAACAGTGTAATTTTCACTAAATTAGCTGGACTTCCATAAAATATGATTATGAACTAACTCTGTCTGTATGTTATGTTTTTATAACAAATACAATATATATATACAAAATGTAAACGTAATACTATAGTATTGTCTCCCAGTCAAACTTTGGGAAAACCCACACCCATATCTACTGATATTTTAAATGAGAAAATGTGGCTATTACCTTTTCCCAACTAAACACCTAAACAGGTCCTAATTTTATTTTAAATAAAGACAGATTGCACTACGGGTACTGAAATAGAAAAAAGCAAGCATCATAGGCACGTTTTATTTCTAAAAATATTTCTAAAGGGTGCAATAGAGGATGAAAGTTAATGCTGACAAACTTGAGGGTTTTTAAATAATTTAACTGTATTTTAAATAGTTTTTTATAACAGAACAAATACAGTTTATAGTAACTTGTTCCAAACTTAATTTAAATAACATTAAAATATCTACACGCAGGTATATGATATATACATACGTTGATAGGCATTCGATGGTGACAGAAATAATTACTATAATGTGTATTGTAGTGAGAACACTGTCCTCGTTGTTAGCATGACATCCCATACAAATACAGTCAACTAAGTGGATTTTTAGCTATGTCCGCAATGTCATCCACATGAGATTTTTTCATTGTATCTAGACTAGCGAAGATATTGAATTCTAATATTAATAGTTATTAAAGTTAGTTCGAAGTTTTCGAATCGAACAATATCCGTACTAATATAATATTTTTTAACTGTTCGTTACCTTTTCCATTAAACAGTTGAACAGATCTTAATGATTGACGTGAAAATAGATTGTATTCGTCATCATAATCATCAGCTCACTGTAGTTAACTGCGGAACATAGTCTTCTCCCAAGGCACGACACTGCGTACGATCTTCAACCTTTCTTTCTTCTAGTTATTACCCGCAATCCTATGTATATTCCACATAGCTGCGGGGCGTCCTACACTATGTTTGCCAATTCGCGGTCTCCGCTCTAGAACACGCCTACTCCTCTAGATTCTACTACGGGAATTGTATTGAGAATGGACACCTATCATCCCTCATACTCTAAGTCTAATAATATGGGATTTTTATATCATATAATGTAAAATACTTTGAAATAAAAATATTTACAAGATAATCATATTACAATAGATTTTTGTCTTAAAGCAATATGACTATATTACTATATTGCTTTAAGACAAAAATCTCGAAAATCGACAATGTCGCATGTGATCTTAATATGATACTGCAGCAATCAAGATGTTACTAATATTTTTTTTAATTTAAGGAACTAGAATTTGTTAACAACGACATGTTATATAATAATTTGAAAATTGAGCTAAATCAACTGATATTGTATTGTGGTTAACTTTAAAATTTGCTAGATTTAATCCCGTATTATTTTCATACGTCGCGAATAATGCTTATATTTTTTATTATTTTTACAGTTCTTTAAAACAATGTGGAAATATAATATAATATTTATTTCATAGAGTCTTATCGGCCTCATATCGGTGTAGAGTATCTAATCATTAGAATGAATGCAATAAACAATAATTAGATTTTAATCAATAACAAAAAAGTCAGAAAGAACACTTGTCCATGCATATAATTGCACCCAGAGTTATTATTTTGACAAAAGATTATTCACATTTATCAGAAGCACAATATATTTTTTAATACAATTGTGTGCTGAAATAACTTTAAAATATTTCAAACGATTGGAAGTTAATTTATTACTCAATTAGTTATGCAATATCTTGAAACACATAAAATGTTATTTCATTATTCTGTAATTTCTATACCGTTTCTATTTTTTCTTTCGTTTCTTTACTATACTAAAACTTATTTTCTCCCTTTTTTTCCGACTACTCTAATGCTGTTGGCCGCAGCTGGCCTTTACAGCTTCACCGGACGATAGGGGGTATGTACTCGCCCCCTATGGTCCGGTGAAGCTCCAAACCCGCGGAAGGACTTATGGAGCAGCTGAAGGCCAAGTCTCGCCTGACGGACACGACTTTAGTCTGAGGACACCGCTAGAGGTTCGAACGTCGGCTCAGGCCGTCGTAAATTCGATACCCGTTTGAATTGAGAGGTAAAGTTTGTTTGTTCGGGTTATTATCAGATATTACTATTTCGATTTTTTAATTCTTCCAGTGTCAGATAGCCCATATAACATCGCGTTACGGTCTATATAGCGAGGTTGCAATGAAATAAGTTGCAAAAAGTGGATAAGCTAGTAATTAATAAATTTAGTTTAAACCGAATTATTTTACAGTTAATGATATCGGTGTATAAAAGAAGATAAAAATATAAATAGCATTAATATTTAAAACTTGAATTAAATATAAAAGATGGAAAGATTACGTATTTATGCATTTGAGTTAGTAATTCTAAATACTTAATAACTTATTTATCATAAAATAAAACCGCTAAACTTTGATGAATTTAGCGTTTTACCTAAATTTATCAAAGTTATAACAGAACTAGGAACATTCCCGGGTTAGAAGTACCAACTATGTTTAATATAAGGATAGTGTAGATAATTTAAGTAAGCTAAATGAATTCTGAAAAGATAAGATTCAGCCAATGTTACATAACAAAAACCGCTTAGAGAATAGTATACATATGTAATGTTTTGTGTAGGAAATGTGTGTGTTTTATATATACAAAAAAATAGATTTCCCTCTTTTGACGCGTAATTATATTCGAAAAATTGTGGCGCCAAGTGTACGCACGTGTAATGCACGCTCGTTGCATAATGCAGTCACACAACGGTGCACCGGCTCCGCCCTACCGTATCGTTAAATGATATACTTATCAATAGAAAGCCACTAAATACCATCGCAAACAATTAAGAAGTACATAACATAGATAGGAAACAGCCTGCTCAATCTAACTGAAGACGCTAACAAATAAAAAAGTTGTAATAAATGTATCCATTCCATCAGTAAGTACAATAAATGCTAAAGTTAAAAGTAACTCTATATTTAAACTCATAAAGTTAAATTTGCATATTTATTTATATGTTACAATTTATAGGCGAAGAAGGCATTCTTAGTAATAGTAACCTTAGTTATATTGTTAACAATAGAAACGTCGTTAATTAGGTACCATATTAATTGAAACCTGATGGCTTTCAATTAATCGCAATTTACGTAGAAAAAATGTAAGAAAACCTTTGAATCTATTATGTACTCAGTCAGTCCGTCTCAATCATTACATGAAACGGATACCAGACCACTGCCACAAAACTCGTAGTGACTTTTAGAGAAACGGACCTTTACTGGGAGATCTATGCTAAAAAACTTAAAGCTTTAGGTTCACAATATACAATTGGTGTTATTTTTTATATTTCAGCCATTATGCAAGACATCCTATCCCAAAATGACCACAAGAACACGAAACTATTAACACGCGGCAAAAGTTGCGATAGACAGCTAGTAAGTATTGTATATTGTATAAATCAATTGTCTATAAGTTAAATCTACTGTATACATTTGACCATATTCGATAATGGATGTTTATAATAAAAAACCAAATTAACGAGTAGTAGTACACAGCAGTCTTTATTTGTTCTCTTCTATTATTACATTTTATTATTGAATATGTACACATTTGTAAACAAAACTATGTATCATTTGTCATAATGATAATACTCATGTATATATACTATAACAAATGAAATATAGCAGGCCCGTAAGTAATATTAAAACTGGATACAAGTACCGCCCAACGTAACAAAGGGCGTGTCTGGTCACTTACTTGAGCTTTCCTCGTAAGGCGGTCTGCTACGAAACACCGTAGAGAAATCGTAGCACGCAGTCACTACTTGCTAATAAAACACCCAGCAAGTCCACGCACTTCTAGAGATCACACAGGATTATAGTTCACAGTACTGGAAGCGAGAACACATGCGAACCACTGGACAGTCAAAACCAAATAGTGGACATATCTACACCATAATTCAGTTAAATCACGTTCAGAGGGGGACGACAATGGGAGAGCATCGATGTGAGCAAATCACACCATCGCTACGCATCGCTAATTTTCCATAGCATGTTTACCGACGTCGGTGACCCAACGAAAATCATTACACTTTATGAAATACCTATTCTTTTTGTGCCATCAACTAAAGAGAGATTGAGAACATATTTTGTCAACCAGTATATTTAGGCAAAGACGAAAGTCACTGTAGGCAAATTCAAGACAATGTATTGATTTCTCCATAGTTACGTAAATGTGCATTAAATAAACAACGATTTAGAGTTATTTCTTAGACAGATCTTGAGTTCTTTTCTCTTATATTATATCTTAAAAATATTAAATTCATGCATCCTGTGACCCTATGTTATTCGCTTTTCCGGAAACAACGGACAATGGCGTCGCGTCGCGTCGCGTCGACTCCCGCGCACAGCTTCAACCCACGCCCGCCATATTGTATTGTGATTATCATCACTAATGAATTAATTATAAGGTATATAATTTGTGTTACACCATGACCTTGGGCCCGGTTACCTACGGTCAACACATAACTCATAATCGCTGATTCCAAATGAAGATTACAGGTCGTAATGTCGGTTCAGAGGATTTGCTAAATAGATTTTTAGCACAATACCTATAACAGGAGGTGGATCTTCCGTTTTGTTCAACTTATCAATCAGGACATCTGATCATGTCGGATAATCGTATTCTCATGGTCTTATTATGTAGCTTATTTGCTCTAAGTATATAGTATATTATATAGTACATTAACTTAAATTGTATTACTTTAAATTAAGTTGTTCACTTCTTTGTTTTTTTTTGTTCTATTCTGAATAGTTAAGTATTTTAAGAATAATTATTTTAATAAATAAATAAAGTCCAATAAATTAAACAATAAATAAGGAAATTAATAGAATATTATTCGGGTATAGTAAGACAGATATGTACATAACTACTAACATCATGTCTAAAGATTTAGAGGATTACGTTGTCTGACATATGAATAAGACCTATGCTACTATTTATCATATTTATAGATAGGAACTGACCTATGTAGTGAAGTTTATTATGTACAAACTAATAGATAAGAAGCATAGGCGAATCATTTTACGTCAATTACATATATGATATATCATACTTTGTGCTAAATGCAGTATTATTCAACTTATTGTAAATTTAGTAATGACATATTGTAATTTAAATAACGTAAATTAAATATTGTAATGGGTGAAAACTGTGATTGGTACAGGTTATGCTGTAAATAATATAAATGACGTAGTGGAGTAACTTCAAACAGTCATGTTCGCTATAAAGTTCAAACTTGTGGCAGCGTGGTGGGCCGGGTCGATGTGCTCCCTATAATATGGTTGAGTGCAATGATGGCTGACTCATCCGTCATACTCGTGAACGGGTGCTGCTTGTGTGGACTGGTCTATTCAGGTTTGCGAACACTGATTAGATATTTTACAAAAATAAAAAAAAATACTAGCCGAGTTTCTTGTCAGTTCTTCTCATCTCGAAATCATTCCGAACTGACGGTAGATTGGACATATCATAAAAGTCTGTAATCTACAGGAATAAAGATAATTTGAATTTGAATTGAATTCAGTGAAAAACATATTTTATTGCGTAAAAATACATAATCCACCTAAATAACAAAATATTTTCATACATGTGCAAGACTGAATAATATTTGTACAACTGTATAAATATGTTTATCGTATAATGTACATAACAATAATTATTATTATACATGTGTAGGTACATGTATAATAATAATTATTGTTATGTTTAATATCAGGTTTTGTAAAAATAGTACAATCTGTTTTCTCCTCTTACTAATATTATAAACGCAAAAGTTTGTAAATATAACAGCAACAACTACTGAAAATTGGGCAAAACATAATAATAAAAGTAAAGTAATTGTGATGCAGACAAAGTTGCGCCGGTCAGCTAGTGAATAATAATTAAGCTTTTTAACTGTCAGGTTAGGTACGTTTTCTTTAAATATTGCGCATGTTAAATATGCATACAGATTAAGTGACAGACACTTGTTTTTGTCAGAAATAATAAACGAAAATAATTGAAATAAAAATATTTTTATTTTTGTTGTTTTCGTTTTATATATTATAAAAATAGAAAACTTTATAAATCACAATCCTAAAGCTTAGCAAAGAACACGAACAAAATACCTAAAAGTTATAAATATGTACAATAAAGATTAAATATAATTCAATATCGCTGATCGCTATCGCTTATAATACTATACTCTACTGAAGCTAAATCAGATTCGTAATACAAGTAAATAAATGTTTACCGCAAAAGGTTTTTAGGTTAGATAGGAAATTGTACAACAAGTAGTGGAACCTAAATATAGACTTGATATAATTGTATCTAATTTATTTATTATATGTAGGCGATAACAAGTAAATAGTTTACTACTTAGTCAGTACAGTGACATTATTGACAGCTCAAAACACATTACATTTTACCAATATATTATTATGGAAGCAAGATACAATAATATTTACATATTGCTCGTGAAGTCGTGAGTGTATCTATTTGCGCTTATTGCATTCGATGTAAAGCCATTACGTGTATAATTTGCTTATTGTTAGATAATATTGTTTTACACAAAAATATAAATATAATAAAAGAAAAAGATGATAATCTCAGGGACAATTCACAAAGCGCCATCTTTTTCGTACATACATATTATACATACAAATCATAGAATACCACCTAGACCGATACAAACAATCATACTTATGAATATAAATGTTTATGCCGTGCGAGAATTCGAACCCGCGACTATCGGAAGTAAGGCGGTGTGCTAAACCACTAGACCACCGAGACCGTTAATATAAATGTTTGTATTATATGGGGAATCACCCTACAACCAAAGGGATATAAAAGAAGTAGGTATGCTAAACCATCGACTTCGTTAAATATAGTAATTCTTTCATATCATTATGCTTATTGCAAAAGACATGCTGCGCCTATAGTCCACAATATATTTGTTACAAAATTCTCAGATCTCTTTAAGTCATATGATTTGATGAGATTTTAATGAAGACTAAACTAACGATATCTTAATTAATGGACTTTATAATTACACTACCTAATTAAACTAAGCATTTCAACAAAAATTCAAAAGTTGTGATACTGATGAACATTTGTAATTCTGACAGCATAACAAAATTTTAACTATAAACATCTTCAATGATTCCACGGTGAGAGAGATAGGAGTTCAAAACATGTCATAAAATAACAATTTTCAATATCTTTATATATTATAATTACATGTCACGTTGTTTGTCCGCGATAGACTCCTAACCTACTGAACCAATTGCAAAATTGATTTGCAAATTGTGTTCAATTTGATCCAACTTGAAGGATAGCTTACATCTCAATTTATTGTGGCAATATTATTTTATTCAAGAAACTTAGCCAGAGCGACGCGTGGCCGGTCTGTTAGTACAGGATATATCTTAAACATTTCCAATCGATTGCATTACAATTACGGGCTACATTGGAGCCACGACATTCCTAATACGATTTTTTTATGTAAGAGTTAACCCTCGGCAATAAACTTCTAAGTATAATATAAATAAATAATAGCCCATTCATCACATTCCTATTGATTCTCAATTTCCTTTATTAAGATGTACTGCAATAGTATTAATAATAGAAAATCTACCCAGGGAGAAATGTAGATGTACCGACAGCAGATGTGAAAACAAAAAATGGCGTATTTACCATATTAGTTACACGTTTGGCACGCTTTCTAAGGTCGAACGTGTCCTTGAAGTGACTGTGGGCCGAGATTTGTAGTCGACCTGTAACAAGAAAAATTAAAATATCTGTTAATAAAAATACTGATCGAAGGGTGCATTTGTATGTTGTCATATTCACCTGTATACCTCTTTATTCATCTTTAGATAATATAAAATGAAGTCGCTTCCACTGTCTGTTCGCTTAGATCTTTTCAACTACGCAACGAATTTGAATGTTTTTAGCAATAGATAGAATAATTCAAACAAATATTATATATTAATAAATGATAGCTTGTGCGTAGATAGACACGTTCGTCGTAGTCACTGCCCTCTTCACATGGAATATACGCGAAGGCAACATGGTCAGAGTAAATTATAGATATTATAATAATCATTTGATGATTTTTACCCGCAAAGATATATTAGAGTAATATTACTTTTTGCCATCTTTGCTCGACGTTTGTGTTATGGGTACTAACAATATAGATAAGACACAAAAATGTAGCACATAATATGCTTTAAAAGTACCCAGACTAATAGAAAAGATCATGAATACAAATGTATCATAATAGGAATAGAACCCACGACCATCCAAAGTAAAACAATTTGATACTTGTACACCGCTAGATCACCGAGGCCGTCTATAAACGTGAGCGGTTTATATTTTGTGTTCTTGAAGGAACATTAATTTTATGCAATGAATGCAGTAGCGCATTGCAATTGTTCAAATATGTGTGCGTTTGCAACCCTGAAGACGAGGATATCAAGCACCAGACCTTACTCAGGACGAAACGGTACAATATTAGCAGCCTCGGTTTAGCACATCGTCTTATTTCCGATCGCAGTTTTAATTCTCATGCGGTACAAATATTTTTATTCATGGTTTGTTTTGAACTAAGACATTAGTAAACAGTAGGTATTAGAGACTACGTCCACTCATATACGAACAATATAATGTATGGTTGCACGATGATACACAATATGCATTACCTAAGTACAGATTTAGTAATTAAAGTTGTAATTATGAGGAATTAAATAATTAAAACGAAGCATAGAAACGGTTACCGTGTTCTATATATACTTTTATAAGGTTTACTAAGTATGTCACAAACGGACTGAAAATGAGCATGGTTACATAACCATGACTGTTTCATACTTACATAAGTATCACATCTTAAAATACAAAAGCAAATATTGATATGCTGATGTTCGTCACTTGTTTCTATTTATACATACTAATTTTTAAAACTAATATTTCTTAGGTTAAATAAAAACCACATAGAAGATTGACTTTAATTACCTAAAAAACCAGAACATAGATCGTTAGAATTTTTGTATGTCTATGTCTCAGAAACGGCTCAACTGATTTGGCTGCCATTTTTACTAAGTATTGTGGTAACCTTGGCTTAAAATATTGTTTTTGTTTTATTTCAATTGGTTACAAACAAAAAAGTTTACTGGTACGCAGTCGCGGGCTAAATGAATAGCACATAATAGTGAACATAAAATAAACAAGCAGTAGGTACATATTACCAGTGGCACTCAATGAGGAAGTAGCCATTATTATTGCTAAAAGTTGCATATAGATGGCGTGATTGGTATCGATGGAATTCTTCATAGTTTTGCAAACGTTTTAAAAAACAAAAATGTGTTTTCAAAAATGTTTAATGTTTTTAGCAAAAGTTATATATAATGTTAAAATGAAATAATGCTTTTAGAAAAGTAATTTTCATATATTTACTCATTTTGTTATTTTCCAGTACTTAATTACACTTTAAGCAGTGCTAATATGGGGCTCAATGTTTTCAAAATGCTTTCATAGATGGCATTGTCGTCATTTGTATCGGCCAATTAAATGTCTTTTTTATATTTTCCAATAATAAGCACTTAATATATTATTATAAATTAAACATATAAAAATTTTTTAATAAATTAAAAATAGCCGAACAAGCAAGTAATAATATATATATTTATGTATGAAGTGTTGTCATATTATAAATAAATACATGTATTATCGTTTTTTTTTAATAATTGATAACAGGATTTTATTACGCATTATTCGATGATGCTTTTAATGAGTCGTTGTGAACAGTAAATTTTCATTATTTTGTATTATAGCAGTGTTCCGTTTCAAAGAACGGAATATAGTAGTACATTATTAGTGTCGTTGGTTATTTGCATTTGTATTGAAAAATCGATTACATAATAATTTAAAATATCGAGTACGAATCGTAGTTGTCTTCGAATACTGGCAACTGGTAATATTAAATGTATTAAAAAAAGAGAGAAATCGATCCTAATTCGAATACCATAAAGTTGATTTTCCTTTCTCATTAATATCATAGCAGTTTGTTTTTAACTTGCGTATGACTCGGTGGTATGATGTTTAACGTGTATTGTTATTGTACGGTGCATACATTTCAAAAATTATATTTTAATGTAGGTACATACATTTCTTTCATACATTTCATACATGTCAAAAATTATTTTTTAATGTAGGTACATACATTTCTTTCATACATTTAATACATGTCAAAAATTATCTTTTAATGTAGGTACATACATTTCTTTCATACATTTCATACATTTCAAAAATGATCTTTTTATGTAGGTACATACATTTTTTTTCATACATCTCATACATTTCAAAAATTATATTTTAATGTAGGTACATACATTTCATAAATGTCAAAAATTATCTTCATTTCATACATGTCAAAAATTATCTTTTAATGTAGGTACATACATTACTTTCATACATTTCAAAAATTATATTTTAATTCATTGGTTTGTACATTTCATACATGTCAAAAATTATCTTTTAATGTAGGTACATAAACATGTCAGACCCCTTGTATTTGGAAGATACTTAAAAATAATCAAAAATATTAGATGAATATATTTTTAATACGAATATTGTTTTATTTTTGTTCATCAACTTTATCACTAACAATACTAGTAGTGCATAACCTGGTTTATACCGCTAAAGATATTGAAAGATATTAGTAATTAGAATGTTTGTAACAAATAGACAGACTGAGTTACTTTAGCATTTATAATATTTTAAAATATCGCTATTAAAAATAGGGGTTGGTGAAAGACGGGCCAAAATTTAGGCGTGTATGTATTTTTAATGTAGCATTATAAATAAAAAAAAAATTGTCCATAATACAAAAAAATATGTCACATGAAGGGGTATAAAAAATAGAAAATGAGCCTGCAAGTATACATATCAATTTTCATCATGGGAGAAATATGGCAACTAACACTGTGATACAAAATTTATATATTGTAATACACTACCTCTAAGTAGATATATATATATAAGCAAATATTGATGGCTCGTTGCTAAGCAACGGATGTTGGGCAACGGGAGGCCGGCGGCAGTTGGTCGTTGAATACCGCACGCTGCGCAATAGTTTTACAACTTATTTTAATTATTTTTATGACGATCCAACAATATAAGATATATTCTCATTAGGTAAAAAAAACCGTAGAATACATGAGTATATACCAGTAAATTAATTGTAGCTAAAATCAGTCTCATACATATAACGATTGAAATAAAAAAATGTTAGCCCGATTTTGATACGTACGAGTATAAACGTATCAAAATCAGGAAGCGCAGACGCGTTACAACATATCAAAAAAATAGGCATGGAATGTAAAATAAACCATAACATATATACATTGGCACATAAGCCATATCTTGTCGGCTAACGATATTATACCTACACATTTACATTGAATTTGAATCGTCCCTAATGATGTACACGATACAGTAACCTACATATCTATTATATACATATCTTTGCAAAACAGATGTCATGTACTGAATTGACTGCCATCTATTTTCATGCTTTGTTACTAAGCACCCACTAGTAATCCGAACTGCTTCAGATCTAGCGACATCTAGCGGCTATAGTGAAATAAAATAGCCCGAAGAATAGCCCGAGTTAGGAAGGAACCATTTTCTTGTATGGGATGGGGTATCTGTATGTAATATTATGTTATCTGTGATATTACACTGTACGCTATACAGTCATGTGCAACAGTTGTGATGCAATAATAGGTGTGCATTTTTCTTACTTAGCACTTTAAATAACGTTACTAATTCCAAAGTAACAGGTTATTAGTTACATATTGTTATGGCACATCCTTGTTCCTAGGGCTGTCATTATAATATCTAAGACCTAATTGTAAGACTTAAACAAGTTTCTAACATCCTGTGTCCTAACCTTGACAATCAAGCGGTTGTACCTAATTGTACATGTACCTATACAGGAAAGTAAAGTGCATGTAAAACACATCTGATTTAATCTGTAAAAAATATATGCGTAATTAATAAATACATAATAAAAATTATGCATAATTTCTATTTATTTTATTCTATTTCTTTAATATAGTTTTTACTAATCGTAATTAAGTCTAGTTATATAGGTAAAGGTAACGTTCAACGCAGTAAAATTAAATTAATTCTTTTTTTTATATTATTTTTATAACTTGCGCAGAATATTATTCATTACATTTGTACAGGTAATGGATTGTCTTGGTTTTCCCATGGGACTCATCAGATCAACTGAACCTAGGAAACTGTTTTTCTCAATGATATTATTTTTTTGATTTTCCAATTGGTGTGCTAAAATATACTTATTACAATTTTTAGGATCGACGTCGTTATACTTTTTTACTTAGATATTAAATCTAGAATGTCGAAACATTTAATTTCAAATATTAATCTTTAATATTTGAAAAGTTTTTATGCTGAATTCTATTATATAATCTCCGGTTCACAGTCAAATATTCCATTAATTGAATTGTGGCTCATATGGACTTATTATGTATCAATTCAAAGTCAATTATATCATCTGTATGAATAATCCACATAATGCAAAAAGAAAATTTAGATTTAGCATGAGACATATTCTGGAATAATAACAAATCAACAAGCAAGAGATCAATTTCACCTTCTGCGTATACGAAATAGAGGTATAGGTAACAAAAACAAAAATACATACTTACTAAGAAATATAAATTATAATACTATATGGATGTAATTCCGAATTAAAAATAAATAAATAAAATAATCTTTACCTAAAAAATATTTTTTGGATATTCAACAAAATATAACTTTGCATCAGTGAAGCACTGCAGCGGGAATCAGTTAGTACTTTATAATGAGGATAGACAATCAATCTTAATTATTGATAATGATTATACCTCACACTCGGAAGTTAATAATTAATGTAAACTAGTTACCGAGTAATATACAGAGGGACATTCTTTTCTATACTACGATTGTGACGCATGCTTATTCTAAATTCGAATTGTCGCTAAGTAACATGAAAAAACTGATAAGTCAAATATTGTGTATTCAGTTGCAAATTTTCTAATAAGTAATAAACACCTAAAACATTATTTGTAGTTATATTTGCAATATAGTGGCGACCGTGACGAAATAAAACAAACTATTTTTGTTGTGTAACACCATGGATATCCTGAAACGCAAAAGAACACAATTTAGACGGGAATTCACCATCATATCCGATGCAATAGAAAAAGCGTTCGAAGCAAAAGACTCCGAGACAATCGACGAAAAATATACTACACTCACAGACAGTGTCGAAAGTCTATTCGAATGTGAAGCAGCAATTCGCAACCTATGGTGTGAGGATGATAACTTCGACGAACAGTCCTTTCAAGCCGACCAGGATAAAACACTCGAATATCGGGAAAAATGGTCAAAGATAAGGACAAAATATACGAAGTACATAAAAGGAAGTGATCCGCTACAATGTAGTTCCAACCATTCTATCGTTTCAGCTGAAACTATGGTGAAGTCACATAATAACCAATGCAACAACAAACAATAAAACATTATTTGTAGTTATATTTGCAATAACGATAATGGCAAACAAGGTAAGGCCCATCTAATAGTAGACGGTTACCGCAGCCAATGGAAGTCTGAAACACCAGGGGTGTCACGTGTGCTTTTCGAATCCTTGACAAACCTTATACATACATACCCTTCTTGAAAAAACCCAATAGTCTCTGAAGAGAACATCGTTAGGTGGTGCATTTTACTATATAAATGTATGCGGGAGGAAGGAAGGAATTCTAATGGGATGATTGATACTAAATGCTTAGAGAATTAAAATATTAAGTATTGTTAGAATTAATTTTATTCTTATATCGGTATGTCATTTTATATTTGAAATAACTTGATTTCATACAATTAGAATTACATTACAATTAGATTTTGTAAAACGTAGGCTGCATTAGTAAATCAGTCTCTATTTCAAATTCCAAGCAGCTTACTTTGTAATCTATTTTTCAGTTGAAAGAGAGTTTATAAGGTTTTTCGTTTTTCGTAATAGCAATACATAAGTTATATTATGATGCCCGTATATCACTTATAGGTGTACCTACGGTTACGATTTATGATCGGTGGGCCCTCAGCATGCTTGCTAATCTAATTATATAAAATCGCATAAACTATATTTATAATAATATTAGTAGGTCAAATATTTTTTAACAATAATTAAATCTATAGATTGCTAAGTGTTTTCTATAATATCTGATTTCACTCAGTGCCGACGAAATCAATTCCGTTGCATAAAAATTGCTCAAACCATTGCCACATTTCCGTCAAGTTTTTCTATTACTTTTTCATTTCGCAATGATCGTGTCTAAGGGTTCCATGTGTTGCGCCATTATTAACAAAACGGTTTCCATGTGCAACTGATTCTAGTACCAAACTACTTTTCTACTTCTAACTAGATCGACCTAGGAATTATGTTATGTGCGTAGAGATGCATGTACTCTCATATGAATCATACAAAATTGTCAGTAATCTTATAACAGTGGATTTACTAGTAAGATGGTCTGAAAGAGCAAATACACATTTGTGTTCCAAATTAAAGAAGCTTTCTATATTCCCAATGAACCAGAATTGTAGAAATTATATATTTGCAATTAATAATAAGTCTTCCTGATTACTGTTTATATACTAAAAACAAACATACATGATATGATTAATCAGTAAAAAATATTTACAAGGCGTTTTACAAACATGTTTACATTTAAAAATAACAAGACTATCTATAATTAGATAAGGATATAGGTGAATTGCATTGAGTTAATATCAGGCTGAATCGAGACCGACCGAAACTAATACCTTATTGATAATTTAATTCTTTTCATAGTATACTTATAACCGTGGAATTAAACAATTTTTTTATATGTGTTAAAACAAAATGTTTTAATCTTAATGTATATATTTTTAATGATAAATTTATCAATAGAATAATATCTAAATATTGAAAACACTAACAGCGATACTTCTGAGTATATATTTTCTAAACTAGGTCAAATAATATGAGCTGATTGATAGAAATGCTCAAAAAAATTAATCTTATCTAAATCTAGTTTCATGTGGTTCATTTAAATTTTAAATCAATCTGCCGATAAAACATTCGCCGGTCGCGTGGCACAGTGGCAAGTGGCAGTTGTTTAAATAGTCATTTATCTAACCAAATTCTTTACTTAATAACTGCGATAATGCGGGCTAATGTTATAAATATAAATAGTTAAAACATATACAAATTAAAGGCATAGAGCGAAGATTTTATTTTGTAATGGGGACCTGACTGCAACCTACCGTTAGCGGCATTACACGGTACACAATTTCTTAAAAATATTTTAAAAATTATAAAGACTATCTCTATCTAGGATTAGGTGACTACATAGATAATATAAAACTAATCGTTACCATACTAAAAACATATAAATCGGTACAAGAAAAGGAAAACACGAAATATATTCCTACTACACCAAACCACCTGGCCATTGTGGGAATGGCAAATAGGTTAAATCCTCCTCTAATTAAGAGGGAGCCGTGCTCAACAGTGTGAGACGTTAATGAGGTGTTATGGTTATGCTATGTTAAGTTAGTACCTATGTTATTGACCCTTCAAAATATGTGGACCTACTATCTTGTCTTGTAAAAGTTCAACTTTATTTATTTGTCTGTTTATGTTTTTGATAATATTTGATTGATATATTATCGATATTATCAATATTTGTGCACGTTTATAATCAGACAAAACAATCAAAATATGTTTACATTTTGCATCCATAAATTTTCTTTTAATAATAAAATTATTAAAAACAGTCCCTGTGCGTATTTTCATTCAATTGATATGAAATAATTTTTATTTACCTGAGTATTTGTTATGCACCGTTATTTCTATAGAAGGACATGTCAAGATTGTTTACTAAAATGCCGCTTAAAGAAAAACAACATCTAGGTACCTATATCAGTAGTGTCATAATATCATGCGTTTAATTTAAATATTTTTTGTAAAACAATAACAAGTATCCTCTACCAGTTGTAGAGGATATTTACACATACATAATATGTAAAATAATATGTTTATTGGATACTATGTAAATGTTAGTGTAGGTGGTTGAACTTATTCGTCAATCACGACTTGAAGTCGTGAGCGTCAAAGACTAGACCAAAAGAGATGATACTTAAATCGAAACTTCTTCAATATAAATCAAATATCCAAAAGCTAGCCATTTTGGCATCAAAATTACTGAATTCTAAAGACTTACCTAGATTTATTTATATTTTCAATTCCTCACACTCGGTCAGAAATTGGATGAAGAGAGGTGATACTTAACATCCAAAAACTCTGCGACGATAGATTAATTGTCAAAAGGAAATTAACTAGTAATGTCGAATCAAAATTACTGGATTCTAAGTAGGTACCTGTCTGTATTTTTTATATTGCATTCAATGCTAATTATATGTTCCTGGACATGGTAAACTCAGTCAACGATTTTACATGCATCTGCCTAAAATGTTTACAATGAACTATTATTCAATTTATTCTAGTGGATATACGCAGTACATAACAGCGCCGTAGCCTAGTGAAAAACATTCCTGTCTTATAACCACCAATGGTTGTTAGTTCTAATCCTACTGATATTATAATAAGTTTTTTTTATCACGCCATAATCTTAATACATATAGGTACATATAAGTATACAAATACATTTGCGTTGTTAACAGTGATTTCACTTGAGTACCTATTTTATTACATAAATATATAATAGTTGTTCCCCTATTTATACCTTAAATCATGTAGTTCACCTTTGGTTGAAATTATTACGTTTGTGGGTCATGGGCGTCTTTGGGAATGAAGTGGCGACCCGCTGAGTACTTGCATGCGCCATTAGATGCGCCATGTCCCTTGTCGCCGTGTCTCGATACTCGGATCACTCGGCTGCCGGGTGCCTACGTGACGTCGCCCTCGTGGCGCTCCACATGGAGGGGACCAGCCGGTTTGTTTTGTTGCGTGCGCATCGACACTAGTGCGGAACAGACGATATCGATAATGTAAACCGGATAATTGACAAACAATTAGAAAATTATTCTATGTTGCGTTATGTTACATATAAAGAAAGGAAGATGATTTTGGTCCACAAAAAATCTAGAATTATCTAAACCTTATTATACATTAATGAAGTACTTTACTTAATTAATATATATATATAACATGAAACCAAGTCAAATTTAAACAAAATAATCATGAGGTTTACACATTATGTACGCACGACTCTCTAGTAGTTATAATTAAAAACCTTTATCGTTGAATATGAGCGTCAATCATAAGAATATTCGTGTGGCCAAAATTACAAACATTAACATTATTTTATTTAAGACCAAAATAAAATAAAAGTCTAATTTAAAAATGTGTATGGCAATAAATGCATATGAATGTGTATTTTATTACAATGGTGCTCTCAAAACAGTTTCGAAGAAATGGGCCCATAACGTAAAAATATTTCAACTAAGTTCACAAGTTATTGAAATATACATGTACTAAATGGAATTTGAAATCTTTTGACCTCTAAACGTATACTGCTCGTATTATTATATAAAATGTAATCTTTCGATATCGACTGTACAAACGTAAACATTACGAACATCCCTTTTGCTTATTTTGAGTAGCATTGTGGTTGTGGAACGAACAAGAAGGCAAAACAACAAACTCAACAAAGAATCAGTCGGTCATACGAACTCGTTGTGTTTAGACGGCGTATTGTCGTGATAAGGCGATTGATTAATAATATTTGATTAAATAACGGTTGAAATAAATATAATATTATTATATATAAAAATAAACAAATAATCTTTAAGACATAAGAATAAAAAGTTCAATATGTTTGCGACGAAGAAAACTTTGGAGAAGATCGTTCAGATCTATCAAAATGAGATCCGTCGACAAATCAGCATGACCGTCAGTGTTACTAACTCAGACGCCATGACTCCAAGGCTCGACCAAACAGTGACCAAGCCCCAGCCCAACGAAGAAACGGGACTTCCGAAGAAGTTGCTGAAGTTGCAGAAATATCACAGGTCAGTGAACCCGAGTAACCGGAGCGACATTAACTTTGCGTAATATTGGAAGCCATATCATCCTATACAAACATGTACCAGAGCTATGCAATAATATGCAGAGTAAAAAACTACGTTGATATCCATCACACATACCTATTCGATTCGTTTTGCCGGAATCAGTAATATGCAAACATACCAAGACGTTACGTGCGGTGTTTATAGGTATACCCATTAAAATAATGAACATCATTCGAACTCACTTCATGTGTATTTGTTAATTTTCCGATAACTTATTCGATATAGTTATACACCGGTAATTCTAATCTTGCACTAATAAAACACGTACAATAATTCTTAATCAGGTATAAAAGACGTAATATAAGGCACAGTATTAGTTACTAAGTACGTAAAAAGTAGATCTTTATTAATTACTTTATTTTATTAATGAATAAAGAGGAATATTCAGTGAAATACATTTTAATATTTTATATTAGATCATGAATACTGAATCCTAAATTATACATAATAAGTACCTACACTACAGTTACAGCGTACTTTTTATTTAGATCATTTTAATTAATTAAATTAGTTTTAGAAAGTTGTGTTGGCAAATTTATACATTATGCAAAAAGATACTTTCGCGGAATCCTTTAGTTTTGACAAAGACATACATAGTAATCCAATTCAATTACTTGTAAATTGAATGTTTAGATTTAGAGAAACAAACAGATGTAACCAACATAGTTAGGTTTATATAAGTACTTATTTCTATCACCGAATATATCATACAAAAAACACCAGTGCATTTTTCCATAAAATCCACACGTTATAGGTATTACTGTGCCTAAATTGAAGAATACATAACTTTTCTTTAGATTCCTGTCCAGCCTGACTCCTCAGGAAATGCCAATGGCGACTCGTGGACTGGCCGTCTCCAAGGACCAGTCTCGGGAGTTCATGGCATGCTTCCCGGACATCGTGAGGGATCTTACAGAGACAGGGAAGCACATTGATGTGCCAGAAGCCACCAAGTGGTTGGCTAAGGTACGTTCATTGTTGCTTCTCTCTGTTATTTACAGATATTATAGAAACCGGTGGTTCTTAATGGGTGGTCTTTAGGAAAGGATATAAATAGGTCCGAGTAGACGTTTTCGTATAGCAATTGACTCTGTTTTAATATACGACACATTTTAAATGGGTAGCCCATTAAACGGAATGGAGTGTTCACGCCTGCGCTAACGGTAAACGCTGTTGGAGCACCAGTGGAGTATGATAGAATGAGAATGAAGTCAGGTTAGTTAGCCCATCGCGAGGAATTCACCAGGAACTAAACACGATAGTTTTCAAGAAGAACCGCGGGGATCACCGTTAATAATGGAATCATTAGGCCCCATTAATTACAATCCTTTCCACCCTGCCACGACATAGTAGTAAAATTAAATAAGTGACACAACCCTCTATTCGCTCATATTTACTATATATTACCCCTAAACAGTTGGTGGTACATGGTAAGATAGAAGGTTTATTAAAACATTCCTAAGCACCGGAAAGTTAAGAACTACTGATACAAACAATACCCACGTAACGGCTAGATGCCCACTTATATTTGTTACGGCTAGACGAATTTGAATGAAATTTGATACATGTCACAGACATCTATCTATCTACAGGTATGTCTGCGGTGCCGGTACTCCAATAGAAACAACGTCTCATTGTCACGGTGTTAATTTTTGTTTCTCACAGCACAGCGGTCTTGAAGTACGCAAAGCTTTAATATATGAGTGCACGATGACAAATATAGATAGAAAATACAGAAATAACTAGTCCTGTCGCTCGACGCTCCGCTTCGATGACATGAGGTTCAAAATAAATAAAAATATGTATTCAATTTTATTTATTTTGAACCTCATGTCGTCGAAGCGTGACAGTGTCTGTGTCTTACTTAATACAAAGGATATCAACAATAGATATTTAGTTCATTCTAGGTATATATTGTATGAATAAGCAAGCATTCTTGTTACAGCTGTTACAATATAATGTTCCTAACGGAAAAAAGAATCGAGGTCTCGCCACCGTGCTTGCATACAAAATGCTCGAGAAACCTGAAAACCTCACACCTGAGTCTGTACATTTGGCCAACATAATGGGATGGTGCACAGAAATGGTAAGTTGATAAGTAATTTACGAAATAAATTCCCACTAATAACATTAAATCGTGGGACATACAAAAATAGATAATCACGATCGACCGGTTGAAAATAATAAGAATTTAAAAAAAACTACTTACTATTCAAATATTAACTTGTAGACAAGGCGAATAACACTATAGCGATTACCTTGAAATTAAAATCAAATACATGTTACTTATATAATTATTATTAGAACAAATGAAAATATTTTTTATATATACGTTATGAATAAACATGTAGGTAAACATATTATTACTGCGGGGGTTGAACCCACGAACAACGGCGATTAAACCAGCGAGATCGCAATTTAATTAACAATATATATCAGTAGATTACATGTCATGTCGATATCATCCTTAATTAATTAGTAGGTTACGTCACTGAATACCTAATTATATACTAAATCAACTAACGAACATGTGAATTTATAACAGTTAAGTTTAAAGCAAATACATACATAGATACCTATATACGTTATCAAGATCTTATAAGCAATGGCGAGTAGCCTTGAGACTTTGTTTGTCCATACGAACGATAAAACTGGTCCGTTTTTATCAAATACCATAGATATATATGTACTCCAAAACAGTATACATTACTTCATCCAGGAAGTTAACATGAACTATTTGTTTCACATTGAAATCTCTAATGATTTGTATTATCTATGTTTTTACTATTTTAGCACTAGGTGTTATATCTCTCGTATTATTCATTTACTAGCTGCTCGCCCCGGCTTCGCACGGGTGCGCATGTATAATATATACAAACCTTCCTCTAGAATCACTTTATCTACTAAAAATAACTTAAAAATCCGTTGCGTAGTTTTAAAGATTTAAGCATACATAGGGACAAACAGCGACAGCGACTTTGTTTTATACTATGTAATGATGTTGATGATAATGAAGCGTTATCAGAGTGATCTATGGGTTTCCTTTACGCCGAATTGACCATGACGCTAGAGGGTCCGAAACCATCCGTCACAAAAACTGGCAATTTAGATGTCAGAATAACTCTTCGGCGTAATTAGTGCCGTTACCACTACAATGTACTATGTATGTATATGTTCACTACAAACTCGACTACCTAAGTTTCGAATATTAAAGATGAATATTACAAGTCATAAAAAGAACATCTGATATTTTTATTATTAATTATAACGATACATTTTGTTACTATAATAGTAATTTCTTTTAATTGCAGTTCCACACTCATCATCTTTTATTAAATGACATAATGGAGGGTACAGAAATGCGGCGACGAACGCCATGCTGGTACCGTCGTCCTGACGTCGGTCTTGGTGGAATCAACGACGCTATTCTGGTCCAAACAGCGATGTACTCTACTCTTAAAAAGTACTTCAGCTCTAAATCTTATTACAAGAATGTACTTGAAACTTTTAATGAGGTAAGTGAAAGTTTTACGTCTTTATGTTTTTTCATATTTACCCTAATATTGTCTATTTGGGTAAATACAGGTAATAAGTATTCGGGTACTTATGAATCTTAAGGCTTATATAAAACCCTCGTACTGCTGGGCGAGGTAACGAGATCATTAAGTATTATCACAGCCTGTACCTATCTACTGCAAAATTTCCTATAGTGCAATTTGCCACTTTCCGCAGACAGGAATTATTTATTGGGGAAGTACCGAATACAAAGTTTTCGTATTTTATGACCATTTCTTTTGTATATGCTTCCCAATATTTTATTCGAGTGTTACGGAAGATCTATTTTCGTTCAACTCTACTTTTATAAAAGTATCCACTAAGATAAAAATAATTCTAAATCTGAAACCTATGCGTTCTAGGGGATTGACTGAAATGATTAAATCAATATCTTTTTGTCTGCAATTTACAGATGCTGCTAAAGTGTTCTATTGGCCAATATTTAGAAAAGTCCATGTCAAAAACTGATAAGCCAGACTTATCACAATTCACAATGGAGAAGTACGAGACGATTACTAAATATAAGACATCCTACTACACCTTTCAAATGCCTGTCACTCTGAGTCTGCTCATGACCGGCGTTGACGATCCCGAAACCCATAGACAAGCAAAAACAATCTTATTAGAAATGGGCGAGTTCTTTCAAATACAGGTGGGTACAAGTATTTTGTAGTAATTTATTTATTAGTAATGATTTATGTAAGAAAGACTTGTCACGCTTGCTGCATCTGCGGTACTAAAACGGATTAAAACAAGGTGTAACTACATCGAAAGGACCCTTAATATTAAAAAAAGGACCAAGCAACACCTAACCTTATTTCATTTTCTTCAATATGTGGTTTGTTTCAAGTTTACTCACCAAATAAAATATTCACTCTTTTTAGGATGATTTCCTCGACTGCTTTGGAGATCCCGCTGTCACGGGCAAGAATGGTACCGACATACAGGATGGTAAATGCACGTGGCTAGCTGTAGTAGCACTTCAAAGGGCTACATCCGCTCAAAAGCAGATTATGGAGGAATACTATGGTAGCAGCAAACCTGAAGATGTTGCTAGAATCAAAGACTTGTACGAAGAACTTCAGCTCCCTCATACATACTCAGTATATGAAGACGCCACATATGATCTCCTTAGGACACAAATTCAACAAGTCACAAGAGGATTGCCTCACGATTTGTTCTTCAAATTATTAGATAACATCTTCAGGCGAAGTATTAATTGAATTATATTGATTAATTAATTTTAGACTTTAATTAGCTTTAAATATATAATTTTAGGAATAATGTATACTCTTTCTAGTTGTATTTATGAAATATTGAAACAAAATAAAGTTAATAACAACCTAGATTCAATCTACTTACTTATTACTATAAAATTATCCATAATTAAAATTAACTATAATACTCTGGTATTAATACTGATAATATACCTGGTTACAAAAGGTAAAATGTGATAGCTGTAAAGTATGGTCGATGAATCGGTCAATTTAACATACATTATTTGATCGTTATTGCGGACGCAGCTTAGACGTATAGACGTGTTATTTTGTCGAAGGCACTTATTATCTATATTGTTTATAGTTAAACTACAAATAAAAAATAAAAATGTTATATGTGATTTCCGTTATTTCATTTATTATTTAATTTAGTTGGCAGTTCAATTTAGTTCAGCAGTCAGCTCAGTGAGTAACTTCATCTCATAATCTCTCACCTAGGGCCAAAGAATAGACTACTCAAGAGCCCAGGGCTATAGTTGGTATAATTACTTTACTCCCTTTTGGTATATTTATTTTACTCTTTGCTTTACTCTTTGTTCATAGGCCGTATTTTTTACTTCAGAGACAAATTTGACATTACCTATGTTGCCAGCGTTTTGCGATTCTTTAATAGTGTGGAGCGACAATCGGAAATTAATATTAATTAGCAATTTACATGGGTTACATACATTAGTAAAAAATAAATATAGGAATGTTATATCAAAATATTTATTTTTTATTTACACATATTTCACTACAGCCATTTTATATAAAACAAACAACCTTTGTGTCATATTTAATAAAATATACTATTTTAATTACAGCTATTTGAATGAAAAAAATAGTTGGTTTGTAGTTACTACCGTAAAAATTACTATAGTATGGAAACTACAAATATATATTTTTTTGTTGTCAAAATATCAAAATAAAAGTGTTATTCATATAGATTCTGTAACAAACTCTTATGATATGTCATATCTAACGTCAGTTTAGAATGCTTTCGAGCGGAGAAAAACTGACAAGAAACATAGCTTTTATTCTTTTCAAATGAAAGAAAAAAATATAATGATGCCATCTGATAATTTAATAGTTATGTAGGTACTTACCTTTTTTTAATAAATTAAAATCAACTTTAATAAATATTAATGATTCCAATTTCAAAAATTATATAGAGTTTCATTGCATCTTAATGGTATAACATGGTGGCGCCACCTTTTTGTTTACATTCTAGGTAACAGGAACATGTTTGGTATGTTGAACATGTTTGAATGAATTTGAACCTTATAAATTTAAACCTTATATAACTTCCTTGCAAGATTTTCTTGCAATAAAGTTATATAGATAAAATGACGTGGTATTCTAATCACAGATCAGGGAAATAAAATAATGTCAGTGACAACATGACAACACCAATAACATGACAGTTGACACTGACAAAACAAAATAAATAGCAGGTAGCCTAAAGTTAACTAATATAAAATAGAGAGTCCAACTTCAACAATCTATTAATTACATTGTTAAGTTCAATTTGGAACTTTTTATCATTATACCTTTATTTCTTTAGCTCTCTATAAGATTTATAACTGTCCACTGAGACTTTAATTCAAAAAAATATATTTATTTTGCGCACGTATTAGCATATTTTTAATTCTTCAGTGAAAGTTATAAATAAGCAAATTTAATATAAACATGAATTCTAAATATTTACTTAAATTACTCATAAATAAACCTTATAATGTGTTCCCTAAAAATGCAGTTTTTTGTAGGTAAGTAGCAATGATTGTCTTAACTAAGTTTTGTATGTATAACTTTCACCTAACCCCAATTTCTATACAATGATATCCACTTTATTTACATAGTATGTGATTAAAAAAGAGATAGCATTGTTAAGAATAAATGCATATTGAGAAACTGATAAGATTGTTAAAAATTAATATACATTTGAATGGCATGCAAAGCATGATTACATTGCCAGATAATATGCTGATTATCTTGCATGGGTACTATGCACACTATACAGTAAACCTTGCTCTGTCAGGATGATCAGTAGTAAATATAATAATTATATCAGGTTGGTTTCATATTGTAAAATGTAGTGTTTAAATATTTATATACTTGCTATTTTCTACATATTGTTTTTCAGCTAATCAAGTATATTCAAATAAAATAATGCTAAAAATATAAAATTGTTATATAAAAACTATACTAAATAATAATTTTTATATAACAATTTTATTTTTTCATTAAGTACTATATTCCATACCAACTGAATGTCTAGTTCTTATAAAGATACTGTATACAGTAATATTTCTCTAGAATAAAATAAAAATAATGCATCAGACTTATTTATAAATATATATACTTAAAAAGAAAATTAAAATTTAACAAATTTGTTTGAATTAAACTATGTAAAGCTTATAACAATTTAAAATCATTGTAATCCAATGTATCCTGAAGTATACTCTTCACAGGAAGACTGTCTATTATTTAAATAAAATGTAAATAAACTGAATTAATATTTATATTTTTTAAATTCAGTGTCTTACCAGTTCTTCCCAATAGAATGTGCATACTCAATGGTAGGGAAATAAATATAAATCACAAAAATATTTATGATTATAATTATCTAAATCATCCATATACATGAAAAAAATATTATTGAATTGTTATTCTTAGTTTCAATTTTTAATTGATCAGATTTTTTATTATATTTTTTCTGGTTAAATGTATGGCATGCAGATAATTATATCACTTTTATTATGTACTTATATTTTATTATTTTCTTTTATTGTACATTTTGCTTATTTAAATACAGATTTAGCATTTGTATAGCAGATATAGGATTTAAAAGTTATTATAATTTAAAAAAAGTGTAATTGAAATTGCTTCTTTGTATCAATGTCAATCAACAACTTTAATTTAAAATAAAACTAAAAAATTTTATTTTGTTTTGAAGATATATGTAATAAAACATTGTTAATGTTAGTGGACTCAAAATAACAAGACTTTTAGATCATTTTTGACTATCAATAAAAAATTAAACTAGGTACTTACTTTCCTATATGTCAGAAATAAATGTATGTATGGTCTGTACATAAATATATTTGATAACATATACACTTTGCTATACATAACATTACCCATACTGGTATATAACCTTAATTTTCCCGGGATGCCTATAACAGTCCTGCTGTCTATTAGTTATGACTTAAGAAGATTGTTAACAATTAATTTTCTATTGCTTGCAAACAACTTTGAAAGGATATTATGAGTTTTAGGTAACTAATTGCTTTACAAAATTAGAATCAAAAGAGTTATCACTCAAGAAATACAACTTCTGCACCAATCTACAATCTTCACCTACAAAAATCAGCTTATTCTTCACAGATCTTTTCAACACTTTACTCATATGAGAATGGCAACTAATATATCGGTATCTCAGTCCAAAAAAGAGAAGGAAACATTTCAAGATATTTTACCTTATGTAATGGAATCAGTAGTGAAAACTGAAAAAATGTCTGAAGTACCTGAAGTAGCTAATTGGATAAAAAAAGTTTGTATATACTTATTTATATATTTTTTTTGCATCCTAGCGGCACTTTATGTATTTAAGTAACTGATAAATACAGCCTTTAATATTAGCAGACAAAACAAAATTTATGGTCATGGTTAATTGTGAATGAATTTGCCATAATGGGCATGTTCTATACATGTATTGCAACATAGAATTAGCAACCCAGTGTTAGATTTTTTTTTAATATTTCTTAGAGAAATTAAATATATGATTTTGTATAAACACATTTACTTTTAAAAACCTTTCATTTTTAAGGTTAATGGTAGTGGATTATAATCCTTTTTTTTTTGTAGATTCTAGATTACAACTTAGAGGGTGGAAAGAAAACAAGAGGATTAATAACTGTTTTTTCCTATGAAATGTTGGAATCACCGGAAAAGATTACTGAGGAGTCCCTGAGACAGGCTCGGATTATGGGATGGTGTGTAGAAATGGTAAATATAATTTATTTAATTATGAATTTGTTGTGTATGTAATCTAGGAGTAAAGAAACAGACTTCTCCAATCGCTGTTGAAGAGTACTTAGTTTATTTGCTGAGTAGCCCATGTAAAATGTATCCCATTTTAAAATTACTAGACTCCAATTCGAACTCTTTAACAAAGTCAGTAAAAACATATATCGAAATAAGTATTCTATTTTCTTTATGATTAGGAAATGCATTTAAATAATTTATTCATTGAACCAGGTGTTTAATATTTGCGTAAATACATATGTATCCGGCTTATATTATTTGCGCAATGATTTATAGCGCTAAGAATATACATCATATAGACCCGGAAATATTTACTTAAAAATAAATGAAATGACGTCAATATGAAAAAGAAATATTTATTCTTCACCATTCTTATAATGTAGAGAAATTAGGCTTCTATGTAGATTGTTACTTGTTACTG
Organism: Achroia grisella; assembly: GCF_030625045.1. Lineage (NCBI taxonomy): Eukaryota > Metazoa > Arthropoda > Insecta > Lepidoptera > Pyralidae > Achroia > Achroia grisella. The sequence continues at coordinate 2,460,026 of NW_026713064.1, forward strand.
AACTTTATTGTGAAATACGGCAATACTACACAATATTAGAAATGTAATATTATTAAAAAATTTGTTCATTGTTGTCGTAAAAGAATTGATTATATGATGAGGGTATCATATTATCAATTCTTTTATCATTTATTTCTTAGAACCTAATCTTCACTATTTAACCCCATGTCGAGGAAAACACGATATATATGATTTTTCTACTACAGAGATGCTACTATTAGTCTAGCTAGAATAATATAATAAAAGTACTTATTAGACATTCTATTACAAGTCTCGTTTCATTTTGATCTACAATGAAACATGTTACAAGACTTGTCTACGGACCCCGTTTTTCCCTTTTTCCATTATTATATTTTTAATTTGTTCTTCCGTGTTATCTGAACTTCATATTTAGCGTTGTACCTGATGAGTTACATTTAACAATAAGAGAGGCAACCTCACCTAATTATAAAATTTTAATCTCGTTTCGTCTACGGTTATGTAAGTACGTCGCACGACATGCATTATTATTGACTCCCTTCCTCATCCGTGTTACAGCTGGTCAGATTTCTCATACAGCTTCCGAAGCTGTTATTTTCTTAAATTAATCGAAATGAAATCTGTATTAATAAAATCTAATTTTGGTATTTCGCGCCACAAATTTATAATTTTTCCCATTTCTTCTTCAACACTGTGACACTTTGCCGACCGGCCCTCCCTTTAATATATGTCGTAATTTGTGGATAACCTCTTGTATTTTTTGCCCGTCTTATATTACCCTTTATCCTTTCATTTAAACTGATGTACATATAGTAATGCCAATGCCACAATAGTAGCCAGCTAACAATAAGCCCCTCCCCAAAATATTAGTCTATCTTATCTTTAATAGCCTTTTAATTTTTTTTCCAATTTTTATCTATATTAGCCTTACCATCTAAAATACTATTTGAAACTCGAAATATTGAAGATGCGTTAAAAGCATTCATTATCGAGGTCTCGCAACGTTTGTATTATTCGTAATTTTTTTGTTAATGGATTCACTTTCACATCTATAATGCAGTAAAATTTTGTCTTGTAATATTACACAGAACTTTTATGTCCCCATCAATTTTCACTACGGTAACGTAGAATACCATCTAGGTGTTTCATCGTAATTATGTAAATTCCGGTAGGTATGATTAATTCGTGCAAGATTACTCACTTCCCGCGATAAATCTACACTAACATAAAGGGAGTTTAATTTTAATAGTTTGTCAGGAAAATAATCTCAAATTTAAAAACAAAGCCGCATCAATTGGATATTCATTTTATTAATGTTGATGAGTAGTATCATTAACATTAATAAATATCACATCAAACTTACAAAGCTATCTGCTACCTATATTATAAACTTATATTTGATATATAAATTTGGTATTTGACTATGTGTAATCTGAACATAACATACCATCACCGACAGTTGTCCTAGGTGAGGTTGTCAGAGGCATGGTCAACTGTCGATGTTGTGTTGAACGCAACACACGTTGACATGCTCACATTTCACTCGGTATATTTAAATTGTGTTGTCATTTCATGAAATGTAAAGATATTAAGACAGGAATATTATTTACAGTTGCAGGCGTATTTAATCATGCTAGACGACATTATGGATGGGTCGACGACCCGTCGCGGTGTCCCCTGCTGGTACCGGATACCGGAAGTCGGCTTGGGAGCTATAAATGATTCTATACTCATCTATACTTCTATTTACCAAACACTGAAATTGAACTTTGGTGATAAGCCACAATACAATGATATACTGAACCTTTTTAATGAGGTAGGTTATTACTTACGTTTCCGCTTCTCAACTATCATAGTATATAATAACTTCGCCTCTGTCTTACATAACCATCCTCATGGACAAAATTCACACGAAAAATTAGAATCATCTTACTAATATTATAAATAAACACAAGTTTGTGAGTATGGATGGATGTTTCTTACTCTACTATGCATCAGAATAACTCATAGGCTATATGTAATTTAAAAAGATATTATGTAAATTGAGCGAAATGTAATGATAAATATGAAGTAAGTGTAACGCAGACGAATTTATGCGGATTAGTAAAACTATGGATGACAACATAATTCTCATGAGGTCGACTTTACATTACCTAGCATAGTCTACATATAACACATCCTTTACAAATTTTATAGTTAATTTATTTCATGTAACTGGAATGGGAAATAAACTAACAGCCCACTTGTTGGTGAGTGGCAACCATCACCTATATATATGAAGAACTCCATGGATATCACGTAATGTGACGCCCCTTGTTCTACCTCATGTCTTGCCTTCCTAGAGAATTCGGACGAGATGCCTTCATACAGTGAAATTTCGCTGGTATATCAATTTAATTAGATTTTTCAAACCCTTTAATTAGATTACACCCTAAAAAGCAAGCTGCATTATAGCTGAAATAAACGAGATAAATACGTCTTTACTTAGTGAAAAACAATAGATTATTATATACATAACATATATGTTAATTGCTATAATTTTTTCAGACATTACTATTTACATCAATAGGACAGCATTTGGATTACAGTATGGCCCACCGTAATAAAAATGACTACAGTCTTTTCACGATAGACCGTTATAATGCTATCGTAAAATTTAAGACTGCATACTATACCTGCAAGTTACCTTGTTGTCTCGGCTTGTTATTAGCAAATAAAACCGATAAAGAAACACACGGAATTGCGGAGGACATACTACTGGATGTTGGCAATTATTTTCAAATACAGGTAAGTTCAATTAAATTCAAAATCAATAAAATGCCTCATGTTTTTATGATTAACATTATCCATATTCAATAAGGAGTGCAATATAATGTTTTGTTAAATTACTACAAACAATTAAAAAATATGTTTGAAAAAGGAAAAAGTTTTAAAAACGAAGTTTCTAAATAACTTTCTTTTATAAATAATATATAGTAATACCAGTGGCACTCAATAAGGAAGTAGCCATTATTATTGCTAAAAGTTGCATATAGATGGCGTGATTGGTATCGATGGAATTCTTCATAGTTTTGCAAACGTTTTAAAAAACAAAACTGTGTTTTCAAAAATGTTTAATCAATTTTTAAAAAGTTATATATACATGTTAAAATGAAATAATGCGTTTAGAAAAGTAATTTTCATATATTTACTCATTTTGTTATTTTCCAGTACTTAATTACACTTTAATCAGTGCTAATATGGGGCTCAATGTTTTCAAAATGCTTTCATAGATGGCATTGTCGTCATTTGTATCGGCCTAATTAAATGTCTTTTTTATATTTTCCAATAATAAGCACTTAATATATTATTATTGTAAATTAAACATATAAAATTTTTTTAAGTAAATTAAAAATAGCCGAACAAGCAAGTAATACTATTTCCAATAATACTTATGTATGAAGTGTTGTCATATTAAAAATAAATACATGTATTATCGATTTTTTTGAATAATCGATAACAGGATTTTATTACAGCGCATTATTCGATGATGCTTTTAATGAGTCGTTGTGAACAGTAAATTTTCATTATTATGTATTATAGCAGTGTTCCGTTTCAAAGAACGGAATATAGTAGTACATTATTAGTGTCGTTGGTTATTTACATTTGTACTGAATAATCGATTACATAATAATTTAAAATATCGAGTACGAATCGTAGCTGTCTTCGAATACTGGCAACTGGTAAGATTAAAATAGTATTTAAAAAAAAGAGAGAAATCGACCCTAACTCGAATACCATAAAGTTGATTTTCCTTTCTCATTAATATATCATAGCAGTTTGTTTTTAACTTGCGTATGACTCTGTGGTATGATGTTTAACGTGTATTGTTATTGTACGGTGCATACATTTCAAAAATTATATTTTAATGTAGGTACATACATTTCTTTCATACATTTCATACATGTCAAAAATTATCTTTTAATGTAGGTACACACATTTCATGCATGTCAAAAATTATCTTTTAATGTAGGTACATACATTTCATTCATACATTTCATACATTTCAAAAATGAACTTTTTATGTAGGTACATACATTTCTTTCATACATCTCATACATTTAAAAAATTATATTTTAATGTAGGTACATACATTTCATACATGTCAAAAATTATCTTCTAATGTAGGTACATACATACATTTCTTTCATACATTTCATACATTTCAAAAATGAACTTTTTATGTAGGTACATACATTTCATACATGTCAAAAATTATCTTTTAATATAGGTACATACATTTCTTTCATACATTTCATACATGTCAAAAATTATCTTTTAATGTAGGTACATACATTTCTTTCATACATCTCATACATTTAAAAAATTATATTTTAATGTAGGTACATACATTTCATACATGTCAAAAATTATCTTCTAATGTAGGTACATACATACATTTCTTTCATACATTTCATACATTTCAAAAATGAACTTTTTATGTAGGTACATACATTTCATACATGTCAAAAATTATCTTTTAATGTAGGTACATACATTACTTTCATACATTTAAAAAATTATATTTTAATGTAGGTACTACATTTCTTTCATACATTTCATACATGTCAAAAATTATCTTTTAATGTAGGTACACACATTTCTTTCATACATTTCATACATGTCAAAAATTATCTTCTAATGTAGGTACGTACATTTCTTTCATACATTTCAAAAATGAACTTTTTATGTAGGTACATACATTTCTTTCATACATCTCATACATTTCAAAAATTATATTTTAATGTAGGTACATACATTTCTTTCATACATTTCAAAAATTATCTTTTAATGTAGGTACATAACACCCCATGTCAGACCCCTTGTATTTGGAAGAAACTTAAAAATAATGCCAAAAATATTAGATGAATATATTTTTAATACGAATATTGTTTTATTTTTGTTCATCAACTTTATCCCTCACTAACAATACTAGTAGTAGTACATAACCTGGTTTATACCGCTAAAGATATTGAAAGATATACGAGTAATTCAGAATGTTATCAAGTTCAAAATAAGCACACATTACTTGCTTAGATAACAGAGTAATATTACTCGTAATAAAAACATTTGTAACACCCATATGTATACTACGTATGTATAGTAAGTACTTACGCTGCGGCGCCGTGAGACTCGTCTACCTCATCTATTAACCAATAGGAGCGCGCCTCTCGTGTTTAACGGACGATATAGTAGTAAGGCAATGAGTGTCCCAGTGACATCATTATAATATTTTCTCGTTAAATTTTATTGTAATATACACAATTTCGCACTAAATAACGTGTTACCCCGTTACACATTTCTAATAATGAAAAACCTAGACCAACCCTGTTCACTTAATCTTACAAGATCTGACTTTAAAAATTACGATATCCTCACATACCCTTTCATTTCCCCTTTCAATACTTTTTCGCATTAAAAAGTAGCCTTTCTCAGGGTCTACATTATCTGTCTACCAAATTTCAATTAAATCAGTTCAGTAGTTTTGGCGTGAAAGCTAGACAAACAGACAGACTGAGTTACTTTAGCATTTATAATATTTGTAAGAATATCGCTATTAAAAATAGGGGTTGGTGAAAGACGGGTGAAAATTTAGGCGTGTATGTATTTTCAATGTAATATTATAAATAAATAAAAAATTGTCCATAATACAAAAAAATATTTTTTCGGGGTAGGCCACCCCTATGACTTAGGGGTATAAAAAATAGATAACAACCCTACCTCAGACCTGGCAAGTATACATATCAAATTTCATCAAAATGTGGGAGAAATATGGCAACTAACACTGTGATACAAAATTTATATATAAGATATAGCGGAATTCTCATTAGGGAAAAGAGGGGTACATCGTAGAATACATGAAGTATATACCAGTAAATTAATTGTAGCTAAAACCAGTCTCTTACACATAACGATTGAAATAAAAAATCATATAGCCCGATTTTGATACGTACGAGTATAAAAGTATCAAAATCGGGCTATACGTATAGCGCAGACGCGTTACAACATATCAAAAAAATAGGCATGGAATGTAAAATAAACCATAACATAATAGGTATATACATTGGCACATAAGCCATATCTGCAGAGTGTCGGCTAACGATATTATACCTACACATTTACATTGAATCTTGAATCGTCCCTAATGAGGTACACGATACAGTTACCTACATATCTATTATATACATATCTTTGCAAAACAGATGTCATGTAGACTGAATTGACTGCCATCTATTTTCATGCTTTGTTACTAAGCACCCACTAGTAATCCGAACTGCTTCAGATCTAGCGACATCTAGCGGCTACGGTGGCGAAATAAAATAGCCCGAAGAATAGCCCGAGTTAGGAAGGAACCATTTTCTAGTATGGGATGGGGTATCTGTATGTAATATTATGTTATCTGTGGTAATACTAAAGATCTGCTTTACAAAATTACCAATTATTCAATAGAAACTAGAGATAAAGACTTCACGCACGCATCGCCGTCGTAAACGTATATAAAATTATAAATAAAGTATTGAAAATTATTCATTATTTATATATAATGATTATTCATTATAAAAATAATTTATGACTTCCTTGTCGATACACGAAATTTAAATAAATATCAATCCGCACACCTGTCCACGTGTAAACAATAAGCTAATGAACGGTGACGAAAATTGTTCAAATGTTTAATTAATTTTATACGTATGGATTTCAAAATGAAAAGTTCGAGACTTTACTTTCTATTTTATACCGATTTTTATTTATTTTTATTAAGCACTATGGACAACATATATTTAAAATAGGATTATTGACTGTAAAAGAAGACGATGCTTGTTTTAATAATCTATATATTCATACGTGAAGCAAAAACTTTGTTAAGTACAAAGTTTTAAAGCTTAATTTAGTTTTTTTTTTATTGAGCCAATAATTATTTTCAGGATGATTTTATCGATTGTTTTGGAGATGAATCGGTAACCGGTAAAGTTGGCACGGATATTCAAGAAGGCAAATGTACATGGTTGGCAGTTCAAGCACTGCAGCGCTGTAACCAGGAACAACGTGTCCTATTCGAAAAACACTACGGCAACAAGGAGTCAGAGAATGTTGAGAGTATCAAGCGGCTGTATGAACAATTACAGTTGCCTCAAGCGTACCGCGAATATGAACGTACCACTTACGATAGTATCATGCAAAGGACGCAAGCTCTCCCAGGAAGTTTTGGTGTTAATTTCACAGCACTTGTAACAAGACTTCTCAATATGTTATATAAAAGAAATCAATGAAAATTATTATGTACTATTAAAGTTGATTTTGTAAATATTTTATAATAGATGGCGCTATGTAATACGCCAGTTACGCCAATATATTATAGGCGCTATGTAACATTTCGTACAGGGCAATGGGGCCGGCCGGACGGCTAGAAATAAATGATATATTATACAAATATTAGAAATATTTGTATTGTTGAATGATTTCATCTAATATCCCGATGACGTATTGTTTTGATTTAATTGGTTATTAAGAAAGATATTAATTTTTATTTGACATTTGCCAACCCCATTATGTACACTTTTAACCGCCTTATTAAAAGATACTCGTTTAAAACAAGCGTTGAAAATAATACACTGTTACTATTTAGGAACATTTGCATCGTCTTTTCTAAGCTTGTTATATAACTTTATATTCTGCTTTATGGATTAAAGTTTATTCGAATTATTATGTAATAAATTACAATAGGTTCTTATGGTTTATTTTTAGGTGACGGTTTACGTTAGGTAATATTGGACATCTTGTAATCCTCCAAATCCAATGCAAATTAATGTTTACTTATTATTCGTATGTATCCTTTTTGCACATTCTCTGGGTAATAATTATTTTTATAGAGAATCTCTTGTTTTAAGTCTCTAGTCACAACTTGAGAGGTTAACGCTACCATATTCGAAACTTAGCTATTACAATTTAATTTTTAAATAATTAACGAATTAGTTACTCTTAAGGATTTTCTATTACCATACCAACAATTATATATGTATATACAAGCATTCTTGCTCGAATGTTGTATTATTTTATACCATGTTTATATTTACCCACAGATATAAAAATATAACTATCTATTTCTCTATTACATAGATATTTTATTTCATCACCTCACACAAAACTAAAAATAAATAAAAAATCTTGGACACAAGTATTGGAAAACTCGACACCTAGTCCCAAAGTAAGAGTATGTATTATGGCGAATACTACTGCGACTTCGTATAATCGTAAGTTTATTTTCGCAATAACTGTTCTACATATTTTTTACTTTGTACATAGTTATGTACATAACTATCATTTATAATATATACCTACTACAATAAATTATAGTTTTATCTAATTTATTTTAGAACTACATATGAAAAAGCAAATATTACACGTTTAAACCACGGCGTTTTACTCTCGAAAATATTTTAGTACATAAATGAAAAGATTATGTAACAAATAAATATTTTAGTTAAAACGGGAGGTTCCCATACTTATAAGTAGGTTGTTGTTTTCTTTATATAATGTACAAGCGGTGCCCTCAGTTTCGCTCGCATGAAATTTGTGGCCTATGTGTTATTCTGATGTTATAGGTTATATTAGTGTAAAATTTCAACAAAATCTGTTCAGTAGTTTTTGAGAGAGTAAAGAGTAACAAACATCTATCCATCTATACTCACACACTTTCCCGTTAGTCATTATTTTTTAATGGATGATATCGTTCCCCGCCTGCACTAACGGTTTACGCTGGTGGTGAAACCAGTGGAGAATGATAGGATGTGCATAAGGTCAAGTCAGTTAAGCCATCGAGTTAAATTCACCAAAAATTTATCACGATAGTTTCCAGGAGGAATCGCGTGGAGATCAACCTGACATGGTACATTGCTAGCAATGGGGTCACCAGTCCACATTACTAACAATTCCCTCCTCCTTTATGATAAGATACAGCTAATACCTATAGTTATAGTACTTACATACATTTTTACTTGAAATTTATTGGGTTGAATCTATCATCCACGTAAATTCAAACGAGGTTAATTACGAAAACTATAAAGCTACTACACCTACATTATATAAATTTATATCCAATCAAATATGGGCATATTAAGTGTTATTTACCACTAGCTGTATCCGCGACTTCATCTGCGTGGAATTTAACTTTATTTTTCTAAAATAAAAGTAGCCTAAGTTACTCCTTATTACATCAGCTACCTGCCAATAAAAGTTCCGTCAAAATCGGTCCAGCCATTTCAGAGATTAGCCGGAACAAACAGACAGGTCGAAATTGTAAAAAATGTTATTTTGCTGTATGTACCGTATTTATATTCATATGCATGTAGTAAAAAACGGTTATTTCAATATTACAAACAGACACTCCAATTTTATATATATGTATAGAGTGTAGATGATGTGTTATAACTACCTTATCTGGAATAAAATAGTTCTTAAAGCAGGTACATAAGTATTATGGATGGTTGAAGGGGGGTTAGTTAATAATGTGGATTAGTGGCCCTATTGTAGTACCAATGAAGTATGTCAACCTCTACGCGGTCCCCTGGATAACACCGTGTTATCATAGTATCAAGTTGACCTAATACTCATCGTGTCAACTTCCTCTGACCCCAGTTAACGTATATTAGCACTATAATATAATAATGATTATGTAAAAGTAATTTAAAAAACTAATATAAATAAAATTTAATAATGAAAGTATTATGAGGGTACAAATACTACAATCAAATAATCACTGTAATAAGTTTTAGGCAACAAAATCCAGTCCTGTAAATCTGTGCCAAATTTACAAAAATCGTAGTCTCTCTGATTTATACCCTAATCTATGATTTATAATCATAAACAAAAGTCAAATTTGTCAACTCTATTTAATTGAAGTCGTAAATGAATATGTTTTTTATTTATATTATATATTACAGATACTTGTTTATAAATATCTGTCAAAGTTAATAGTTAAATAACAGTGACCAAAACAACATTATTTGTATCCAGTAGTTTATTTGTATCCACCCATAACTGTCATTGACTAACCTTAAAAGAACAACAGTAGTAAAGCCGACGATTCAACGTATTAAATACTCGTCGAGTGAAAATGGATCCGCATAAGGACAATACATCTACAACAAAAACAGTGAAATCTAACTGCGACTGCGAAAAAAACACAAATTGCAAAAGTCCTACCCTACAACGAACACCAAATGACAGTGCCGAAAATGTGTTTACATCTGTGTCAAATCCAATAGATTCCCATCCAAATCCTTCTAATGGACCTTGTTCTAAACATTTAAATTCTTCTAATAACGAGCCAGGGTTACAATCTAACAGGTCGACTGAACGTAGCTTAGAATGTAACCAAAATGTCGGCGGAAAATTCCTAGGAAACAAAGTAAACAATTATAATAGTGAGTCTTCTGAATCTGCAAGCTGTAGTAAAACTGAATCATATTCATATAATATTGAAGGACAGCAATGTCAAAGACATAAAGTGTGTATGGACAAAGCAGCCAACAGTTATGTAGTGGCATCAACAAGTGGCACTGGCAAAGAAACAGATAAATTTAAAGAGAGCAGAAAGAGGCCATCTACTTTGAAACTTAACAGGCCAAATTTTGATGCTGAAGACAGTTCAAGCGACACAAGTAATGATGATTATTCATTAGGTTCAGAAGATGGTTGTATATATACATATAGAGGTGGGCAACATCTTGCTGATTTACCAAGCTCTTTTTTTAGTTTAGACATGGGTTTGCCACTGGATAAATATCTGCCTGTTCCTCCAAATTATCAGGTGCAAAATCCAGTAATACCAGCAAGAGAGCAAGGCTCAGGAGCATCTAGTCCAGATATGGATTTTCTAGAAATGGACTTTGATCCAGGGCCATCTTGTGAAGTGGATACAGGAGATGAATCATCATCTGATATGGAGTTAGATGCAGTTAATAATATGCCTGAGGAAAATGAGCCTGTTAGGAAAGTAATTTCTCCAGAGAATGGAGGAGATGCAATTAATCTCCCTGCTAATGTACCTGTTGAGAGCTCTCACAGGGAGGTAGAACTTTCTTATAATGTGCCATCTACCAGCAGTGGACTAACATCCAGACAGGGAGGTAGTGGAGACGCAGCCAAAAGTATGCAGTCTAATTATGGGCCATACATTACACATGTGAATGTCAGAGGAGAACAATTGTTAGTACGCCGAACTACATCACATTGGTCCACCAATGCACCCACGAGTTTACATGTTTCTAGTGGAGATTTAGTATCACCAAGAGAAATATTAAACCGTAAGTGTACATAAAATATTTTTAATAATTATAACATTAGAAATAACTTTTCCATTTTGTTACTTACATATCCTAAAGATTGTGATTGTGATCTGTGATTAGTGTTATGCTAAATATCTATTATTGGGGGAAAAGGGGTTGTTAGCAATAAGGACTGATGTCCATGACTATGCTAATAACATATAATTAACCTCCACACCTCCCTCTGGAGACCATCATGTATATTTCTATTTAATTTATCATAAGGGGCTGACTGAACTGACCTCATGTTCATCCTATCATCCTACACTGACTTTCCACAAATGTAAACTGTTAGCTTAGGCGAGTGCAACATTTCATTATCATCCATAAATAAACCTAATATTTGCCTAGGATCTCTGCCAGAGCACTGATATATTGGTAATACTACAAATAACTTTTTATATAAACTTGTATTTTATATATATAATAATAATTATGCATGTAAAATATTAAAAGTATCAACACAGGCAGAATACCTAATGGAATCTGAATATTTGTGGCTTTACTAATTTCTCTGTTCTGTAATCTATACATATAAATAAAATTGGAGTGTCTGTTTGTAATATTGAAATAACCGTTTTTTAACATATACCAAAATATATTTTTTTATTATTTTTGTCTGTCTGTCTGTCGATCTGTTTGTTCCGGCTTATCTCAGAAGTGGCAAAACCGGTTTTGATGGGATTTTTTTTGGCAGGTAGCTAATGTAATAAGGAGTAACTTAGGCTACTTTAATTTTGAAAATAATTTTATTTTAGAAAAATAAAGTTATGTTCCTTGTGGATGAAGTCGCAGGAACAGCTAGTTTATAATAAGAAAATTATTATTTGCCATTATGAAAAATTTCAATAATGTAATGGTTTATATTTCATTTGTTATATTAGTATATTGGTAGTACATATTTAGGAACTGTATTCTCAGATGAGGGCAATTTTGGGACATAAATGTATACTTCTGTGGATCATATCATTTTTCCATGTTATTGTACACAAGCTTGCCAAATTATCCAAAAATGTATTATTCTTATGAATAATTTTGAATAAAATTAGATACTGTAATATTCATGATAATCGGTAGACATGCATAGATACTTTTATATATTATTATTGTATTTATTGACAATTTAATTAAATATGTTTTTATTTATCCTGAGAATAATTAGTGTATCTCAAATATTAACAAAAATTAATTAATGAGATATTATTTAAACAATTGTTTTTTTTACGTAGATGAAGAACAATCAGGCAGTGCCTTGGTATATCAAATAAATCAAGGTCCAACATTGGATTCCGCTAATCTGTCATCTGCATTATATCATTTGACAATGGCACAAAAGTTAATGTTAAGTCAAACAGAGTCTGAAAATAAATCCAATGAAATAAAAGTGGTAAGTAAATTTTTTTACATTATGATTAAATTATTTTATATCATTAGAAGCTTAGTGTAGTGTAGTAGTATTTATACTATACAAGTTGTTACCCACTACCTTCTTTGCTTTTTTAAGATAGATTGAGGCTATATTCTATTAATTTCATGTATGTCTATTTAAATTTATCAGAATAGACTTAATTAATGCATTAACATCTGAAAAATCATTTTTTGTAGGCAAACAAGCTGATGGTCTGATTATGGTTACCATCAAGTAAACCATAATCTGAAATGTTTTATTAATGAAAAAGTATGTTAGCTCTATAATAAAATAGGTATTAAATAACAATATGTAAATTACATAACATAAAGCATGTTATGTAAATTTTTGAAAATGAGGTAGGTAATAAGAACTATTGAGAACCTGTTACTTATGATAATACTTATTTAACAGGAAACACACAAAACTCCAGATGCTACTCCTGGATGCAGTACAGCAGACCCACGATGTATAGAGCCAGAGAGGAGCATGATATGGTCTGAAAGGGAGGCCTGTGAACGACAAGTTACTCAAATTGGCACTTCCGCCTGCGGAGCTACTGCAGTTGTAAATGTCTTTGTAAGTAAATTATTGCTTTGAATGCGTCCATAACTTGTATGTTGAACTCTATTTAGGTTCTTATCTAGCCGTTGTAAAAGGCGGCAATGTCATTTACGTCATATGTTTATGCGAGGTCAAGTGATTGATGAAATTTAAGTAAGTGTGGCAAGTTGTGAGAGGAGTCATAATTTCCAAAATGATAAGTTTTAGAATCTACATCTAAGTATTAAAATGCTAATGTTGAATGCTGATATTCTTAAGGAATATTTTATGGAAGTAAAATTAATTTCGAAATTACCTACCTATGTCATACTGAATATTTGTCTTTCAGATTGCATTGGGTGTACCTGTTAACTTAGAAAAAATAAATGCAGCTGTTGGTACAAGACTCAGAGCAAATAATGCTCCAGTGCCAAGGTATTAAAAATTAAACAAAAAATGCTTTATTTGCGTCCTATAATTTCTTAATATAAAATAATTAGACCATTCCACCATTGCTTTTACAGTCAAATATCGCCTTTTTTAAAAAAAAGGATTACATATGTAGCAAAGGAATTTATTGATAGCAAATCGATCTCTACAGAAACATAAAATAGGATGAGATGGAAATATTGCTTTTCTTTTATATGCATTAGTAATTAATTCATTGTCGATAGATTAATTTCATATACCATACCACTATCGTCTGGTAGAACCTTAGTAAATATTTATATTTACAGGTGAAAATATAGTTGGTGTGGTTCTTATTTAAGAATTATAGTTTTTAATGTTTATAGTATAATATATTATAACTATTATATATCATTAATTCTGAATACTGTTCGAATATCTCATATTTTTTTATTGGGATTCGTTACTTTCTTGCGTTTTTGTATATTTGGACTCAATTTAACATTAATGTTCTTTCAGGTATCTATTATCACGAGCAGTGGCCGGTTGTACGGCCGCGGATATCGTTACTGGTATCCAGAGAGCATCAGATGGCCTTGTCACTGCAAGATTCTTCCCAACATATCCTGAAAGGGTCATGTCATTATCACATTGGTTGGCGGATTGGATATCGTTAGGTAATTTATAAAATAACAATGCTAATCATAAAATTATATTAATTCTTAAGATTCTGTGACTGTGTACTGCAACTAGCGACTTGTACGTTTGACAATAAATTGTTAAATAAATTTAAAGTATTTTTCACATTTCTTAGATTCACATTTGTACAACAATTTTGCGTTTTTTTCGTTTTCTTTAATTCGATTGTCGACTTAACAAAATCCCGGTATTCTCACTTTCGGTTTTGGCCTTTATGAATTCCCACGCTACGCTACTAGTTAAACTGTGTGTATGATTATAATATTGTGTGTTATAGGCGCAGTACCAATTTTAACCCTCAATCTCCAAGTTGGATGTGAAAATGATATCCCCGATGCGTGGCACCATCAAATGGTGTTTGGCGTGTCACCTCAAGGAGTATATCTATGCAATCCTGTCGAGTGCGTTCCAGAATCTACACTATGGCCACGGCTGACGTCACCATCTGTGCTTCTTGTGAGGACGAGGGATGTACTAACAAGATTGAATAATAGCACAGATCTGACGCCATTAATGGCTGTACCTGATAGACGCTTTCATACATTCAACGTACTTGGTGAGTATTATATAGTATATTTAACCATGTAGTATTACTTATAAATGTAGTATTTAGTTACTTCAAAAATAGCGAGAAAGAAATAATTATGTTTATTTATTTTACTAAAAATTAATAAAAATTGCGAAAATTATTGGTATAATAATTAGTCACTTATTTTTTATTGACAGTGTATAATTTTCACAATTCAAAGTGACGTATGGACTACATACTTACATATGTGTTAATAAAAGATCTTTATATCTTCTTACTGTGTTTACAACTATGTCACTAACTGAATTTGTTATATTACTAGCTACCCACAACAAACTAATTTTTATAAAAACTATTCAACCAGGCCAAGTAGCGAACGTGATAAGGGAGTGGCAATCGACGGGGTGGTCTGAACATGGCACTCGTACCCACCACATACGGATACCTGCCGCCTATCAAGCCGGGATCACCGTCGCCGCGCTCACCGGCTCTGAAGCTCATCGGCGGCTGGTCCACTCGCCTCAACTCCCCATCATTGGCCCCCAAGGAGATCCGGCTTGAGATAAGTGACCGTTAATATATGAGACATTGTACACGAATCCCCATGTGTGGCATGAAAGAACACTGTTCACTTAGCATTTCGTACTCGACGCGGTGAAGTAAGTTATAATAAACCAATGATATACAAATAAAGGAAATTAAAAGACATATTTAAATTCAATTATATTTAGACTGTGACATTATATGTGTCAGCAAACGCTAAGCAGTTGCAGGGTCGAAGCAAGGTATTTGAAGATCACAATTTTCCATTATAAGTAATGTTAGGATAATATTAAATATCAATAATATAAAATCTTATTTAATTAATAGTTAAAGAGAAATATAAGTGTTTACTTTGAAGTTCGTGTTTGATAAATAACCCAATGTTATGTTAATTTCTTATTTGCCTGTAATTATTTTTCATATTATTGTTTGTTTAGCTCTATTATTTATATGCGTATATAGTTGTTTTAGCATTACTCTACAAACAAAAGACATGAAATAAAAGAGAGAATGTGACCTGAAAGCATATGGCTTTATTTACAAAAATCATTAATCTTATAACTACAACAAAATACATATCTATGATATATGTATATTCTATTGATTTGATACTCTTGGTTTTTTCATTTTGCTATTATACCACCGAGTAACATTTATTTTAATTATACATTGTAATATATTTGTAGCACTTTTTTATATATTGTAGCATGTTATTGTTTAGTTCTATAGTACCGTAATAAGTTTTATTTCTGCTACGTTCTTTTTCATTTTCATTTAATGACTACAAAACTTTAATAAACACATTTGACCTTCTTTCTGTTCTTCTTTTTGTCTTATATCTTATTTATACGATATACAACTCTATACTGTTTAAATCTAAAAATTTTTAACAATCTCTAAGTCTAAACCAGAACTATTTTATATGCTAATAGATTCTCATTACTGAAATAATTGAAAAGATCCTTTTAGTGTTTTAGTAAATTTTCGGTCTCTAAATTTATGGAAAGAAGAATACCTGTTAACCGGGGAGTTCTCGTTCAAATTATGCAACATGCACCGGGCGCGTATTGTTTCGCTAGGACATGTCAGTACGTCACGCCCGGAGACCGTCATTTCATATTTCTATATTTTTATTTATATATAAATAAATGAAAAACTATTAAATATATATCGTATATTAATATTTTTGAAGTACAAAAGGAATCACAAGACAAGTAAAAGCACGTAAAGATACACAATAGGTACATATAAAAATTCAAAACTAAATTTCTGTGTGATATATTTTAAAACAATTATTAATGCATAATGCTGCACTACAATTCGGACGACGACAAAAATATACTCTCCGTCCGTTCCAGAGCGCAAATAAATTTTCGAGGACGTATTCATATGTCCTACCCGTACCCGATATTGTTTACGCCTGACCATTTATGCGTTTTGCCCGGTTAAGAGGTTAATGAAATTATAATGTTATTGTAAACTGAAAAATATAACATTTACTCCTTATATTTACCATACCGAGTTGAAGAAATATAAATGGCCGTCAATCAGTATAAGCAATAATTAGAGTAAATGTTTTAAAAATATTTTCGCCATTCAACATTGCTTTGGCTTGCAAATGGTTCATCAATTTCATAAATATCACTTCTCTTCTGATTGTTACTGCCTATAATTCTATTGAATACATCACTACTTTTTTTTAATCTAGTTACTATATGTGTTTACAAGTAATGTTATTATTATTATAATGTTCACATAATTTTCTGAAAGCTTCAACTTCTATATCGCTCAAATATTTGTTGTTTTCTAATAAAATATACAATTAAAGTTAAACTCATTCGTGTTTTTGTATAACGAAAGCTGTGTTTGGCTAAATTTTATTAGCCATAAAATGTAAATAATTCATTAAGGTATCTTATTATATATTAGTCAATTGGTGCTTACTAGTCAAAATTATATTAGCACAATATCTGTAATCGTTGTAACTCATATACTTTTGTAAGCAACATTAATATTGCACTGGATTTAATACTATGTTATCACGTTATGTTATTCGTTGTAATTGTATAGTAAAATAATTTTATAACTCATTACATTTACCAACTCATCAACAAATTCATGCAATAAACTGTAGATTTGCGATCGCCTAATTTGAAATGCCAAAGAAATAATGTATATAAACCACCTCATTCATACTAAAACATACACATCCACTTTTACATTGATACTTTCTCTCAAATTAAGAAAATAGCTCGAGAGAAAAGACCAAAACATTAGGTACAATATAGATTAAATAGGTTTATTAAGTATTTGGCTTTTTATGAACAATGACAATATTGTTTACATTGATTTCATTTCATTTCATTCAGTGGCATATTATCATAATAATATTTTACTTGTGAAACTAGACCTATTTATTATTATCTTTTTACATCAATGTTCAGAATATCTATACTTCATTTAAAATGCCACACAGTTCGTACATCCACTTTTGTGTTTCAAAAAATGGCATCGTATATGTACAATTGATTTATAACCATGTAAATTAGTTGTATGTCAATACATATATTTCAAAATCTAAGTATGTCATATGTTATTTGCTATTTATTACACTATTAAGTTTTTATATAGACTACTATGTAGAAGAATGGAAATGATTCCGAAGTTATTTAGACACTTCTAAATCGCTCCTAAATATATAATCTTTCTATAATGTAAAAACGTCATTACTCGTAAAAAAATAAGTATCTATAATTTAGCAGTTGTTGATTTGAGTCATTTAATTGTAAGTACCTAATCGTTTGGGAGCAGTCTTACTGGATCCTTGTAACTCGATATAGAAGCAATGTTATGTATAACATTATATTTTTGGAATATACTATGATAGACTAGATAATAGTTTTATTTACCATCATCCTAACAATAGATATACTGAATATATAATTGATTACAAAGGCTTAGTCGTAATGGGTATATCAAAGATCTCAAACTATGACTGACACTGAATTTTTTTTTCGTGTATGCTTCTGTCGCAGCTGGCTTCCACTACGACCACTACGCCACTATAACCCGATTCTTTGTTAGGCATTTAAAAATTAACATATTCGGGAAATATATGAAATTTGTCAGATCATCGATGAAAGATATTTGAAATTCTGGATACATACAATCTGAATTAAAAGTAGTAGTGTCATGAGATATATAATCCGTCGCAACATATCCTATTCCAACGATGTTGCTTATAAATATTTACATGTTATTGTTATTGTAAATTTATTTAAGCATAATTTTAATAATTATCTATATATTTTTTGCATTGTTACACTGTTATGTTTAGTTTTGTTAGTGGTTTACTTATCGTCATGAATTGTTTGTTTCAGAAAATCTGTAAATAATTCAGGTGGAAGCGTTTCACCTTTATCATTTTGAGATAGGGCTTCTATTCTCTGCGCTATACGCTTCCGAATAGCCCTATTTTGTTCGTGGTATATTTGTGGCAATTTCAGCTTTCTGTATAACTCCTTAATTCGCTCCATGTGCGCTGGTTCAGGACTACCATAGCATGAGTTAAAAACGATTTGTTGGGGACGAGTACAGCGCTGCAGCGCGGTTACTGCCAACCATGTACATTTCCCATTCCCAATAGCGTTACTCGCTTTGTCCATTACACCATCTCCAAAGCAATCCTGGTATTCAACCTGCGCAATTAAATAACAATATAAACAACTGATATACGGTGATACTTAAGGCAGAGAAGACTGTTAGTAGTAGTAGTAAAGTTAGAGACGACTCTTCATGGTAATATGATATAGTATTCCCTCAATAACATTGTAAAATATTCTATTAAGTTTGATAAGTACCGAATGAATTTACTACAATTTTTTACAATAAGGGGTTTTGAGGGTTCCTAAAAAAATGGACTGTCGTAGAACATATTTTCCAGATTTATAATTTAATATTTCGAAAAAGTAAGTCATAAAATTAAAAATAACAAAAATCCATCAAGGTATTCGCTCGAAATTCATATCAGTATTTTTTCTAGACATCTGTAGGTAATTTATTTTGAGTAAATCACCGCTTGTGTAGCGGTGATTTATCTACAACACAAAACTATATAAAAAAGGGACTATAGTACTTCCAATTAACGAATGAACTAATTCGCTAAAAATCATGCAATTATAACACATACCTGCATTTGAAATAGTCTACCAATATCAATACATATGTCCTGTACATCTTGCATATATTTTTCATTTACTTTTGCAGCCAGTGTCATTCCTAAATAAATTGGTAAATGTAAAGTGGAATAGGTATTATATAAATAAACGATGTTATCATATTGTTCGGTTGTAAATAGTGCATAATTTCCGGTCGTCGCTTTAGATACAATGGCGTCGAAGTGCCGTCCAGTTGCCTTATACAAGAAAGCCTGTAATCATTTGTACATAAAATATTTAGATACAAAATTAGTGATAATATGTATATATTAAACTGAAAAATAATTATAGTGCTCTCGAAACTCAATTTAACCACATTTTTAACATTTCGTATGAAATTAAATAAGTACGTGACCTCGATGTTAGTATGAAAATTTTTAAATTATGGATGATGCGCTATTAACTTATAATCTATGGACTTGCGGAATACTGTTTCTTTTGGAGAACTCATAGTATATACCTAGTCCTTTAACAAGACATAGGAGCATAGGAGCCAGGGGCAAAGATAGGGTGGCAGAGCTGGCAACATATCACGGGCCTTCTGATCGAGCCCCAAAGCTGCCCTAGGGCCGAGAGAGAGAAGCTATTCTAGAAGTCGTGAACAGAAAAATAATCTAACATAATTTAAAAATATATATCATAAAAGTATAAAATCATATAGAAACTTACTGTGTTGAACAGATTTATAACATTGTTATACGACGATTTATCTGCAAAATGTATATTCAATATTTCATATATTGAACTTATAATTAGACACACATCGTTAGCCCCAGCCTTGGCGTCCGGAAGCAAATGCAGCGTTTTAACTTGTACATTTTCTGCGTATCTATTGTCTTCTATAGTATCCAAAATATTAAATAAACACTGAAACTAAAACATAAATATCTTAATAAGAATATATCGTCATAACTTCAGAACGAGGCACTATGAGAGGTGAACATAACAATGAACATGCCTACATATATATGGATATATTTGAAGTCTGATTTCTTTGGTTTGTATCGATGTTTCCATCACCGGAAGCAGTAAAAAATATATAAGTAAAAAAATAAATTGACATACAGTGTTTTTTGTGTTGGCCAGATGTCAACTCGCGACCTTTGAGTCAAGTAGGGCCACTATGCATACTCACTTATTAGTGATTGTAATAAGTAAATTTTCAAATAGCAACTATATGAGATATTTTCTTGAGTAAATGCACTACCTATTAGAACTACCTATATGATTTTAAGTAAATTTTAAGAGTATTTATTGTATTCAACAAAATATTTTACCATTAAGGAAAAAGTCAATTATGACTACTATAATAGATATACAATAATATTTTACCAAAAAAGTAACTGAATGCAAATGTTACATGATAAGTTTCATATGGTATTACGGATGTCAGACGGTAACTGAAGTGCTTAGTGCTGTTTATGTAGATACCGCTTACCATCAGGTGGGCCGTAAGCTTGTTAACCATACCAATTACATAATAAATATTAAAATAAGAACTATCTCCCATATTATGTGTATCATGAGTAATCATGACGCGTAGGTTTTACTTAGGATAGAAATATGAGTAGGTAGTTCCTAATAACGACTAACCAATTCTGCTGACCAAGCGAGTACACAAGCTAAATAAAACGACTGTTCAGTTATATTATCTTTAGTTGCCAATGTTTTGTATGTGTACAACATCAGGGAACCACATAACTTGTTCCCATTGTGCAAACTGTGATCGGCAATCTGAAATTTCATTACATAGTATACATGATCAGGATAAATTAAATACATTTTCATTGGTTGTTTAGCATATTACCGAACTAAGTAGGTACTAAAACACAAATAAGTAGGTAGATAGCCACTTATTAAATATCCCATACGAATTTTTTTACTTCGCTATCAAATACATGACAAATTTACAAAATATACTATGATCGCTATTTCAATTTGAATAAAAAACCCTATTTAAATATAAAAAATAAAATTTTATTATAGTTTTTTTTAATCCGCCGTTAAAACAATATGATTTTAAATTGTTAATCTCGAACTAAGAAGTGTTTAAAAATTAAAAAGTGTGTACAGTTATAATCTAAGAACAATAGGTACTAATACCAATAACCTAAGATAATTATCTTAGATACATACCTTTTTTATATGATTCTCGACTCCTAATAAATTTAAAGAAGTTCGTTTGCTGAAAACATTATTTACGATTTTAGGTAGAGACTTGTGAAATTTGTCGAATAATTCCTCTGAAATCAGCGAACTTGCGATATCCTGTTTTTGTCGGAAGGGTCTGAAAATAAGAATAATATTATTTGTGAAATGTAAATACTATAGGTAGGTCTAATGTTGGTACTAAAACACAAATAAGTAGGTAGATAGCCACTTATTAATATCCCATGACGTAAGTATTATATAATAGCAAAGACTTACTGTTGATAGTAATTTCTTGAAATATTAAACTTAAGATTTTTTAAAAGTTTCATATTAAAAAACCGTGGAATATAATGCAAATAAGTAAATAAATTCGCCTGAACTAATATGTAAACCCTTTTGTGCCTTGTCAAATTAACAAATTGTCGAAGATATTTTAAAAATATGTGGGCTTATAAATAATATCACTTTGACAAAGTTCTAAAGGGTCTACTTGTTGTACATGAGTTGTGCAACCAATAGTTATAGATTATTGACTACTGACATTTTTATGTTATCTAAAGCATCAAACATATTCTTTAAATCAAAACTTCTCAAAGTTTTTTACACATAATAACTGTAACATTTTTTTTGTAAATATTTTAATTAATATACATAGAAAACACCCAGACCACATACAATAAATACATACAAACAATCATACTCGTATATACAGCAGAAAGGCTATACAGAATTATGTTATGTATGTAGTTTTATGCTTTGTTTACTTGAAATTTTAATTAATTTTGTCAATTCTTCATCATTGGAACGATAATTTGCCATCATATATAAAATATGATGATGTAAATACGTAGTTTTCCTGTTGGGAAGTCTAAAGTCTGAACGTCTATGATGTGAACGTTAAATAATACGTGTCTACCCTCTACCCTACATGCAATAATTTGAGAACCAGTGCCTAAGAATTTCGGCCTTAGTATAGGTAAAAATATATCTTTATTATTCTAATTTGAATTTCAATATACTTACCAACGTATCTATTCTATTCATTTTTTACATTTATTATTCACATAGAGAAAATAAACTTATCGTGAATCTATGATTATTCACGATTTTATCTTTGAAGATGCTGGTACGAGATTTCTACCTACCCATGAATAATGTAATCAGTAAACAAACTCGACTATAAGGAATTCCGTTTGGTAAATATAATTATCAAAACAATTGGCAAGTAATTGTTATACTTTAAATAAAATAATACCATCGATTTGATATTGACAGTTGTTCCAGTTTCTGATTTGTATTTTATATGTATTTAGATTCAAATTTAGGAAGGCGTTCTAAATTACCGATGTTTTAGAAAAACCGGAAATCATCCTCAGTGCCACCACTTGTGATATTTGTCTATGATTATATTATATGTCAAATGATAAATGTCATGACTGTCAATTACTATCATGTCAATCTATACAAATTTCACAATGACAAACTGATTCAACCAGCTGTGAAATATATAAAAATTGCGTCTTATTGTATATTTTACAGTTTAATCGTCTTGAAACTATTTGTTTACTAATACTTTTCGTTGTAACGTCATATAGTTACGAGAAGAAGTTGAAAAAATGGCATACGCCTACTTATTCAAATACATCATCATCGGTGACACAGGTATTGATTTTGTTTCTATTTTATCTAGGGTTGTTCTGTTTGTCCTCCTATCTGTACGTTGAATCTTTTGTTGTAATATTAATGATGGACATAAAACTAGTACCTCAAATTATGTATTACCCTAACTCTTTGTCTATTCTTTGTTCTGTTAATAAATGTTTGCTTTGTCTAATATCCTTCTTTTCCGCCTACGCCATATATTACCTGCGCCAAATATCGACTTTGATGCGTATTTTTTCAGAAATTATTAATTTTCGTTTTTAATTACTAATCAGTATTCTTTTTGACCAAGAATAATGCATAGTCTCTTTGATTTAGTCTTATTTACCACTAGCTGGTTCAAGGACTTTATTGTTCTATTGTCTCATTTGCCATATAAATGTTATGATAAAATAATGAATGGTATTACATATTATATTGTGGGATATTACTTTATAAACAAATACTAACTTAATATAAAAATTTTATAATTGAAAATTGTCATAATAATTGTGTTATTTTTACTATGGTATGCATACAGTTAGTATCATTTGAATTTAGAGATAATAAAATAATTAGTATTGAATATACATTATTCAATATTCATTATTTTATTATCTCCATTTACATCTAGTAATGATATATAAATCATCATCATTTTTTTTTCTTGTATTAGGTGTTGGCAAATCATGCCTACTACTACAGTTCACGGACAAAAGGTTCCAACCTGTTCATGATCTCACAATAGGTGTAGAATTTGGTGCTCGTATGATCACCATTGATGGCAAGCAAATCAAACTGCAGATATGGGATACAGCTGGACAGGAAGCATTCAGGTAATACACCCATTTGCATTTTATATGTTATAAAACATTATGAAATTTAAACTAATTATAATTTTGTTTTGAAACCTACCCCCTTAATTAAAATACGGTTATTTATATGTAGTTCATGTTGATAGTATTTACTTTAATTACATCAACAGATATACACAATTTAAAACACATTATAATTATTAATATATATATAGATAGCCTATGATCATCCACATAATACAATGTCTTCTTAAATTTTATCTATTTTGCTTTTTACTCTTAAAAAAGCAACTAACAGGCACTTACTAAGTTGCCTTATGTGGTTTTATAAACTAAGTTTTCATGACTATTTATGTTTTTGTTATCCATTTTGTTTGCTTAAATAATGAAGAATATCTTCAAATACAACTTAAATAACATGTTGAAAACTGTATCTCTAGATCCAATCACCTAATTATTTGTAAATTGTGGATAACTTAATTTTAAACTTCCCTATCTTTTGGATACATTAACTTTGCAGTTTGCTTTGTACTCTTTGTTTGAATCAATTATAAGGTACATAATTTGTACAATAGAATTGTGTCAAAAAGATAATATTGTATTGGTAAGTTTAGAAACGATTAAAAATGTTTATAAGCATGTTTTGTATGAGATTAATAGATGTTAAACTCATATTATGCTGAAGGTGTTCTGGTAGTTGTTGTAGGTATATAATAGCTAAATTTTAATTGAATGTTGTCAATTCAATATAACATGATTTTGTTTTCATCACCAATAAGAATAAGAGAATTAGTGCATACCATTGAAGTCTGTTTCAAGTTGAGATTTAAGATGTTGTAATATTACAGTTTTAGGTATCTGAATAACCACTTTTTGCTTATGATTTGTGGTATTGAATAAGACTGTTATAATGTGACTGTTTAAATTTACCATTTAAACAGTTGCATTCTAAATTTATCTGGAATTATCTATGATGGTATACATTCCAAGATCAACCATACAGTCCCTGCTTGGTTAATCTCACTATCTTGGTAGTAATGGAACCAACAATACATATTACTAATTGCTATCACTAGATTGTCGGTTTGTTGCCTAAAATTCTACAATATGTATTTTAATCCTATTTTGCTAGAAAAAGATTTAGAGCATCTATAAAAGTATTTACCATTCACCACCACACCATGTATTCATTTTTCTATTTTCAGATCAATCACCCGATCATACTACAGGGGTGCTGCTGGTGCTCTTTTAGTGTATGATATCACTAGAAGGGACACATTCAACCATCTCACCACTTGGCTTGAAGATGCGCGTCAGCACTCCAATTCGAATATGGTCATAATGTTAATTGGTAACAAAAGGTTAGTGACAATAATCCTTAATAATAATGTATGATATCTTAGGACAGTGCACTATAGTCCCAAGTTAAGTAGAACTAGTATTATCAGTACTAGACAACAACCGAGACCAATGCAAACAATTATACTGTTGAATATAAATGTTTGTTTCATATGAGAATTCAAACCCCCTAACATGAGCTCTGCTTAGCTTGGGACTAGATAGAGATGTGTAAATTGTCCTGGATTATTAATATTACAATTTTGTGTACAATTTTCAGTGATTTAGAGTCACGACGTGAAGTGAAGAAAGAGGAAGGAGAAGCATTCGCGCGTGAACATGGTCTCGTCTTCATGGAGACATCGGCTAAGACGGCAGCCAATGTCGAAGAAGCATTCATAAACACAGCCAAAGAGATCTATGAGAAAATCCAAGAAGGAGTGTTTGATATCAACAATGAGGTATATTTACTATTTGTTATCAATTTTAATGGAATGTTATGTTATGATGAGTATAATACAATATAGCCTTTATTTTTATGTACATATCTCATACATACATACCTCTTTCAGATATGTAACATGTCACATTTGATGGAAAACACAAATGAATACAAAATGACAATGTAGTAATTTTCTTGTCATGATAGATAAGAAAATTACATTGTCACTTCATATTTTTGTTTTTTTTTTCTATCAACTACTGACTAATATTATTGTACAAATAAGTTAACTTCTTAATCTTGGGTTTCCGCTTATAGATTGTACTGTATTAGTTTAGAAATAACTAAATCATGGAGATTATTCTTTGGCATCTATTATCACATACTATAAAAAATAAATAAAGTCCAGAAAACCGTACTAGTAATGACAAATGTACCAATGTCTTCTGCTACAGCAGCATATTTACTGCTCGCCATAAATAAAATACTTTCCACTATCATCCAATACTCTGACATCCTAGTATAAAAAGAACAGACTGTAATAAAAGATTACAATATGGCATTTAATTGTTAGGCAAACGGCATCAAAATCGGACCGCAACACTCGACAAGCGGCGGTGCGAGCGGAGCCGGCGGCGCGGGCGCTGCCGGCGCGGCTGGCGGTGGCTGCTGTTAGGTGCTGCACTGCACACACTGAGCGGGAGGGCTGCCCATTAGAACGGGCTGATGAGGTGCTGTTTAATAATTTTATTTATTTCAAGGAACTTTATATATCTGTGTCTACAAGACTGATGGGGGCATTCTGCCTCGATACAAAACACTTTATAGTAGTCATCCTTCTATAAGTTCAGTTATAAATCTGCAGTAATAATACTTACAACAGTTTTCCTTCATAAATACAGTAGTTACTTTACATTTTACTGTTGTTTTTCAGGAGGATGCAGCTGTGTGCAACAAACAATGAAACGGAACTTACTGTATGCCGGATTATTAGATTTATTTTATTACGCTACAGAATAGCTTAAATCTGAACTCACTATAATACTAATGCCTCTCTGGCACATTTGTAATTCATAGTGTTAGTCAATATTACTGAAATTAATTACAGAGATAAATATTAAAAATTTCGAATTAAATACCACCTTTCATCTTCTCAGAATGTATCCACCATTTCAGAGGTGCTAACTTCAATAGAATTAGAATCTCTTTCAAAAAATGTTATTGAAAGTGAACATTAACAAACTTATTTCTATCTTGGATTTTTCATTAGTGGTGGTACTAGATTATGGCTCTTAATTAAATAAATAATAAGACATCATGTATAAGTGCATAAAGTAAGTTACACAGTTCATACAGCAGAACCATTTCATTGATTATGTTAATTTGACCAAGGTGTAGACCATGCATAGATAATTCATATAATTGATGATGATCAAGACCGATCATTATATTCACCTTAATGTACCTAATTAAATTGTTACCAATAATTTGGACGACCCACTTGGAACCATTCATTACATGGCGTATAGTTCTACGACATTATTAATAGACCCTTCACAAATATGAAAAAATGCTTTTATATAAATTTGTGTGCATGTATATTTGTGTACATTTTATTTGCAATGTCATTTATGAACGTTTCTCTATAATTTGGCATTTATTTATAAAAGTACATGAATGTTGTGTAAAACATAGTAATTAATGATGTTGTTTTGTTCATATTTTATTTTGTCGATTGATACGAAAAGTATGGGTATATGATGTAAACAATTTCTATTATCTATTATATTATATTGAAGTGATTATTGTAATGGGATATCATGATTTATATTATTGACTTAATATTGAATTATTCGTTTTCCATCACAGAATAAGCGCATGATAGGATATAAAATAAATATTCTTATATCAATAACTAAGTAATTATTATTTAATACCTGGATCTCTGTGAAATTACTACTGTGTCAAGCTATAACTATTTTATTGTTATTGAGAAAATTGTTTGGTAAACTTGAACTTTTGATACCTTGCATACTGCAACTTTTGTATAGAATTTAAATATATCGTCGTAATAATCTCCCATCTTCCTTTATTTATAGATATTTGTATACTTTAGGTGGAGGCCTATTAAATATTTTGCACAATGAAAATTATATTAAACAGATGGAACATTTTAAACTTACAAAGATATATTTCTTATTTAATCAGACTGCTTGCAAGGTAATGAAAGACATGATTACAAAATAGGTTAAATTAAGTTTAGCACATTGTAATATGATAAAGTATTTTGTAAGGTTACATATGCAACACATTTGTAAGGTGTAATTCATGAGAGTAAATGTTGAAAAACAATTTTGTTATATTTCTTAATTACCAATAGGTATATATTTTAATACGATTTGTTTGTGAAGAACTTTCGTGAGAAATTATCTTGAGCATAAAAGTAGTAAGACTGAAGCTAAAAACAACTTTTTTATAGCCTGATTTGTGTCAAATGCAAGCAAAAGGCATCCCCATCTTGCTTACAAACCTCTATTAAGTGCTTGGTCAAGCCATGTCTAATCAGAAAAATAGCAACCCACTGTGATCTATCCCAAAATTAGTGTCTATTGCTTTGTGTACCATATGTGACGATATTGATCAACTTCTTAAAAGAAGTCCTGGCCTCATGACCGGCCCACTCTCTTTAGTTTAGCGGCCTTCATTCCCACATCAGTTATTTGAACTAGGCGCACAGATGTCTAGCATCAGTGGAAGGGACTGGGAGTTTATCAAATGTTTTTGAAGTATTAAAAGTTTTTTCTAACAATCTGATATTACAATTTGAGTCATGAGAGATCTTATATCTCAAGAATGGCAACCCATAAGTAGTATAATGGGCGTCACATGATAATATGATGTCCATTGCGATGTTAATGTACAAAGGTGATCGTTACTACTTGCACTATGCGGGCCGTCATGTTGTTTGTCATTACAATTACATAAAAAATACAAATAAAACACTTTAATATTATATTTCAGTTGCTGTATTTGATATACAACAACTGAAATTGGAAATAAACTGAAACATTGATATAACAATATAATTATGTGGTAATATATAAATTAATAGGTGATGACCTGTGCTGGGTCTCAAACAGTACAAATATTTTACAACCACCTATCTTTCAACTACCTTGTGTTATATGACTTACATTATTCATGGCATTAAAAGTTATATCATTTAATACCATAAAAGTACTATTAACTGCTTCCGGAGTCTTCATTTTCACAATACCGGTACTTTTGATTTCAGCTTTTGGTAATATTACTTCACATAGATCAAGAACCTTTACATCTAAAGCCATCATATAGAATATTTGATTTTGCAATATTTGATATGCAACATTAACTAGTTCTGATCTATTCTCGTCGTAATCTCGTACTCTGAAAATTATATGAGTTCATTCCTTAGAGAATATATGGAAATTACAATGAAAACAATACAGGTAGCTTTGTATGCTGTATTACAGTTTAAAATATAAAATATACCAGTGATATTAAGCATTTTACTCCTTAATCTTCAAGGAAAGCAATGCCTAAGGGGATACAATGGCATTTAAATTGTATTATGATACAAAATAATAATTACTATTGCATTTTATTATAATTTTAATGTTTACATACCCATTCCAAATAATATGCACATCACTTATATCAAATGTAAGATTCAGTTGATCTTTATGGTCCACTTGTGGTGTTTTGTAGACCAGTGTAAAATTATCTGAACTGCGAGATGTATCACATTCAAGAAAACTAAAGCCAAATTGTAATAGTTGATGCTGAAATGATTAAGCAATATATTTAATATAAGTTGACATTTTAAAAGTATTGGCAACTTTAACAACTGCTAGAGAGAAATGTCAATACAACAATGCAAAATAATAAACTTAGTAAACATACATTCTGTATGTCATATGCAACTTTTGGAACCATCTGTTTCAAAATTCCTTTCTGTCAACTTCAGCTTGCGTAATCTTGCATTACTCTGCTACATTAATCTTAATGTTATAAATGCAAAAGTTAGTGAGTATGAATGCAAAAACTACTGAACGGATTTCGATGAAACTTTAGAGTAATGTATCCTATACATCAGAATAACATATAGGCTATAAATTTCATGCAGGCACATCTATTATGATTATACTTTCATGAAACTATGAATAATATTTACCTGTCTAATTAGGTATTGGTTTACATTGCAATCAAAAATCGTCTGTAGTATGGATTTCACAGCAGTCCCCACTTTCTGCTCACCTCGTTCGATCAAATAAGGTAAATGTGTTGCTGAACTGAGGGTAACACTCATGCCCCACGCCAAAAGTATTGCTACATAAGCTACTTTACTCTTTGCATTATTTTCATATGTAGATGACACTGTAATCTGAAAATATGTCAATAGAAATAAAGAATGTAATTAACAATATGAATGTTTCCAATTAAGAATTACAAAAATATTAAAAATTATTGAAAATAATTTATAAAAGGTAAATTAATATTATAGAGCATTGTCATTGGTTGGTAGTGGTTTACTACCCTCAATTACACCTGAAAAGTTGTAAGTTCAAATCTAGTTGATAAGAAGAAAAGAAAGAAGAGGTTAGTCTTTGAACTATACTCACTAAATGCTTGATATTAGATCTAAGGATAATAGGACCAGTCTACTAATAATAAAATCCCAAAAACTACTTGATTTTAGATGAGCATAAAATTTACAAAATGTCCATTTTGTAAAGAAGGTTAAGAATATTAAATTTGTTATACATATCTACTATCCATCTTTATGTACAATATGAATAGCTAAACTTTATAGTCATGTCTAAAAAGCATAAAGAATATGACTCAAAACACAAACCTGGCCATCAATCTTTATGTTCATCCATTCATCTACCCTTAATGGTAATTGATTAAATGAATAGTTTTAACTAAATTATGGCGCTCACATAACAGTCAAATTGAAGGACTATATTTTTTTGTCAATCCAATCAGGTTTGTAAATAATGATTATACATCTTATAAACAGAACAAAAAACCTTCACACAGTAAATATTATAATTTTATTTATATAACAAACATTATAGACAGAGAAAGAGACTCACCATTAAGCCACTGGGATCTTCCTCACAATATTTTAAAAGAGGTAGTTCCTCAAATTGCACTGTATATTTCGTTGAAGTGTTTGTTGTTACAGAGCCAACAAGACTTTGACGGACTTTGGAGGCATATTGTTTCAATTTTAACTCATCATATTGTAAATTAAACAGTGGAGATACTTTGTTTAGTCTCCATTGGCCTTCATTGTATATTACTGTAAAATTAGATATTAATTAATAGCGAAGTTATATTACCGGTATAGGTGAAATGCTAAGTAACTAAAACTTGTAATGTTGGTGTGATATGGTGAACTATTTTACTCAAAATTCGTTCCTCGAAAATCAATTGCAAACGAAAAGGGAAACAAATAACTGATAATGTAAGAATAATGTAGTTATACTACAAATTTTTATGCTT
Source organism: Achroia grisella (assembly GCF_030625045.1). NCBI lineage: Eukaryota > Metazoa > Arthropoda > Insecta > Lepidoptera > Pyralidae > Achroia > Achroia grisella. The sequence goes on from NW_026713064.1 coordinate 2,491,655, forward strand.
CATTTTAGAAAACAAACAAAGAACTAGATAGAAGACTATAAACTTGAAAGAATGAATAAGTTAAAAGATTTTATGCACATTAAAATTGGTAAACTTTAAGAAATCAATAACTGGAAAGTTTTTTTTAAATATACACAAACAAAAACTGTTTGTTTACATACTTGATAGTGCATCGGTTGTTGCGTGATTCATGTTCAATTAGGAGTTTCTGGCCGCCAAGGCTTTACAATCAAATCTTGTCTACTTATTAGCTAAAGTAATTACTACATTAAAATCAAAGTAACATAACAGTAGAGAATTTTTAACATGGGTTCAATTTTTAAAATTTAAAATGAAAGCTGTTATAAATGTTTCCAGTCGATTTCAACTTTTTGAGCTAAAACTCGTTTAAACGGGCTAAAAAGTTCAAAATTGAGCTAACTTAGTTAATTTATAATAGTAAGGAATTACATTAAAGTTAACCGATAATTTAAATCTCATTTTTTAAAAGTATCAAAATTCATGATAACTGCGTTAAATTTTGTATAATATTTTAATAGCCATTTTAATTTTTACGTCTTTAGAAATTATAATGACTAGTCTGCTACCCTATTTAAAAAAATGCAAAAACCTAGCAACATCGTAAATGTCAAAGTTGTTACCGAGATTAAAAAACTGACTATAGCTATGCCCGCGGTTTCACCCGCATGAAATTTGTTGTCTATGTTATTCTGACGTATAAACTAGTAAACTTTCATCAAAGTTCGTTCACTTGTTTTATGTGAAAGAATAATAAACATACATACGTACTAACAAACTTCCGCGATTATAATATTTCAAAAATTTTACACATTGCAGACGCAGCGTCGAAACTCTAGCAGAAAATAATAGGTGGACGCTCAGGCTGGTGCACCAGTTTAAATTCAACTGATACAATAAATCGAAATAGATAAAAGATCGTGGAGATGACGGGAGCTCCACCGACAATAGCAATTATGAAGGAATGAATGAAAATAAATCATCTATTTATAATCGGATTAGTATTTTTATTTGATTATTATGAAAAGGTGCACCCGCCTGCGCTAAGAGTATACGTTGCAGAACTGTGGGGCAATATGAGGACATGCCGTCGTGGCAAAATCATCAGTAATTATTATTTCATAAAAATATTCCGAAACAATAAAAAAAACCTACATTGCTAACAATGATCATTCTTGTTAGCAATGTCTCTTGTGTGTGAGTTTAGTTACAATTACTAACAAGTTAGTTATTACCCTATACTAACCACCACTAACTAACTAAGTATCAAATATGAACTTAAAGATACTCATTACTTGCAATGAATTTACTATTACTAACTGATATCTGCAACTAATTTCATTATGTCAATTGTTTATCATGTAATTATTGTACTGATATACACTATCTAAAATTATTAAGGTTCGCACGATATTTTGTAACCATGGGCATTGAGGGCAGAGGCTATTGACATCAATCAAATTGAAAAATAAGAGCTTATTTAAAAGCAATAAGGTTCAAAGTCCTGTGACATTTAAAAACTATTTTTTTTAATGTCAATCTGACAGCTGTCTATGTTTTCTGTGGTCCTGTTTCTTTGAATCTGTAATTTATGACTTTATGTCATGTCATGTTTTTGTTATGTTTAAATAATTATTGATACTTTTTTCATATTATTAGAAACGTTATCCATTTTTCTATTTTAATATCTACTTAACGTTAAAAGTATGTATTAACAAGATTTTATGTTGTAAAGAGCTTTTATTTACAATCCAAATGTAATAACATACTTTTGCTCCTGTCAACAAGTAAACTGGTACTTTCAGTCTTGGACTTTGATTCTTAGTCGTTATCAATTGTTCAAACGCTCCAGTTATTTGTTAGAATAATCATTTCGCATTCTGATTTTGCCAAGAATGGATCAACTTCGCTACGACGGTCGTGTTGCCGTAGTCACCGGCGCCGGTGGCGGTCTCGGAAAGGCTTACGCACTCTTATTGGGATCAAGAGGTGCCAAAGTGGTAGTGAACGACCTTGGAGGCGGCAAAGATGGCGGTGGTACCTCTACCTTCGCCGATGCTGTCGTTAAAGAAATTAAGGATAATGGTAAGTATCATGTTAAATTGAAATTCAGATACCAAATTAAATTAAATCAAAATATCTTTATTCCTTTAACAATTAGAGTAAAATCACAAACATGCATGGTAATAGTTGCTCATGCAGTTGTATTTCCTTTAATGTTAGACATAGACACCTATGTACAATGTAAATTTACTAATTTAAAAAAAGGAATTCTGTTGAGTTACTTACCAGTTCTTTTCAATACTGGTAAGGCAGTTCTTTTCAATTGTCCTTATACTGAACTGTAGGGATGGTATTGACGGTAAGGAAAAATATTAATACAAAAAACTTAACATTAAAAAGCAGCTAAAATGTCCTACACGAATATATTATTTTGATTTGAAACTCTGGTCTTTCTGTGTTCAAATGACATTATATACAATTGTAATAATGCATATTAAAGCTTAAGTTTAGGATGAACTGCCATTTGTTTTGGTATCTTTCAGGTGTTTTTCTATGAAATAATTTCAGTCCTTGGTGGAAGTATTGTTTTATTATGCACTATAGATATATACATATGTATATTATACTGTATTATATTCTTGTATGTGTAGATTAACTCTAATTTAGTAACTGAGTTGGTGGGGAAGTAATTCTTGAAAAATATTGAATCTAATTTTCAGAGTTGATATCTTTAATTTAAAATATATGTTTAGGAAGTGATGTCTGAAAGCCATCAGTTTATTATTATAATAATTAGAAAACTCCATCATTATATGTTATGGCATAGGCATGCCAAATGCAAATTTTTAATATAACAATTATTTGTTGTATAGATTTAATAACAAATATATGTATTTTTACTCTGATAAGTTTGTATAAAATTTATCACTATGTGATACAACAAGTAATACCTACTTGCTGGAACAAACATAAATTAATATATTACAATGGCTTTAATTAACATTGTGGACTTTATCATGATTACAAACAATAGGTATTTAAGTGCTGAATATCATTATTTATGTTATAAAGTATTTGATATCAGACAAAGGTAGTACTAAAATTCACCTAAAATAAAATAATAAGTAATACATGTTTATGAATTTCAAATTTTGACATCCATAGCAATAATGTTGTTGTATATAAATGCAACAATTTCCAAAGTCAAATGTTCTTTCAGTGAATTCACTATATTTCATGGATTAATCTACTTAATTTAAATAAAGTACTGGTACTAGTTAAATAAACTACCATGTATGATAATTCATATATATCCACCAGAAAATGTCACAAATATTGTTTTTCACAGTGAAAGAGGAGACTCTCGGAAGAGAGTAGCTCATGCATAATGGATGTTTTGTTTTGAATATTTATATTACTTTTTAAAGTCCCATAGTGCATATTTTTGGAATATTCACACTCATCTATACCAATATTATAAGTGTGAAACTTTGTAAATAGATCAATGAAATTTGATTTAAAGAGATGTTGTATCATCAGGATGAACATAGGCTATCATTTATATCAAAAACAGTAGGCAAAGTCCTGGGTAACAACATAATATTTACTATAATATTTTTAAGGCTTATGTTCATTTTGGTAATAGTTTATAACTATGTATGAGAATTGAAGAAGACTTCTGAATGAAGTCGAACCAATTGACCCTAAATTATAAAACATAGTAAGTCAATTAAATTTCTGTACATAGCTACAAAGTATTTAACATATTGAAAATTCTGTGTTTTACTATGTAATATTATGTTATCTGTGGTTTTACATAACAAATAATTTCTAAACAACATTTGAATTCTACATCATAGATTAAAAATATCCATGGATTGTATTTACTTGTAGAATCTTATGCATCTTTATTTACTAACATATTCTAAACACTGTTTTCGATATCTTTTTGTTCCTAGGATCACCTCGAAGATAATTTTTATTGTAATACAAAATTAAACTTTAGACTATTACTACTAACTTTATACTTATTACTATTACTACTTTCTACCAATTTTAGAAACTATGCATAAGTCAGGCATTCATTACTCAACTGATTTAGGTGAGATTAACAGGTTCTCATGTGGGATATAATAGTAACATGCAGAATAAGCTCTGGTTGTAATATGTTTTTCTTTTTAAAATAATCTTATCTGTCTGCAGTTAGTCCTTGTACTGTAAATCTTTTGAATCACTGATATGTTTTTCATAGTTTCTCTCTATTTTAAAGTTGCAATAGATATTTGTATCCGGATTTTTTTTATAGAATTGTTATTTTATGGAATTATACAGTCAGATTTCACTACCAAAATGCACTTACAATAAGAACCGACTGTTTAGTTGTGATAAGGTAACAAACAAACAGACAAACACACTTTCGTATTTATATGTATGTCTACTTTTATCTCTGTCTCGGTTTATCTTATTAATATAGTTAATCTGATCGTAACACAAATAGTTTTATGGTAACTGAGGCGTTTACCTTTATTATTTTATTTTTTTGCCTTGATCGTAACTATTAGCATAAATGGTATGAGAGGAGATGGATATTATAAACTATCCAAATTACCTTTTAATGCAAAAGAGAAAAGCTATATAGTTTTTCTGGAAAAATCTAAAAGTCTTACTTTCTTTCTCTCATACAAATTATTCCTTGCTGTCAATTCATATATTTCAGAGAAGAATTGGGATCGATGTATGTTTGTGACTCTTTCACGCAAAAACTACTGAATTGATATTAATGAATCTTTACAATAATATAGCTTCTACATCAGAATAACACAGGCTATAAATTTCACGGGGGTGAAATCGCGGGCACAGTTAGTATTATTATAGTTTACTATAAATTTATATATGTATGTAGAATCTTCCCTCACTACAGTAATGTTATTTTATTCACCAGGTGGTATTGCGGTTGCTGATTACAACAACGTGATTGAAGGAGACAAGATTATAAAGACAGCCTTAGATAATTTCGGCCGCGTTGATATTCTCATCAATAATGCCGGTATACTTCGCGACAGGTCTTTCCAGAAGATGTCTGATCAGGTACGGTTTTTGTACAATATTCAAATAAACCTAAGTGTTTGTGATGTTTTGAAATTTAAGCATTTTCATTTCATTTCATTCAAACTACAATAGTATTTTTATGTATTTGGAATGGTACACAACATGACTGTCGAAACGATACGAAAGTGGCAATCTTAGCATACATTTTTAAAAACACCTCGTACTATGCGTCGTCTTATGAAGCTTCTATAGTACTATATTACTCTATACATTTCTAGTACTCCTTACTGTTACCTAAGTTAGATAACTAAAATGTTAGTCCTGAAAGTTTCACCAGAAAGACAACTTATAAAGCTATTTTGCAGCTGACTGAGATGCGTAAGACAGGTTACCACGCAGACGATTTTACACAATGTCTAGTAGTACCTGTACTTTGTACTTCTAGTACAATCTACTACTAATATTGTACAATCATGCCTGTATCCTTGATTTACATAACCTAACTAACTTAAGCTAAGCTATTAGAGCTATTTAAAAATATCTCTACCGAGTTCATTGAGTGCACGGTCGGGGCGGAAGGCCGCACTTTGCGCTCACATTTTCGTTAACCCGTACATAGTTCTCCCACATATGTCTGTTGGTATATAACCTAAGTCCCACAGTGACCCAAATGACTTATGACGTCTGCGGAGACGAGTCATTGTACATTTTCCACTGTGACATGCTAAAATAGATTTATATTATAGGTATAGTTCTTATTTATATACTGTCATTATCTCTTTTATGTTTGTGTTTTGGCTGCTATTCTATTTTGCATACTGATTACATTATATTTTATATTCATTAACGTGTTGATAATGTTACTTGTTTGTGTAAACATTTTAAAATCGTGTATTACAGTAACAGTATTTTTGATTAAATGAATCAAAAATACTGGAAATAATTAGTATCTAGTATTATTTGTTTATCTATGATAGATTGAAAACAGTCTAACATAACATGAAATATTTCTTATAAGTTTACAAACTACATATATCTAATGCAGTCTATAATCGTATTTTAATACAAAGAACTCATTTATTTGAAGTAGAAAAAAAAATGTAGGCATTGTGCTACATAGACATTTAGTCTTACCTACTACAAAAAATATTACAAACATTCTCTAAATAAATACGCATAGAACTAAACTCTGACTAAAGTGTTAAACATTGCTGCGCTCCTGCGCTGTTTAATTAATGCATGTTTGTTTAGCGTCTATTAGAGATGTTAAACTAGTTTTAGTTAAATACTTTTATGATCATGGGATTAATATCTGTCTGAGATTATTTTTTCTGTAGTATGACTTTATTATTAGTGTCTTCTTTAATTCTTCATAGATTATATATATATATATATTGTAATTTACTCGAATGATTTCTTTATCCCGAATTTTAACCAGAAATTATCATGTACTTTAATATCAGAACAGAACATAAAACTAGTACTTACAATATTAGGATTAGATATGGAACTGTTAGTAATGACTGTGATTAATGAACCCATTATTTAGCTAGCAATGTACTATGTCAGGTTGACTTCCACGTGGAATACCCTGGAAATCGTGAATTTTCACGATGGGCTAAATGGTCTGATCTCATCTTCCATTGGTGTCCAAGGGTAATCCGTTAGCGCTGATGGGAGCACCATTCCATTATAACCCATTAAAAAAATATTACTGGGTTTATACAATAATGTGATCTACCTGGCGCACTTTTCCTGTATAGGCGACGCCGACGGTTGCCATTAATCATCAAGTAGGCCGTCAGTTTGTTTGCCATTTCAATTACATAAAAAAAACATTAACAAAAAATAAACATGTAGCCTCATACATGATGAAACATATTTTCTAATGGTCGTGCCATTAAAAAATATGTTTCATCATACACGAATTCTTAGTCGTTGTTAGTGATTCATCACTATATAATGTATGTAATAATCATAAGTGTTGAATGTATTTATAGTTCTTACACTGATTAATTATCACTGAATAATAACTTATCAGTGCATAGCACTTGAGTTTTATTATATATTTAATAGATAGTACAATAAAGTATTCAGTATGATATCTATAGATAATAGTTACTTAACCATTCTTGCTTGAACGTAACTGGCCCGGTGTCTGCTAAAGTCTGAACTATATATACTTCAAAATATTGTTCTGCCAAAACGAGTTCAATGTTGACAAAATTAAAGTAGATACGCTTCTAAAATGGAGGCAAATACTTTCGAGTAAAAAAGACAGATACTATTCAAAGTCAAAGTCCTAAAAGTATATACTCTTAAAGTTTATCACTATAAAGATATGCTAATTTCAGTTGAGAAGAAACTCAACTGAAACATTTTTATTGAAAGTATTTATATTTAGCGATGATATTAGTGGGTAGTATACAAGAAATCAAGTCTAATTTGAAACATTGCTCTAGCTTATCAATTTCGTACAGCGCTTTCTAGATAGTTGAATTACGGAAGGCAATTTAAGACGTTCCTGAAGATTTAGACAGTATAGTGAGGTATAGAAGGACACAAATAAATAGTGCATGTTATGTCGTTTAAAATACAATGAATGATTGTTATAATTTGTTATTATTATATAATTAGGACTGGGACCTGATTCAAGCAGTCCACTTAAAAGGCTCCTTCAAGCCAACACAGGCAGCATGGGAGACATTCAAGAAACAAAATTTCGGCCGCATTGTAATGACTTCCAGCAATGCTGGTCTGGTTGGCAATTTTGGCCAGGCTAACTACAGGTAAGATTTAGCGCTATTTAGTTATCTATTAAAAACCTTCATATGGTGACACTTGCTGACCCCCGAAGGGTTAACTCGTTTTTTCACTTCCTAACGTTGCTGACTGGTGACACTGTACTTGCATTAGCTATTTCAATAGTCAAATAGTTTATTTGGGACGTTTTACTTCCATTTTTCCAATTTATGTGTAATACTCCCGGTCAACAATACCACAGATAGACAGTCTGTCGTAATTTATTGTTTCATAAAAATAATACATTTATACACTACAAAATTTCTATTGATATCCTTAAACATATTTCGGAGTAAATGACTGGCACTGACTGGACTGAATCATCTAAAGCGCCATTCGAACTAACCAAAACTTTTACTATGATAATACTACAATGTTAGTAATTAATATATTTTCGTAATAATTAATATATATAGAAGATACGCAGTCCATATTAAAGGAAAAGAATACTATTATTTTTTACATTATAGGTTAATTGCATTGCATTATAGGAATTAAACCTGAAAACATCGGAATGAGAAGTGGCTAACCATTTATTGCTTTACTCGTTTATTTTAGCACGGCAAAAATGGGTCTAGTCGGATTTATGAACACATTAGCGTTGGAAGGTGCAAAATACAACATTAAGATTAACACAATTGTGCCGACAGCGGCATCTCGTCTCACTGAGGGCATCCTACCCCCAGATATGTTCGACGCCATGAAACCAGAACTTATTGCGCCTGTTGTTGTAAGTATATCATTTATACTGCTTTTGTTATATAATAAATAAAATATATACATACGTACGTAAAATTCAATAAATACGCTTATAATGAATTAACCACCGGTTGATAGAAAATATGATGCACAATTCATAATTAGAAAATAATTCCAACTGAATAATGCTTCACGAATTAATATTAATTCGTGAAGCATTATTCAGTAGGAATTGGAATTAGAGTTGGAAACATAACTTATCTAAACCTCATAACTATGATACTATGTAACTTAAATTCCAAATTAGAAAGTGTACTTATGTTCGTTTTGAAATAAAACAGTATGTTACATACAAAATAAAGACTCGACAAGTGTTATTTTTAAGACTTTTTTTTATAAGTTTTGTTCCATTAAAATGTAACTTTGTAGGCTTATATGGTGCACGAGTCATTCGAGGATACCGCACAAGTGATTGACTCCACCTTAGGATTTGCACATAAAGCACATCTAGTGAGATCTGTTGGCAGTGTACTCAGGTATGTATTCTGTATATATATTATATCTGTATTATGGCTAGGGCTATTTTTCCTGGGATTTTCGGATATTCTACATAGTGATTGTTTATAATTTAAAAGATTATGATTATCATTCATAGAATTTACATTTTCTGTCATGTAAATTACTACTAAAAACTAAGCATCGAAAATTACATAGAACTGCAACTCATCAAATAGCAATACAAAAAAAATCAAACAGAGCTAAATTGACAGTACTATACACATGCTGTATTAACATACTGCATGCATGCATTACGGCGACACCTCTTTAGAATAATAATCTTCTAATGTAATATTAAATCTATAAATTGATTGAATATTTACGATGAGGTAAACGTGATTAAACACGTCCAAGATATTATATATATATTTTTTTATTTTCGATGATATAGGGACAAGCCAGCTGACCCAGTGACTATTGAGTCTGTCAAAGCAAAATGGCCAAAAGTAGTGGACATGAGGAATGCTGAACATGTTTCCCCAATCGCCAACGTTACCGTCAACTTAGTCGAAAGATTACAGGTATATTTAAATTATTTATTACCAAAAGAATTATTTATTAATTTATAATTAGAATAATAACCCCAGAACTAACCACTGCGCAATCTAAGCAGAGTTCCAAGCTATGTGGAGCTTGTGTAATGTGCTAGACAATTGATATAAATACTTAGATACATTTTTTTATATACAATATATATAGAAAACCTAGACAAATACAAACAATTATACTCATGAATACAAATGTTTGTACTGTGCGAGGAATCGACCCACGATCATCGGCAGTAATTGTGCTAAATCACCAGAGCACCGCGGCCGTCATATAGTTTTTAATATGTTCAAACGTACAATAATATATTATAAATTATATACAGAAACATGTCAATGTAAGATATCGCTGACCTAGGGTCGGTGCGAATGTACTGAAATACTTATAGTAACATTACTTGCTACTAAGTTTTGTAACAATTACATAGAAATAAAACCTTCGAGAGACACTAGTGTCAATTATACAATGTTTACAAAGTAGTGCAAAATATTTTTATTAGTTTTATTTTAATATCCTTACTTTAAAAGAAGAAAAGCAAGTTAGAATAAGAGAGGAAAGTGTAATTTCAAAATGTTTTTATTTATATATCGATTAAGTATTTATTAATGTCGCATAGTAACAAGATATAAATATTCATTTTATAAGTAAATGTATTATAATGGATTCCACTTACACTATAAATTGTTAATGTCTCGCAGGAATTTGAGGACCGCGCGAAGTTAGACGAGAATGGCCGAGAATCCTATTGGTCCAAGTACGAATATAATTCCAAAGACGCTGTCCTGTACGCACTCGGAGGTAAACATTTTATAATATATATATTGTATTTCAATTCAAAATAATTCTATTAAATATATAGAATAAATCTTTATTTGCACTGTACTTGATATAGTCACGATGTAGACAGATTAAGTTCTTAAATTGAACTAGTTAATTACGATACAAATTTGCACTTGTTCAATAATTTTGTTTTACTATGTTTTTTTATAAAATAGACTGATTACAGTACCATATTTTAAGTCTGTTTTGATTAGTGAGTTGTTAACTACTAAATAGAATATATCATACAAGGCCATAAGACGACCATCTACCTAACTGAGTTTTTAATTTAAATGAGGTTACAAAAGTTCCACTTAAGGTGTAGATTCTCATTTCTGTCACTTTATGTAAAAATCAATCGAATAAATTTTCTGTACAGAAGTAATAATGTCAAGAAGTAACATAAAGTAAAAGCAGGCTTTTTAAATTAAGACATTCAACATTAAATTGCTTCATCAATTTAATGTTGAATGTCTTAATTTAAAAAGTAGCGTCACTTTGGTTAGGTAATTGAAATTCCTCGTAACATTGAAGAAATAATTAGATTAGATATAGTACAAGATCCGGCAGCTGATTCCTGTAGATATGTTTTTTATGAAAAACGATTTCATTAAAATATCTACTTAATTAATGAATGATAATGTATATTACTATTATCGCGTATTTTTTAATATATTTTAATCAGTACAACTAGGATAGCTATCATCATTATAAGATTTTTGTAAAAAGAATGTAAAACGTACGTTTTATACTTCGATACTAATTTGTAGACCGATACAAAGTCGTTTGTCTACAATTTGTGATTACAGATTAATTGAAAAAAATAGAATAACTCTGTGTTAAAAGATTTAAGAAATTACACAATAACAATGACATTTTGTATAAAAAATATCACAAGAATGTCTAAAAGGCTACTTTTTTTTTATTACAATGCACGAAATGTTGCACGTTAATCCACCACTGACACAGACTACAGTGCGCTAAGTATGCGCATCACCGAAAAGGTTTAAACGCACGTGTTATATCACTGTGGTTTTTCAGGCATGCTTCAGAGGAAAATACGTGCACCTTGATCTTCCTAGTGTTCATCTTGATAGACATGAAATTTGAATGTTTTATATACATTATACCTATGATGACTAGTCATAAATTGTAACTATTTATATACATCCGACAACTACGCATATACAGTTGAGAGATGATGCATAATCTTACATTATTAACGCAATATTATTAGCATAGTTTGCTTAATTAAATAAAATATTACCAGTTAGAATTCAATGATATTACAAAAAAATTGATTGGGATAGTAGTAATATATTTTGATTATGTATTTCTTTACTTCAAGCAACTCATCATGGCCTATTTTACTTATACCTCAAATACATAAAAATACGTATAAAATATATAAGATGAAAATACATTGTCGTGGTTGGTGTTACGGTACTCAACAAAAAGTAATTTACATTATTGATTATTGAAAGGAGTGGATTACCACCAGCGCGTATAAAAAAAACTTATAACAGGGTTCAGCTGGTGTATCTTATATCTATTAGAAATATTTGATTAATTTGTGTAAATTAATATTATACTTATTTATATCTTTTTAAAATTTGTAGTTGGGGCCTCTGTGTCGAATTCTAGCGACTTGAAATTCCTATATGAGGCTGATGAGAACTTCTCCGTCTTACCAACGTACTTCATTTTGGCGGGAATGTGCATGGAAGCCCCCGTAGTGCCCGCTGCCATGCCTCCCGGAAAGGTAGCGGACTTTACCAATGTAAGTATATACAATATAGAAATAATTTCTACAGTATTATAATATTATCCATTACTAATTAATCTTATTGAATATTACCCGTGTATGTTATTCATCGATAATGAAGATATGTATTCGTGAAAGTTTATTTTTAATTTGTCCAGTATTTTTAAATTACCACATACTAACTGTTTTATAATAATTTAAATCTTTTCTTTTTATATTGTTGGATAAGAGAAAATGTTTTGATCATTACACACTATACAGAGATTGAAATTCATAGTCTATCTGATAAAAACGGTAAACGTTGCTCGTAGATATGAATAGTGGTGTGTATTGGTAAACAAGATAACCTCGACATACTTAAATAACAATATGCTGCATTCAAATGCGCCAAAAATTCGATCTTAATGTACCGCAAGTTTGATGTTAACATACCTACTAAATTATGAACCTAATAAATAAATAGATAATAATCAATCTATATTATTAGAACAGTTTAAATTTTAAGCTAATGGAAGCTCTTCATTCCATAAGCTTAAAATCTAAACTACCTTTATTTTTCACGGCAAACTATGCAAGGCGTATTGGTGGTATCTGTATTATGTATATGAATATTATCAAAGAAAAGAAAGGAATTAATAATCTAAAAACTAACAATGTGTACAGAAATCGTATAGTTTCATAGTATTAAAAATACACATTCGTTTTTTTCCCGTTAATCATGAATATTTATCAAAAGAGAAAGAGTGAATTAATATAATTTTTAAATGTCTTGAGATTCGAAAGCTATGACTGTGAATTAGCTCAAAGATATCTCAAATAGCAAAGTAAAAATATCCATATATTTAAATCATATTCAAATGTGTATATTTATTTTAGATTCTTCATGGAGAACAATATATTGAGTTCGTTGATGACTTCCCCGGCACTGAAGGTGCTTTTGATACACGCGTTTATGTTGCGGATATTTTGGATAAGGGCGCTAATGCAGTTGTTATTGTGAACAGTAAGTATTATTATTAAGGTATATTTATAGTATATACCTTATTGTTCTTAATTATATTTTACTGTTCTTTTTACACTTAAGTTGTTCCTATTTTTCTTTTACCGTGTGCTTTATGAACAAAACTAAAGTTGTTATATTCACTAATATGCGGCTTGACGCCCGAGAAAAGACATGGAAATTGCTGCTGAAGTTAAATTCTTCTTGGAACTCCTTTTTTTTAGTAAAGGTATTAGAAACATTAACTTTTTTGCTGGAAGTGCTTTATCAGATAATGACTAACTAAGATATGTAATCCCATTATAACAAAATACTCAGTATTAAAAAAACATAGATTATTCTAGTATCTAAAATGTTTGTATAATATTTTCAACCGACTTCGAAAAGGAAGAGGTTCTTTATTCGGTGTATTTTAATGTGTCATATCTTAGTATTTTCTTACATTGATTTAGTTATCCTTAATAAAGCGATTAAAGTTTGTTTTGTTGTGGTAACACGGTATTATTTATTAAAACACCATGAAATTATTTTTAATCAGGCGAGGTGTACCAGGAAACAAGGCTGTTATTCCGCACTCAGCAGCACATATTCGTGGTTGGCCAAGGAGGGTTCGGTGGACAGCGTACCAGTAGCCGCGGAGTTGATGTCCAACCCGTGCCGAAGAGAGCCCCCGACGCTGTCGTCGAACAACGCACTGCTGAGGACCAGGCCGCTTTGTATAGGTATGTAATATTATCGTACATTTAATGTTACTTTCATCTAATATATATATCAAACACATAAAGGTGAAAGTGGTACTTAATTTCTAATACTTTTTAGGTACATAGAAAATTTATTTTGATTAATTCATTAGTAAATTTATAACATCCGTTAAATCGTATTTCTTTAACGAAGCCTATTACGTATTTAACGATTACTTAAATGACAAATGTGCATGGCAATAGTTGTACATGCACAGAATTTTTGTTTATTGTTACATATAGACACCTACATACGTATACAGTGTTGAGTTTCTTGCCAGTTCTTCTCCACTGATTCTGAATTGATCTGTATACTGAACTGGACTATAGGAAAAGCATTAATATAAAAAAATTTAAAAGCGACTAAAATGTCCTTCATAAATAAATAATTGTTGATTTGATTTAAACGCCAAATTGTAACAAATGTCACTATTACAGTTCGTCTGTGAAATAAATATTTAGATACGACCTGACTACTCTAATGTACTCAAGGTACCTGTTATTATAACAAAAATATTTTTATCTTAAAAATATTTTGTAGATGTAATGTCTACCGATTTCCTAGATATAAAATATATCCTAGTTTTTAGGGCAAGTTACATCTATATTATTGAAAAGTGGACTTATATTCAAATGTAGTACGTCTTGTTGTATATTATACATAGAATAGTTCAATTCTTGCGACTGTTGTTTTCCAAAGATAATAAATAGATACTATGTACTTGTTTTTATTAGTTGAAGTTATAATAATTACGAACGTCAGTAATATGTACACAGTGTCACTATTACGTGATAAAACTAGATTGTTTATCAACGTTTCAAACGATAGAATTAAATCAGTCATAATAATATTATCAATGTAGGTACCAATATATTGGACTAGTGTAAACAATTCGCGCTGTTATCATTGGACTATAGAAGTTTGCACAAAACTTTACCCAATACTGACTTTACTTCCATTTACTATATTATACATCAATGTTACTGTTAATGTAATAGAAATAATATCATTCTTCATATAGTTGAAGCAATAATTCTCCTCTGATCAATTTCCTATCCTATTACAACGGGAATAAAAATCAGGACAGATTGTTCCGAGTGTTGAAACTTCTAGAGTCGTATCCGTCAAGCAGGAGTTAGCATGTAGCTGCTCCATAAGTAAGTTTTTTCGTAAGGGTTTGGAGACGTTATATCACTATCGGTTCAGTCAGCTCAACTCCAAAAACCAGTAAATCTGTAAAGGCTAGATGCGGCCAACATCATGAAAAACCGATGCGGTAATAATAATAATAATAATATATGTGTTTGTATTGGTCTGGACGTTCTATATATTTAATGGATGGTAATGGTGTATCCTGTATACGCATACGGGGCACCAGCGACGATAGCATGGACATGAAGTTAGGGTCTGTTAGTGTTGAGAAACTCTTTTGATATATTTAAAGTTTTCTTGTATTCTCTAATCAAAATTATAAAAACAAAATTATATTATGTCACTTCACTCTCTACCATCTTACCATTAAATACATTTTTCCCGTCATAAATAGTTTTACTACATATTTCTACAACAATTAGCCCATCGTGACGTTTTCACCCGGAAATAACAAAGATGGCTTCCAGGGGTAGTAAAATTAGGATAACTATTCTCCGTTACTAGCAATGCCTTCCCTCTTCCTTAAAATTTTAATGTATTGACATTCACTTATCTAGTACCTGTAATACAAGCTCTAACTTGGGTCTAGATGACGCTGTGTTGATTGTTCAGATTTATTATTATTATTAACTTTAATTTGAACATTTTGACTAATATATTAGTCAAAATATTTAAAAAAATGTTCAAAATAATAAGATAAATTGTCCACACTGCATATAAGCCAGACAACGATTTTTAGCGGACTTTACACTATGCATAAAATGAGTCGATCAAATTTATGTATGAATGTAATTAAACGATACCTCGATGCCAGGATGTGAATGAGTAATGTAACTTATAACTAAAATTAAATATTAAAATAAATATATATATGTATAAATCGTTATATTCCTATTTATTAAGACCTTGTTGTCTACTCGTCCTAAATTACTGCATACTATTTGATTAAACCCTATAATATTATGTTCAATTATGTTTCTTTTCATTTTCTCTTATATAATTCTCTGTAATACTATTCCTCATATGTGTTAGTATTATGACTATAGTTTAGTAGTACTAATGTACCAGAGACCTATGGCAAAATCTTTGTTTAAAAAAAACAAGCTTAAAAATGCTTCACGTAGTACTTTAAAATTGTTTAAACACAAAGTTGTTTAGTAAATTAAGTAATAAATAGATCCTTCCTGTGCTACCCATCTTTAGAACCAGGGTCTGTGGTATTTGGCACACTACTATGGCATAATTCTCATCTTATTTAAATCCGTATGTAATCGCTATTTAGTATATATATGTAGGAAGAATGACTCTTTCTATGACAGTAAAAATTCTCAATTATAAAGAATATATGAAAGAGGGTTGAAATGTCAAATATTTATTCCATATTCAATAAAATCACGGAGGCAAAACTATGAACGATATTACTTATCTAATTATTTCAGTGCTAAAGTTTCAATAAATTACTAATTGGACGTCAATAGATAAGATTTTTTATTTATCATAAATATTTGTAGGTTATCAGGCGATTTAAATCCGCTACACATCGATAAAAATGTAGCGTTGGTCAGTGGATACGAGAAGCCCATACTACACGGACTCGCGTCACTTGGTTTCTCCGCAAGACACGTTCTCCTCAAGTAAGTTATTTTTTTTTTTCTTACAGTCATTAAGATTTTTTATTTTATAATTTATAATTATTTTTTAGTTTATAATATGTAATAAAAAATGGAATGGAGTTTTACTATGTTATTTAATTTAATTCATATACATATCTAAAAATGCCTACTGTCATAAGTACCTTATATGTTCTGCAATTCATGATGTTTATGCCACCTTACTTGATTTTAAGATATCATAAGATATAATTGACATATCTCATCCTTTGAACTAAACACAGCTTGCTTTCCAATTGTTTGATGGCAGAACTAACAGAAAGCGAAAGAAAGAAATAAAGCAGTGTTATTCAACGGCAGACGATTGCTGAGTCTTATAGGTTCTTAGCGACTACAGTTCAAACCCGAAACTTAGGAATAATCTCTTTATAATTTTCATTACTCCTTATAAGAAGGACATGACAGTTATATTTATTTTGTCATGTTTTGCATATAAGAAGTAATGAAAAAAGATTAGCAGACAACCTTCGTATGGTTTGGCCCAAGGCGTGACCCATGTTACAATTAAGTATTTTAATTTAAAAAAATCATTTTACAGATACGGTGGCAACGATCCATCTAACGTGAAAGCACTAAAAGCACGTTTCGCAAAACCCGTCATGCCTGGACAAACTCTTTCTACCGAGATGTGGTTGGAAGGTCGCCGTGTACACTTCCAGACCAAGGTCAAGGAAACCGGCACCACTGTCATTTCAGGTTAGATTACGTCTTACTTATTATTATATACTCATAGATTATTTCCTTTCGGTCATAAAATGCTGAACACGAATAGTATAGTATAGCCATATTATAACTAGTACATATACTATGTATATATGAGGGGATGGGTTTTTTAGTAATGTGACTAGTGTACCATGTTAGATCTTCCTCCACGCAGTCCCCCGGTGGGCTAACGATCTGACTACACGCTCATCTTATTATCCTTGACTGAAACACCACCAGCGCACACTGTTAGCGCATTTGGATGTACCATTCCATTATCACTCATTAAAAACTATGCATAAGTATTCTGTGGGACTTAAGATTCCTTAAATACGAACTGACGATGAAATTAGTTAAATAATTTATTTGGTAAGGTCTATACATAACAAATGATTAAGAAAACGTCAATTTTTTAAGTCAGTTGATAATGATATGACTTGGTACGGTCTAATAAGGCAGTCACGCTATTGTATGTATTTAAATCACTGGTGTCACGAGGTCGCAATTAACGATTCTGTAACCGGCGGTTCGTCGCGTATTAAGTATTATGAAGTACTACAGTTTATAGTATCAAGTTAGAAGCACGCACCGCTTCTATTATAGTTCAAAATAATTCTACAATGAAAGTGTCGATGTGGCCTAGTGGTTTACTATACCTATCAGGATCCAAAGGTAATGAGTTATCTAGCCGACTTCAATAAATTTCTGTGTTAATTTATATTTGTGACTTATTCTGATGATTGAAACACCGATAAAGAAATTAATTAATCCGAAAAAAGAAATTAATCCGAAAGATAGCGTAAGCTAGCTTTGACTTAACATTGAATTAAAATACATATATTCAGAGAAATGTTGCCATCACAAGTATGGGGTTAACCACGACATCTTTCTTATACAAGATCTTCCCGCATCTGCCTCGCACAGGTGTATATATATTATACGCTTAAACCTGCCCCTTGAATTACTAACATTGATAAAAACTGCATTAAAATTCGTTGCATTGTTTAAAAGATCTAAGCGAATAGACAGCGGAACCGACATTTTATACTATGTAAAGATAACATAATTTGAAGATACATTTTACATATATTGGTTTGTCATATAACAGGTGCTTACGTGGATTTGAAAAATGTTGTCACGGGCAATGTTACCAGCTCACCCGTGTCTGCGAGTGAATTGAAGAGTGATGGTCTGTTTGCAAGGATGAAGGATGAGCTCGCCAAGAACCCGGCTAAGGGCAAGAGCGTCAATGGAGTGTTCCTGTACAACGTCACAGATAGTGGCAAAGTTGTCAAGAAGTGGAGTGAGTATTGAATTATGTAATGTTAATTGTATTGATACTGATCAGTCATTTAGATAGGTACTACTGATTATTATTACCCCCCTAGATAATTGGCTAATAATTCATTAAAGGATCGAACACGATAGTAACATATAAGATAGAACGAGATAGCAAGACTTTGCGTCTTGTTCCTACTCATATGCAATTGTTGGTTATGGTATAAATTTCGTTGCTAGCATACAAAATGGGATGAAGGAGCAGACGTCCGTAGTCTACTCTTTCTTATATCCTATATGAGACTGAAGTTTAATAATTTGGGGTATACCAGTAAGAGAATTGTACTTATTCAACTGCCTGGGAGCCAACCTTCAAATTGTTTATTGACAACCTTGGATGGTAAACATAAATTAAAATTTCATTATCTTTCAATTGAGACTAGTTAATGAAGGTATATGTAATTAAAATGTAGATAATTGATGAGTATTCTGCTTGCATTAATCTATAATGATTGTGGGAATTAGTTACTTAATAGATTTGGGGTAAGAGTTAAAATATTGGCAATAATGCTCGGAGGATATAGCAACATATTTTCAGTTCAACATTCTTCTTGTGTACTTTTGTAATGGATTTTACTTGTTTTCGACATATTTAGTCTTATATAAATGAGTGCTAAGTTAGACCAGTTTCAGCATCCTTTTGTACATATATTAATAAAAAATCGTTATACTTATTTGGCAATTATAATAATTTGTAACTTCTAAACTACGTAATTAATAATGAATCGTTACTTTTTGTTCACAGCTTTGGACTTGAAAAAGGGAGAAGCCTACGAAGGTGAACCACAGAGTGGAAAGCCTGATACAACCTTGACACTTTCTGACGCTGATCTGGTAGAAATTGCATCTGGAAGTCTAAGCCCACAGGTTGCATTCATGAAGGGGAAACTCAAGATTGCAGGCAACATGATGCTCGCCCAGAAACTTGGACCCCTGCTTCAGTCTGAAGCCAAGTTGTAAACTCCCTATATATTAAGTTGTTATGTTTATAAATTTTTAACTGTGTTAAGAATTACTTCTGTAATGAGATTTAATGATGAATGGGTTGGTATATAAATACTGCATTTATTTATTTTGAGATGAAATATGCACTACAATAATACCAGAGAATCTGTCAATTTTATTTATATTTATTTTATTGATATATATTTTTTATATGAATGTTGATTCCATTCCAATGACATGATATTTCTACAAAGGTGAGGGAATATATCTTTTGTATATCTTTATGCATTTTATTTCTTCCTATCTAAGCTTCCGACATCTTGCTCTTATGTACCAATGTATCGATGTATCTTTTATGTGACCAATTAGATTAAGCTGTTCCTGAGAGTAACACGGCCAAGCGTTCCAACGGAAATTATTCTAACAATGATGTATACGCACCTGTAACATTGTTAGAGATCATCTGTATAGATTTTTCTTTTTATTGGGCTTGAAAGTTAAAAGGGGTCACGAGGTTAAAATTTTATTATTTATCAGTTTATATATCTACTATGTGGAATAAAATTTTATAGAGACAGTTTCTGTTCAGTTAAGTTAATTTTCGGCCAATCTATGCTTTGTAGAATATATTTGAAAAATTATTTATGGCAGTGAAATCACAGGAATTGGAAAGTAAATGAGGGGTTGTGATGTACTCCTATTACATTCTTTACAAAATGAAACAAGTTATATGAATTGAATTTGTTTAGATATTTACCACATAAACATGTATTTGCTATTGGTCTGTATTCACCTAAAAATACTTTTTTTTACTTTATCTCATGGTGATCAACTGCCATGGGGGAAGTAAATGGGACATGGGTACTGTCGGACCATACAATGCCCTGGCCAACCTAATAAAAAATATATTTAAGTATTATTTTATTGAAGGTACTAATTTTCCTTGGAATAGTAAATCACATTCTTTAACTTCATTTTCCCAAGCAAGCTTCATTTGTGGTTGTGAGTTTAAATCTACAAATTTATAAGCTTGTATTTCTGGTATTTTTCCTTTTTTCACTACAACCCCTATTATGCAGCAATATGTTCCTAGAACAATAACAGTTCACATTATCTTAGGAGATAAAAAATATTTTTATATAAATCAACTTACTCCAGATGTAGAAGGAATCAATATTGTATGATTGTGTAGTTTGAGATGAATGAGTATCTTTCCAATGCTGAAATATGCGAATTAGATTGCAGATAGTACATTTGATAGAAAAGTCTTGCTTTAAAAAATTCAGAAATTGTAATATACAGGAAAAATTAATTTTACATCTTGCTTTCTTAGATTCAAATCATGCAATAGATTACACTATTGTAGAACTGGCATTAATAGTTAACCTTTTCTTATAGAATCCTTATTGATTATTCCATCAGCAGATTCACATTTAGTTATTTTTGCTCTTCCTGATGTATCAGAAATTATTAAAATATCATTTCCTACTGTTTGTTCAATTGTACCTTGTAACCAAACATCTAGGGGTGTTGGCTTATCTGTTAAGTCTTTGATTAGATACTTTTTTGGGCACAACGTCATTGGAATAGCTATATATAATTATTGATAGCACTAATAAAATTCACAACTATAAATTTAAACGTAAATAATAGAAAATTACTTTAAACCAGAATTACAAACGTAAATTCAACGTCTCAATATTCTATTTACAACAAATGATAAAATAAATGAAATAATATATATTTGCGTATCTGGTACAAAATAAATGAACAATTGATAAATTAAAATGAATAAGTAAATATTACATATTTAAATTTAGAATACTCTAATAATATATAAACAAAGTACATTTGCAAAAGAACTTGAAATTTGAATTTACAATTTTTTAATGTCAAGTCAGTGTTGCTAGATCTTAATTTAATTTACCCCTTACAATTTTTTATAATGAGAATAAGAAGTCAGACTAGTCAGACTATTATTGTAACAAATTTAACAGGAATTGACTACTATATTTCCAGTGAGACCGCCGTGTTGAGGCCGACCTGATAGAATAGTACGCAGAGTTTAAGCTTACATGGCGACGTAGGCCACACTAGGACTAGGGACACAGGTCAACACATTAGAGATGTGGCTTTAAGTTATTGATAAATATAATTACATTTAAAAAAGGAAAAAGGTTATTTAATAGCCTACAATATAAAATATAAACATGACATAAAATATTATTAAATTTAAGTACCTATTAGACTCGGTATTCTTATGAATTAGAAGGTGACGAACTTACCCGTCAACAGTAATTTAATAATGAAAAATGGATAGTTTGTTACAATTATCCACACGATACAATTATAGACATTGACAGATAGGTAAATATTTTTTTATTTTTATCCACTGGTCATCCGCACACTCTAAGGGGGGTGAAGGTTGTGGCCTTGGGGTTAACGCCTTTGCCCCGGCATGCGGTATCAATTCCGGGGGCAACAACCCCCGAGTGATTGAATTTAAGCCTCTTGGTCGGGATATTTAAAAAAAAGTCTGCGAGGAATATTATTAAAGTAGACTTAACCTAACTCAAGAAGTAGTGGCACTACTTGGGGACTATTTATTTTTGTTCTTTTTAATTGTCATGTACTACAATTATCCTAAATCTAAGTAAAGTACTTGAGAATGTCAACATTGTGTCATTTTTTTTTGGTTCGGTGTTCCCTTTTCAGGCAAAGGCAAATGGACTCAGCTCATACAGCCAAACTGTGTCATTATCGTAAATGTCAATTTGACAGTGACAGAGAGTCACTGTCAAATTGACATACAAAACTTTCAGGCTATATCAGGCTATATTTGAATTATGAAACTATTGAGAGGTTTAAAACTAGAATATTTAAAAAAAAGTTGTTGGCTCCAGAGTTGATGAAGGTTTAAAGGGGTTCGCCCTGAGGCCCCAACCTACCCCCTCTTAGAAGGGTGCGAACGATCAGTCTTGATCAAAACCACAGAGTTGTACTTAGTACCTACATCGATGTACTAACTACAACTCTGTGGTTTTGATCAAGACTGATCGTTCGTATATATATATATAGGGCGGTAGTCTGAATAATTCCATTATCATTCATTACAATTAATAGTAATCTATCGGAGGGAGGAGTAATGAATGGAGTCACCCATTTCTATCGATGTCTGTTTGACTTCAATGAGGTGTCCGCTGAAAACCATCCTGGTTCATGGTAGATTGACCACGAATGTCTGACTGACCTGCCTTCATCTTCATTGTGTAATCCTCCACCAGCATATACAGACCGATATAAAAAAAATAGTGAACTAATAATTTTGCTGAAACAAGAATTGTTAGCAACTGACGGCAACTGTGAGCTTCATAATTTAATCAAGCTCCCGGTGTCTCATGTCATGTCGATTTTCATCATTGCAATAAATTTCTGTTGAATTCACCACGATGGACTAATGGACCTGGCTTAATGATAGCATTATGATTCCCCACTGTTGCCCAGAGTACGAGTAGGTGCCTATACCGTTAGCGCAGGCGGGTACACCTTTCCATTGTCATCCATTTAAAAAAGCCTAATCCAGTGCGATGCGTAACATTTGAATTAATTAAAAAAAATCTTTCGGCGTTCAGTACAAAAAATAGAACACAAAAAAGTCTTATCTCAGATTTTACGTAATTTCCGTTTTATAACACCCCCATTACTGTCATTAGTTTTCAGTGTCGCAGACTTAACACGGAATTTAAAATTCTAGTGAATTAAGAATACACCAGAATAGTATGTAGTCTATGACCTTTGTCAACAGACATGGCTACGCATATCAGTGTTACGGTGTATTTTTTCTTACAGCGTTGCAGTTCAGTTAAACTGTTCCTCATAAGGACCACAACCATATTTGCAAGTCGTACAAATAAAATCTCATTTACTTAATGAGTTATACATTTTTCATTTGTTAATTTGAGCGTGTATTGCATAAAAAGCTACCGAATGCATGAAATCACTACACATTTCGAGCGCTTCCGCCGTAACAACTCAATCAACGCAATTTTAAATGAACTTTTTTTATTTTTTGTATACACCACAAACGCACGCCGCGCCGAACAAAAAAACAAGTTGCGGTGAAGGTCTTCATAATGACTTTCTCAAGAACTTCGTATACAAAATATTTATACAGATAGGTACCTACTAGATATCTGTATAAATATTTATAGGTAAAAGGCCATTTCCTAAAATCTACAAATTATTCTGCACATATGCAAGTTTAGATTACAAAAATCTTAACTCGTCGGACCTATTTTCAATGAAGTCATATTAATAAAATTTAGTAAGTAAGTAGGTATTTTATATAGTATTCCTGAGAAGGATTTCTTTAGGTACTATAAATTGATAATGAAATTAAATTAACAATATTACATTGAACATTCGCATAAGAGTATATAAAACTTGATTTTTCAAATATCTCTCAATAAAATATTAATTGGCTTACAACCTTAAAATAAAACCTATATAGGTCGGAATAACTTCAAACTTATTATCTCAACAATAATCCAACAGTCGAAGACAGCTCGGACCGGTTGGCAGTACGGCCAGTAAAATAAAATAAAAGTGCAACAACAAGTCTATTTCGTTGCTACGATTATCCTGAGGGCCGTTGCAGGAGTAGGGATGGAAGGGAAGATGAAGCTGTCATCTCGCGGTGCGGGCGGCGGCAAGCACGAACTGAATGTACCACCACAAACAAGTCCACGACCCACGGCCCACGACACAACACAACTCAATCTAACTCGTGAACGGCGCACGTCCGTACGTTTGCCTACCTGAGGCTGCCTCGATCTTAAAAAAAACATTTGTTACACGAAACTAAATTGTTACACTACATAGACAAGTACAATCGAAAAAAGAAAGTGTGATGTTGTATTAGTGACATTGTTAACGTGATATATTCTGTGGATGTCCGTAAAAGTTATAAAAACAGGAGTTCTAAACTTTCCAGTGTTCACAAGCCATGTGACTACTGCGGGAGCGCTGAAGTAAGATTTGTACGTTTATTTATATATTTATATCAGTTTATTTGCTCTGTAGTAGGAACCTACGTAATATTAGAAGGGTACGTCATAATATTAAATGTTTAAAATATGTATATCACTGCAGGAAAACAAACAACAATCCAAAATTACTTTAAAATTAATTGTATGACTCATTTAATTAATTATATAATTTAATAAATAAATAAATTAAAATATTAATTAATTAAATATGTAATTTAGTACCTTCAAATATTTAATTCAAGTTTATTATAATGTACTAAACGCGACGATACTTAAGCCGGTTTATGTACTTTTAAAAAGCGTCGCAGACATAATACTAGTTAGTTGTAAAAACTATATCAAGCTAAAAACCAGGATACATTAAAAAATAATTTTTAATACCAAATTTATTAAGGAACCGTGAAGTTAGTAAGAAGATTAAAAAAAATACTTCACATTTCTACTTGAAGAAAGTTGTTTATTCTGATCTACCTACTAAGTATTCCTGGCTTGGCTGGTCGACTTGCTACCCTTTAAGACTTACTCTATACATTACCTACGTGATATCCAAGGCTTATGCCTCATCATGCGTGCCACATCTGAAAAATAGGCTTATCCCAATTCTGTATTTAGCATTTGTACAACCATATTTTAAACGGTAAACCAGGACGCAGCTTTCAAAAACAGGCATTATTAACGGAAATATTTTGCAGATGAATGATCCTTATTTTTTTATACTTATGAATACAATTTTTATTAAATTCACATGAAACTGACTTCAAGATATTCTATACAAAATCTTAATACAAATCGAAGTTATTATTAAATTACTACTAATTTTAAGCAGATGAAGTCGCGGAGATACTTTATTACTGTAGAGTATGTTATCAATGTGGAAGTACGACTTCCACTGTGTATCGAAGTGCCAATAACTGACATGTCCTATGTTAATATTGATTTCTATGCTGCATTTGCATAGTCGTGATGAAGCATAGAAATGGTTCATTTGATGACGTCTAGCAGATGTGTCCTCGACCGTCCGCCGTCCTTACCTGTTATTTAAACGTGCTTTGAAATAATGAGATGTGATATTAACTATTTGACATTAATATATGGCCTAGCTGTAAAGATAATGTCTTTATATTAATTATATCACTTATAAACTAATTTTAAACAATACATGTTATAAAAGAAAGTTACTAGACAGGAAGTAGGAAAGATATTATTAGCAATGGTGATTTATGACCTATTGCCATCAACGTATACTTACCATGTCAGTCAGTCTCCACGCGGTTCGTGTTGGAAACCATCGCGATAAATACCCTGCATAATTTGTCGCAATAGCTTACTGACATCACCTCTTCCTCATTCTATCACCCTTCACAGGTGCTCCGTCGGTGTGCACCATTTTATGTTTATCAATT
Source organism: Achroia grisella (assembly GCF_030625045.1). Classification (NCBI taxonomy): domain Eukaryota; kingdom Metazoa; phylum Arthropoda; class Insecta; order Lepidoptera; family Pyralidae; genus Achroia; species Achroia grisella. The sequence continues at coordinate 2,517,913 of NW_026713064.1, forward strand.
AAAAAATTAACACACAGTTAGATATTCTGCATTTTAGTTGAATAAAGCTTTTACGAATTGAATAATCTATGCAATTTTGCTGATACCTATAGCACAGGTGTAAACCTAGTTTAGGATATCAGGGTCCTCATTTTGTATTGCACAACTTTCTGCCATTGATTAGGTACCTAGCTAATGAACTTCAACTATTATGTACTCTCCTTTTTAATTTTGTAATCTTTGATTTTATAAATAAAGTATTATTATTATAATTACCATAGTTATAGTTTAATATAGAATACCCGAAGGGAATCTCTCCTAGATTTATGTTCCGCTCCAGTGTGTATAAATTGCAGATTATCTACTCAGCTATACCTATATTATTTTGTTTAAGGTATGATGAAGAATAATAAAGGTATATAGCACGTATTGCGTTGATTAGTACGTTTTCGGATTTAATGCCAATGATTCATTAAAAAGCAATTGAACACCGTTTGATTATATAATAATGGTAAAGAAGTCCCGGCCTAGACGATCGCACGGGACATGCATAATACAAACAGTCTTTGGCGCCAACTGATTTATAGCACCACGTTGCGTTGCCCATGATAATGTTGTTATTCTTGTTTTACCTTTAAGTCCATCTGTATTGTTACTGTTGAATCACAAGGATATGTACGAGTAGCTATGTACTGCCTAGTAAGTTATGTATAGAATTAAAATAACGTCCTGTATGTTTTCTAATACTTTACATACATTACATACTTTCAAAACAGACAGGCTGTTGAAACAAATAATAAGTTAATTATATCGAGTGACAATATTCCATTTACTTATTAAAATTTAGAGAACAGTTCAGGCAATATATTTAAATCTAAAATGTATAATATCCATCCCAAACGTTATTAGCCTTTTTGAGTAATAAGTAGAAGGACATAGCAAATTTGTTGGTTTTTAGGTATTTCTTAACTGAAGCAATCTGTAAAGTAATCTCAGTTAATGACAAGATCATTAACAAAACAAGTCAGCGTTGTCAAGTTCGTCTGCATTCCTTTTTGTGTAAAGACTGTAATATATGCTTCATTTTACGGAATGACTCCTGAGTGCAAAATTATGCTAATCTAAGTTTACTTATCAGACAATAGAACTACACACGCTATGTGCTGTAATATGGAAGACGTTCTGAAGAATTTAAAACTTTTCTTATAACATACTTGTTGAGTTAAACCTCTATACGATTACTTTAGCGATGTAAGTGGATCGCTGTAATTCTAACGTTCCGGATTTTGAATATAATATTAGAATACATACAAGTAAGTTTTATACTTATATAAATATATTTCTTTCTACATCTTTTCTACCGAATCTGTCTCTTGAACTGCATAATAGAGTAAAAAAAACTGACGTTGTTTAAACTAAACGGCTAAAATGATTAAATGCAAGAATTGAGTTTGAGTTCAAACATTTTATAAAAAAAAGAGAATTGTGTTTGTATTGTGCGTGGTAAGAAATCGGATAACTCTGCTGCATCCGAAGTTACTCATCTAATCTATGTTTACTCTCGTAATTATGTGGATGACTTGTGTTCAAAGATATCAGATGACATGACGTGGATGTCTTCAGGATTATGCTAGATATAGCACTTCTCATCTTGCCACGTAGTTTGTATTTATTATAATAAACGCCGAGGTAGATAAGTATTCCAATTAGAGTGATGAATAAACATTACATTTGATTAGGTTACCTAGTAATTTGAGATATGTAATGGTTTGTATAAAATTCTAAGACTGTTACATAAATATACCTATGGGACTAATGCGAGAGTAAGCCAATGAGTAAGATTGCAAAAACAGCTGTAGTAGTAATACATATACCTACACATATTTTACGAAATATGAGATGAGATACACACCTAATTTAGGTCTGGCTTCTAAGAAATTCTAAAAGGAATCTTTACTCAAATATCGCTAAGTCGCAATCACGTGTCAGCGTGGCTACTGTAAAAAAGAATGTCAAAAAAGAATAATAAATTATGTTGCATCGTGGACCTCAGCAGCTGTTAGCCACATGTCTCAATTTGTCCCAAACTAACCTTTTTGGTGATTTATGATTATTTCTTATTAGACAAATAATGCAAAGTTAAGAAAACCGTTGTATTTGGTCGTTAGTAATAATACTTATAGAAATACTGCCGGTTTTCATGGAGATAGGTATACTCGTATGTATCTATTATCTATTATATACCTATACCCATTATTCACAATCTCCTCTCTCCACTGATATGCTATTGCATTACATTATCTTTAGACGTTATACATATAATATTTTTCTGCAGAAACTACATTTAACTCAATCTTTTTGGAGTTGGTTGGAAGTTAACTTTGACAATTATTTCTTTGTAGTAATATTAGTAGCAACCATTGTAACAGAAGGGGAATGTATTTCAAGGACAATAATGTTTTTAAAATTCTAAAGAGCTGTTAATGTATTTCAATTGAGCGCACAAAAAGACTTGTAAATGGCTACCTGCAGTCTTTGCGACTGATTTTCTTATTTTTTCAATCATTTAACTACCGTTGCCGTTATTAGTATTTTTTTATTATCTCACTGGTTACACAAATGTTTGTGTAATAGAATAATAAACTAGGTAGATTGTATTCTTTTTTTAGTTTATAGTTTTGTAACATGACATATCTTAGGTAAATACACCTACAGATTAATAGTTGATGTAAATATGTACTTTTTGTTTGGTAATATAATATATTGTAGATAGTAGCATAGTAGTATACATATAAAAGATTATGTCAGACATCATTGTACATACTAATCTAAGGAAAATCTATTTCTTTAGGAACAATATTGTATCGATTTTAACATGCAATAATTTTATCGTTAATATTGTAAACGAAGCTGACAGAAATTATAATCACAAAATTTCAGAATAATATATCAGATGCAGAATTAATTTTGAATATAAGTATTATTGGTACTTAATCCATATATATATGTATATATATATTTAAATATAAAAGTGTCTCTCTGTCACGACTTCACAGAACGGATATTAATGAAATTTGACATAAAGATATATTGTACGAGAATGGAAATAGGCATATTTAATCTTATAAAAGCAGACGTAGTCGCAGCTAGTCATAAATGTTCGTAATACTGACAAGAGTATCGTGAGAAATTAGACAAACAACAATACGTACGAATAAATATAGAAAAGCCCGCATGTTCTTCATTTTGTGATGAATTTCGCTATTGAATGTTTTTGATTAAAAAAGATCAGCAGGACCCTTCACGATAGCAGATATTGTGTATGTATCACAATAGAATATAAAATCGAAAGCTAATTTTGATTTAGAAAATAATCCACTACAACCAGTGTTTAAAAAAGGTCTTATGCTTATTCAATTTTGTCATAAAGTAATCGATTTCGTGATCAATTTATGTAGGTGTGTAATTTTTTATACCAATTTATATGTTTATTTTTAATTGATCAAGCGAAGAATTGAACCCAGATTATAACTCACATAAAGTAATATATGTAATACTTAATGGATGTTGTCAAATGCCATACTCGTGAATATTAAACACTAACAACTCGTCCCGGCTTCGCAAGGGTATACATGTATTATATATATATAACCTTTCTCTTGAATCGCTCTATCTATTAAAAAACCCCTTCAAATTCCGCTGAGTAGTTTTAAAGAATACATAGGGACAGACAGCGACGGTGACATTGTTTTATACTATGTAATTTATTTCTGTGATATTAAAACACAATAAAATATAGATAGATAAAACAATGTTACATACACTTACACACCTTGAATAAAGGTTGGGAATATTACTGAACCTCTTCAGAGAATTGCATACTGTAGTAACAAAACACCTATACCGACTATCGCAGGAGCACATACCATACACCTTATCAAATGGGATTCTGCAATGAGACTATAGCAAACAATTTTTATACACATTATATATTTTGTCTGGTTTTATGAGGACTGACCAGTATTTTTTTTGCTTACAACGCCAATAAATTTTCAAAACACGAGTCATTTTGATCTCCCTTCTCTGCAAATATGTATAAAATCCCGTACTCTGATAACACCAAAATCAAATCCAAATAAAAAATAATTTATTTAAGTTTTAGCCGCTTATTATCAACGACATAAATTAAAAACAAAAAATATACTTGAATTAAGCTAATCGATTGAGGATACTGGAAAAGATGTTGGGTCCCATATTTTACCTTGGTCATATATGTGTATACGTATTGATATTCATTTATACATAGATTCATTCTTGAAATTTGTCAATAATTATGTTCAGACTTTAAAAAGTCTTTCAAAGGGCCTGTTTAAGTAGTTAATAAAGCAAGACAAACAAGTTTTTGCGATAACCTCGTTATAAATGTTACAACGTGTACCTACACGAATACTTCACACGTTCGCGAGCTAATTTTACATCGTGGTCTACATAACTACCGTTATCACTTGATAATAGAGATGTGACCAGGTTTATTTTTTTCTTCTATGTGATTTATTTTTCGGTAAACATTTACGGTGTTATTTTTCACAACTGTAAAGAAGATATTTTCTGTTATTTTCCTTAATTACGAGTTTTGTAACAACATGTAGCTTAATAAGATAATGGGAGTCAAAAGATTTACATTATGGTTGACCTCACCCGGTCAACCATAATGTAAAATTATAAAGGAAATTATATGGCCATCAACTGTTGATGATTTTCCGAAAGCAGTAGGAGATTGTGACTGTGCCGCTGAAAAACAAATTTAACAAAAAAGTTTATCAATTCAAATAGGTAGTAGTTACACTACTTGCCTAATATAGAAAATGAATATTTAGAATCCAAATACTGAACTGTTTCATAATTCCCATTTATCGTGATTTATTTATTCATTAGTAATAAAATCTTATACTTTCCAAGCTCGCCAGCAACACAAGAATATAATTCCTTTATTCTTGGACAGAATACATCAAATTGAGTACTAATGAATATGACGATATTCCCAACATCATACGTACCAAAGTCATAGATGCGAATTATTTTGATCGGATACGGATACGAGTATATATCAGTTTTACGGATATTTAAAGGTAACTTTATTGTCATTCTGAAAGAATAATAATTAAAGAATCCTATGAAGCCGGTTGCTTCATAGGATTCTTTAATTATGAAGGTCGCAACGTAAAAGATTAGTTATCAAGTAACTGTATAGATAACACTATCTGTTCTTTTTTTGATTGTGCGAGTTGTAATTAATCTAGTTATATAGTTTCATTCTGTGAACTCCAATAAATGTTTGCGTTTCTTTGAATTATAATTCGACATGTGGTAAAAATTGTAATATTTCGATATGAAATAAAAAATATTTATTTATTAGATATTGTAATATTACATTTTTTACAATGTCATATTACCTGCAACAATTCTGCGGCAAAACTATAATTACATTTAATATTAAATAAATTCAGTTACGAATATTTACCATTAATGACCAATTCAATGAACGCCACTTCAGGTGAGTTGTTATATTTAAAAAAAATTATAAATATATTAGTGATGTAGTAAGTAATTGTATTTACATAATATATAATAATAATCGAATAGTATAACATTGTGAATACGAGAGTGGTCCGAATGTAGAGCTGTCTCTTCTAAATATAACCGTACTACATAAAAGATTATGTATCAATATGAGTAATAGTGGTTATTCCTGGGTAAATCAAGTATAATATCTATGTACATGATAATAAATATATTGACAATAAGACATGGTAGGATAGAACTTGCAAATATTTACTATAAGGGAGGGAGGAGTTAGTAATGGAGAAGAAAGGCCCCATTGGTAATAACGGAGGTAACATGTGGTACCCCATGGAAACTATTGCGGTTATTTTCTGATGAACGTGCCGCGATGGGTTAACTGATCTAATATTATTTTCTTCCTATCATCATTCGGTGGTGGCACTCTCATGTACCGTTAGCGCAGGTGGGTGCTATTATAATATAAAAAAATATGATAGGTAAGCGTTACAGACTGACAAAATACCTTAATACAATTTTTTTGTAAAAGTAGTTTTACACATTTTTAACGAAAAGAAAAACTATTTCTACATTTTAAGTACCACGCGGGGCGTTTTGTCTGCATCTCCATATATTTGGATATTAAAAATGGATCTTTAAATACGATTTATCATGTAATAATCGAATATTTGATGCCACTTTAATTCGATCTAGATTTGTTTACGAGTTTTTTTTATGTAATAGTAGTTATATAAGAAAAGGAAAACAAAACGGCAGACTTACCAGTACCAGGAGAACAAGACCAGGTTATGGCCTGGTCTTGTTCTCCACATGCTTTTTTTTGTATTTTGAATATACTGATTCCTTTACATTTCGATATTGTAAGGTCTTAACTACTGGGCATTCCTGCGGGGAGCGTTTGTTCAGTCGATTGGCACCTAACGACACGCAATAATGAGGTGCTCGGTTGCAGGCCAGGGATGTCAGTTAAAAAAGAATTCTCGTATAAGACTGTTGTCCTCGTATATTGATACCGAAGAATATGCAATGTTCTTCGGTATGAGTACTAGGACATTTACACTTTCCTACAAAATTAAACCAGATTTTACCTATGAATTTTTATGACAAAATTTTTCACTGCCTACAATTATGTGTACGTATGTCTGTCTGTATAATAACAAAACTACTGAACGATTTGTCAACCTTCAACAGAGTTGTTTCTGAAGAAGGTTTAAGTGTATAATTCTTTAAGGATTTAAGTGCGAGGTGCGCAATTGTACAATATTTTCCTTCCTTTGTACGTTGCTTAAATTGAAAGTTGGCAACCCTGGAGCAGGCCGCGGGGATGCTGTTTGCGCTTGCGGTTAGAGCAGTATGCTTGCACTCTCATATGTAATAATTACTATTTGTACGTTTATAGCAAACACACGTTTATAGCAAATCTTGAGTTGAATTCCCTTATTTTTAAGTTTTAGAAGGAAGATATTTTAAATTTGAGAATTTAAAAATCCTATCCTTTTTCATTTTGTTTCAGTATGTTACATTACAATGCTAGTAAAACAATTTTTTGTAAGTGTGTTTGTATGGATTTCTTCTGATTGTAAATGTCGTATATTTTATATAAGTTTTCAACTACTTCAAACGCGATAAGATAACAATAAACTCAGCATGTATTTATTTAGTTGTACATCTCGTTAATTACATTATTTAAAAAATCACACGCTTTACCCGTATCTATTTTTTGGGTTATCTATATTAAGTAGCTTTACTTGTTGTTGTATAATACAGTTGTAATTACATATAATTATTGATAACATTGTACACGCTTATAAAGTCTAATATAATGATGTAATGAATCTATAAATGTAGAAACTACTTTAATTTACAGGTAAATTGATATGTATTTAACGGAATATGTATTTACAGCTAAAATTTTCCTTTAGTAAAAATGATTACAAAACATACAAACATAGGAAATATCAACCTACGAAAGTGCGGTTCAGTGTTGACTTATGGAGCAATTACTTGTAGCTTTTCACACATACCCGCTAAACACTCGTTCGGAACTTGCTTGGTAACATGTAGAAATGTCGCAGTAATGCATTTCTTGGATCTGAATGTATTTATGTTTATATATGTCGTCTACTTCCAAGTTTGGTGTCGCATTGTTAGATACATCATCGTGGGTCACGTTCCGTGACAAATTCTCTGAAATATTGATGTTTCGACGCTATCTATCATGAGGTGGCTATTAGCGACACGATTTAGCTTTTTCGGGCCCTTTCATGTCCGATGATTATGTATATGTTCTTAGTTATAAGTACTTCTAAGGAATACGAAATACAGTAATAAAGTCTCGTATAAATACGTTCATAAATTTTATTGTAGGTAAAGATTTAGGTGAAAAATTATTAGTCTATAGAATAAAAGAAGACTGGTTCTTAACACGGAATGACACAGTACATAATGGAATTGGAAATGCTATTATTAGAAATGCTAGTTGATGGAATTCTTCATTGTTCTTAGAGAAAGTCAGTGTATTGTATATTTCAATTACATCACTTGTCTAGGCTTAGAATTATGCTGTAAAGGCGAATAATAAATACCTGAAAATATTGATATGTTGATTTATGCTATTATACACTATAAATTAACCGTATTGGATTTTAGGGGGATGCAATGAATCGGAGGAATATATTTATAGCAATAAAGCTAATGAGTTTTATTACATTAATTCCAAACTATTAGTATGAGAGAGATAATGTTCTTGGCTATCCATGGATTCACTAAATGGGTGACAGCTCCATCGTGTGGCAGAGAGGGAAACTCTGAGCAGTTTCCGGGACTTGTGACCCGGTTGTAGGTTTAAGGCTTGTCGACGTACGTTAACACCTACCTTCCTTCCGCTCGTGTTTCTCTCCTTGCTTAGCCAAATCTAGTAGGTGCATGTTAATGCTGCTCTACATACAATTTCTAGTATAGCACTTACTGCATTTCTAGACAAGCCAAGATATCGAAGATTGTACAGAGATTTCGCTGGTATACCACTCGCTCCCACTACAACGGCTTATAAATTAATTACTCATAATTCGTAATATTTATTTGTTTTTATTGCATGTTATAAGTATATTTGTCTCCCACTTCGTTTCAATATGTTTTCAATATTTAACAGTCGGTGTATTATTAGTGTATTAATAAATCTTTGTAACTGTATTGTAATGTCTGAATGCTGACAGCACGCCTGTATTTGGCAGCTGGCGGTGGTTGTTATAAATTGCTTGTGTATTTTTGGTAGTTCATTTGCATCAGTGTATAATTGTTGATACTACAGTGTATGCATGCTATAATTATAACGACTACGTAACCACACGAGCTGTGTAGGACTAATACTTGCCCTTATATTCAACAAGTACATTTGAATTTTGTTGTAATCTAAGTGTAATTTTTCAGATGCTCGGGTTTATTGTTAACTAACTATATAGTATCCATTCCTTTTGTTATATACTATCGTGCCAATTTCCAGAAAGTCTATTTTAGTGGATTTATACCTATTTACTGAAAAAGATACAATGAAAGTTCTTGGTGTCAATTTGTCCAGGATGCACGTTTATAGTTCCGAGTCATATATGACAAATTTTGCGTATTTATTTCTTCCATATTATTATAGAGACATTTAGTGTTTAACTTCATAGAGGAGCTATCGGAAATATATACAATTATTATACATATTGTTCCGTTAGCGGATACTGCAAATGTCGTTTTGTACGCAAAAGCTGCGCCACCTACTTTCTAATTGTACTTTCAAACCATCCAGGAACCCATTGAAATCAGCCATTCAGGAGAGTCAGGTGACAAAAACACGTACAGATTTTTTTTTTGTCGTAGACACGAATGTCAGATTAAAGACCTCGTGTCTTTAATCTGATATTCGAGTGAACTACTGTCCCGTCACGTTACGCCATATAAGTGTACTTGGCCGTAAATCTTGCTAGCGACAAGCTAATTTAATTAACAAACCAAACAGCGGAGTCACGTATTAGTGACGCTTATCTGCTCGGCTACCGAAACATCTTACTGTTATGTAAATGGTTTTTAGAAGTAAAATAACAATTGTTATTGTAATACCAGGCTGGGAGAGCAAACGTGAGTGGTGGACATCTTAAGTTGTCACTTTGTTTTCTTTTTGCATCAGGGTCCCTCCGGCGGACATCGACCTGAGATTCTTGTCTCTATTTGAGAGGGTTGTCATAATTAAAACAAAAAAATGAATTCATTCTTAAAAAAACTGGTGTTAAGTTGACATAGTTCATACAGTTGCGTGATTAAATTAAGTTTTAGTTATATTCAAGGTTCTTTTGTTTTTTGTCAACTGTATTTCAGAACATTCTCAATTTCTATTATTCTTTATTGGTTATAACCATATAAAATACTGCGTAACATAATTATTTATAGGCAGTATTTTCACTAATATAGGCTTTTAATAATTCTTATTTCAATAGTAAATACAGTAAGGCAATGAGGTTAGTAAATCCTTTTAGGTTTTGATTCATTGTCAATTTGTTTGATTTAAATCTATTTTAGGACACAAAATTATAGTTAATAATTTATTAGAAACATGTCTTTTTAATATTATATTAATAATAAGTCATCATTTCAAATTTCGTTCAGATCTGTTCAGCTGATTAGTCGTGAAAAGGTGACAAAGAAACAGACAGACCTTTGAATTTATGATAGTAGTACAGATTTAAAAAAAATATCTCTTAGATACCTATATGTAATATAGTATTATAACATGAATCCATTGCCAGCTGTAACAAAAATATAACAGCTGGTATTTCAGTGAAATTATCTTTACCTAGCTATGATCCGCGATTTCGTCTGCACAAACTTTTATTTCCTATTTCACCTATTACCAGATTTTTAAATCAAAAATGCCTATGTCTATCCGCGTCCATGTCAATAACTTCATGGCAATATTATCAAGATATAGTCAGCCGTTTACTTGTGACAATGTAACAAACAGACAGAAAGACACACCTTCGTGTTTATAATATTAGTATAGGATGTACAGTAAAAGTAGTATTAAAAGATTAAAATTTCATGATCGTTGGAGTAGATCCAACAAGTAGAAAATTATTTTCGTACTATATGTATTTAACTATTTATTTATTATAATTAGCAGTATTATCATTCCTTATGTCGTACGTAGAAAATGCATCGTAATTTGTATCACAGATCTTAATGGCTATTTGTATAGAGGAAAGAATATATCTACTCGTAGAATACACAGTCTATGAGTATATCTTTCATCAATTTAGATTTAATTCAACTTGCTTACAAAGTTTTATTAATAGTCATATGTGTTGGATATCTTTATTATCTAGCCTTTATTTGGTCCATATCGAATGAGTGCTGGGTGAAGGGGTGAACGTATATATAAAATAAAACATAGTATATATCAGGTATAAGAGTCTATATTCAAAAGAGAGAAAAGTATCTACAAGAGATGACTGCTATTCAAAAGGGCGGTAATTTGGTCTAATAATTAGAATAAGCGTAGGAAGTTAGAATTTTCATATATTAAAATCACGATAATTTCTAACAATATTTTTTTATATTGTATGTCTTTTTTTTTAAAAGGAAACTATAATAAATTTGTTCTGTCTGAATAAACTAGATTTCGTTAATGATGTAGTTGTTTACTAAGAAAAACATTAGGAGATTCCTACTCAAATGGAATAAAGTAATCCACGCAAACAAAGCCGCTATCAGCTATTTTAAAACAAAATAAAATGTTTACAAAAATGTGGCAACCCTAATCGAATGTTACGGTAAAAGTGTAAGCTAGTAGCGACTGAAGAACGCACGTGAGGTGATTTTGTTTGTTATTCGAGCGCATTCGACTCAGGGCCGTGTTCTCGGAAATTAACTTTGATACGCCTAGATGCTGCGCTGGCCCTTCAGGTATCAACTCCACAGTTCTCTGTTGTTTCTTCATATAAATAATTATTGACAGTCGTACAGTGACACACCGTCAAAATCGTAGTAAATATTTATTTTATTGATGTATGTGTTTATTTATTTTACTGATATCAAAGTAGAATTTAAATAAGAATTTATATTATGTACTTATCTATATTGGTGCAGGTGTGAAATATTCAATATTAGTTATATTTTTACCAGCAATAGATCGTAATTTTTACGATCTCATCTACGTGAGTATCTTAGCTTGCTTTTTAAACTGTTTCCATCAGATTAGGCTGTGAAATTACAGGATAAGAGGCACGACATTTTAAACTCATGTAACGTGATGTCCGTACTGCTGTTTATTTATATAGGCGATGGTTATTGTATACCATTAGGAGGCCGGCACCTTGTTTGTCAGAAATATATAAATATATACCTTTAACCCACCAGATAAAAATCTGTATGTAAATACTCTCTACCAGGTTGTTCTAAGAAATTACGTATAGCAATTAGACACCTTGGTAATGCACTTTTTTTAAATACTGTTTTTACTCGTTATTTGTTGAGTGTGCGCTATAGAGAGTCATATACACATCATCATCACATAGCTTGGTTTCGGTGCAGCCAGAGCCGATATTTTTCACCACAATATTAATAAGTTTATTGAGTGTTGTTTGTTGTTTTTTATATAATTACGTTATTCGTTATAGCCCAAGAGCCCACGACTGCCAGACATACGTCATTTTAGTAAACGTGAAAGTTCTTGTATGTGTGTCCCCAACACAGGTAAGAACGATCCCCAAACATGAAACCTGGATCGTGGTTCCTTTGGCAGGTACCAGGTAATATGTGAAAAAGTGGAGCATCTTAAAGTAACGAATTTGATATGAAATTGTATACACTGTTGTTACCCAATATACGGTTTCAATGAGTCTGGTAGGATAAGGAACCAAGAAAACTGTCTGGCAATATATAGGCTTTATTAAAAACTCAGTTTGAGAGAACTCTCAATAATATATATAAATTTCTATATATTATTGAGCTATATTAAAATAACGTAAGTTTATTTCTAAAATAGAACTCTCAATAATATATATAAATTTCAGCTTTATTAAAATAATAAGTTTATTTCTAAAATTAGGGGGGTCCGGCGGGGGGTTGGAACCACACTAAGGGTCTGGAAACGAGCAGAGCAAGTTATAATACTGTTACGAGCAATATGTGAAAAAATGGAGCATCTTAAAATAACGAATTTGATATGATTTTTTTTACACCTTTGTTACCTGGTACCTGCCAAAGGAACCACGATCCAGGTTTCATGTTTGAGGATCGTTCTTACCAGTGTTGGGGACACACATACAAGAACTTTCACGTTTACTAAAATGACGTATGTCTGGCCGTCGTGGGCTCTTGCTCTATTATGTTATATTATTGGCTCACTACATGGTTTGGTTTATCTGTAAGTGTAGTGAGCACCTTATTTTAAATAAATAAATAAATATAATGAAAGGTAATATTATTGTTGCAGGTAATGTGGCTAATGGTCGCGGTGTTGATGGCGGCGACGGTGGCGGCTGGTGCCATTCCCTGCGAAGTCGCGCAGATGCAGTGCGCCTACCGGTCCGGGTGTGGTGCCGCGCTCAACAACTACATGTTGTATTGCAATGAAGTCCTCAGCACGCCCACATCCAAGTGTCCCGAGCAGTGTGAATATGCGCTCATTGCACTCACTTCGACGCCGGAAGGAAAAGACCTGATGAATGTAAGTTTTTTTCTCTAATGGATCAAATCAATATATTCACGTAGGTCTATTACAGACATAGGTAAACGGTTGATTACTACAATCTTCTAAATATATATATTGATGATTTTAAAAACCTACTAAAGTAAGACTACCAATACAAACTGTACTCTGTAGTAGAATATACAATTATTATTTACTAGTTGTGCCTGCGGTTATACCCGTATAAAATTTATATCTTATATGTTATTCCAATGTACAAGTTATATAACAGTAAAGTTTCATCAAAATCCGTTTAGTAGTTTTTGCGTGACGGAGTAACAAACATCCATTCAGACTTAAAAACTTTCGCGTTTATAATATTAATAATAATAAGATATACTTAATAGAAAACATAGCTTACGGTAACTGCATTTTCTAGGAATGTACAGAACAGCAATAAGACATAATTAACGAGGCAGAGAAAGATGTATCCTGTTGCATAGGTACTGTTTATTAATTGTTTGCAAACAATACAAACATTGTTTCCACAGTTTTTTATTTATCAGAGAGTTGAAAAAAAACTAACGTACGGTTTCTAGTCAGTACCTAAAGGGTGTTTATTTCGATTGTTTACTGTCAGTTGTATAATCGTTACAAATAAATGTTTAATCAAACTATCCTAGCTTTCCATGTGTTCATTACTGAACTTAAATGAAAATTAAATGACTGACAGATAATTTTGCGTAAAAATACGATGTGACTTTATCAATAATTACATATTTTTTAGAAGTCGTTATGATAGAATCGAGGTTAAACAAATATCATGTTGTAAAGTGCAATTGAAGAATGATAATATTTTATCGCCGGCAATAATCAGGTCGCCAGTCAATGAAACTAAGTGGCTATTAAATAAATACAACGAAAGAACAACGTTCGTATTTGATATTGTTTCACCAGCTAAAGTTCTCGTTGTGTTCACAGCATTAGTGCGTGTCTGTCAATTGATACAGTGACCAATAAGTCTTGCGCTTTAATTTGTCTCTAATGGAAGGTGTAGAGGGGTCTCTGTTAAGCGGTTATTCAAGTATGGTGCGTAAGCAGACGGCCGCAATAAAATCTAATTTAGACGTCGTCGGGCAGATTTGTCGGATGGAGGCGATGCGGCGCGGCGTCAACGATGCAACGTCTCGCCGAATGAGGGTCGCGGTTGACGACCTCACCTCGTTGGCGAGCAAAGTGCTACTAGGGCTTACTAGGTGAAGTTAGTATTTATAACTCTAATTCTCAAACAAAAAAATCCATCACTATTAAAAAATAGCTGACTTCTGTACAAGAGTTCGTGATTTACTATATTTATAGGTACTACCTATCTAGAAATTACGTAGGCACAAACAGTTATCAGCAGATTTTACTAAAGTACGCATTATTTAGTATTATGTGTATGTATGTGTGTATGTATATCTATGGTTCGACAATTAGATTTCGACAGGTATTTCTAACAAGAGTTATTATAATGCTGTTTAGCGACTTATTATTATATAGAGATAGTTTAAATCTATGTTTTTCTTCGCAATATTATGTAGGTGGATTATGACGTCAATGAGCTGTCACATTTTTTATTTATACCTACATGTAACTATAATAAACCTATATGGCACATATCTGTACACACATTATGTATGTGGTAGTATTAGTAAGAGATGTCCAAAAGATATAAAAGCCAAATAAATAATATTCAGTATGGTATTTACATGCAGTTGCTATTACTTTACATGCAGTATACATGTGGTTTTTTTTTGTAAAGTAATGTCTGTCGATGTCTGTCGCTTTCTTTGTGGCGACATCTTTTTGGCCTATGTTTTATTCCTCAGCCTTTTTTATTATTTTAATATATCTCATATTTGATAATATAAAGACAGATATAAACTTCAAAACTTAACTTCAGTTCTGGGTCTATTTTTAATGCTAAAAGTATTTACGGATTGTATCCGTATTCGAAACCGACCAAACTCAGATATAAAAAATTAATTTTAGTTCTCTATTATCCATCACATTAGATTTAGATTGATGCTTTTACGAGAGGAATACTCTGAATTGGAGATCTCTTAATTTCGATACTTGATTCATGATGTACGTATTCTTGATCTTATTTCTTATGACACAGTTTTAATGCACGCGATCACTTCATTGCAATGTAGTACCTAATCGAAATATTTAAATTATATTATTATTAGATTTACATTCATACTAATGTTAAGTAAGTAAGCTAAATGTAAGAGGAAGTACCCATGTCATTTTGTTTGGAACTTTTTAACGAGTAAACAGATGGATCTTAATGAAATTTGACATGAAGCTAGATTGTATCACATGGTGAGATATAGACCATCGTTTATTTCGTAATATCTTTTAATAGAAATAAAATATTTTAATTATATAAAATAGGTATGGAAGATGTAAAGTAGTGATTGAAATGTTCAAAAGTAAATTTTATCTCACAACCTCTTTTACAGTTTTTAGTTAGGTTAAAATAAACGTATGTTTCAGTTATAAAAAAGCTGTAATGGTATATGTCTATCTTTATCTATGTTTATTACTATGTACATAATATTTATCTTTATGCGACTTAATCTAGTTCTTGACAAATAGTTTAAAGATCTTTTATTAGTTATTTTGCTACCATAATTATTATTGGTGTAGTGCATTGGGCAATATATCGAGAGGCGAAGGCAAAGGAGCGGCCGCATACAGCCTTGAGATTTGACGTCTTGATCGAGACCTACCGCAGCGTCGACTTGTGCAGGTGTTGCCCATTCCCACAAAAAAATATCGAGCGTAAGTCGGCGGCTGTTCATTATCTGTGGAAACCAACCTAGAGAGACTGCTAAATTGACCTCTGAATCGGTATAATGTAGGGATGTAACTGTATGTAGAAAAAGTGGTTTATTAATTATTCGATTGTACTTGTATAAAATACTTTTTATGATAATTGATTAAATAGAAAATTATTTTCTTAAATAATTATTATTTTCCATAATCAATAATTCTCAGCACTATCTGTTTGAATGGTAGAAAATACCGCATAGTTTTAAGTACTTTTGTGCTATATGCATTAAAGTTATTTAATTTTTTTTTCTAAATGTAACATTCGGACCCATGTAGTGTTCTTATCTTTTTGTAGTTACCATTTTGACTAGATTGTTTAGGCCACTCGAATGTAAAAATGGAATAAAATGCATCAGTGAAAATAAGCCATTCTTTATTGAATAATAATCGATTTTTATATAATCGAATATTTTTGACATCCCTAGTATAATGAATAAGAGATTAGTTACGTTCAACCGGCTAATGATATTAGGCTCTATTCGTATACCTACTAAATATCTATTTAATGCTATAACATAAACTTTATTATTGATAATCTGCCGTAGCTTATGTAAATTACCATCTAACATTTTCTTATCCACAATATGCGTATAATTTTGGTTTCAAAACTTGCCATGCCACATTGCTTTACAAGAATTCGTATAATCATGTAACTGTAAGTTGATAGTTATTATAATAAATATTTTACAAAGGTGTATTTTGATAGTAGCTGGAATATATCTGGCTATCGTAAAAAAGTTTTACGATCGTGAAAAGTTATTATACGCATTCTGAACGGCGAGGATTTATGGTTTTCCCAAAAGTATACCATATTACAGATATAGTATATGGTAGCACCCAAATTCGAATGACGGCAAGCAATTTATAAATAATTTTTTCGTTTGTTACAGTGCCAATGTAAGGATGGATACTGCGAAGGAATGAAACAGCGAATAGAGATCTGCCGGTCTCAGGTTGTAAGAGGTGCTGCAAATGCTACAGCTTCTTGTCGTCTGTCGCAGATGATTTGTCTCGCAGACTCCGAGTGCGCTGCTGCTCTCGAATATTATAAACATCTTTGTTGGTCCATGTATGAAGGGCGGAAATGTTCCAGAAAATGTCGAAACTCTATAGGAATATTAAGGAAACAGGAGAAAGCTGCAGCGCTCTCGGCCTGTCGATGTAATGGCGATGAAGACTATGATTGTAAAAAGATGCAAAACAATTTTGCTAGACTATGTTTTCATAATAAACACGGCAACCATTATAAAGGCAAGAAAAAGAAACCTAATGAGGAGATAGAGGAATATCCTACATCAAACAAACCTAGTGTTGTTAAAGATGCAGCTTCCATTGCCGTCGTGTCTCAATTGTTGGTTATAATTTGTGGATATCTTACATTTAATACGTGATATTTAATACTAATTATCAAAGGATTACCTCTTGCTATAGAACTCTTATATATCTCTTGAAATATCTTGTATCCGACATTGAGAACTGTTTAGCAAATGACACAGATTAAGATCTTTAAAACTAAAGTAGTACTAACTCGGATTGCTGGAGTGTTTCCCAAAACAAACTCAGCATCGACGGTACCTTTTTGTATTAATAGTTTTAAGTTGAAATATAACATTTAAATGTAAGTATGCAATAATATATGTGTAAATAATTTAGATATGTTAATGTGAGGGAATTCAAGGGTAAACGAGATTTTTGGTCTACACATTTAAAGCAGTATTGTCTTTCAACCGGTACAACGTTAAATCTATCGAGATACAGAGCTAGCCGCCCACGAAACGGGTGACGCTATAAATACGGAGAGCGGCGCGGCGCCGGTGGTCCAGTGACAAATGTTCAAATACTGCCCTATTCCTGAAGCAGTGCCCGTCCATTGATCTAGCTGTCTTGAGCTGTCGGAACATGCTCAGATATGACGTTTGACAAATTACAAAAGACGGGTAAACCCAACAAATGTCATTGCAAAATTGTTTTGCATGTTCTTTAATCGAGGCCTTTCTAGTGGCGTTCCTTATATTAATTATTCTTTCCTATTAATTACGGTATTGATGTTAAGGCGAGTTTATAGCAACAAATAAATCGCTCTTTTCAAATAATTTTAGTACAAATTCATTTTATTAAGGTTTAGTAACTATAGTTTTTTTATGCATGGTGACTAAAAGGTGATCATAGTTGCAATAATGATACCAGTGAAGTATGAAAGGATTGAAATAATGGCCATCTAGGACATTATTCCAATCCTTTCATTTTCTGGCGAATTTCTAAGGTCTTTATCCATCAGGATGGTTTTTATCTTCCTAGCACTAAGGCTAATAGTCTTTTTAAATACCCATATAATTAATGGTTAGCATAATAACACGAATGGTCGCTATGGATTTTCCTTTAGACATAAAATTTCAAAGTCGATAATAGATCAGTGGCGGTAGGGAAGTGGATGTTCTAATGACATACTCGTGTCTAATTCCGGTGGTCGCGACACTAATCGTCCCGAATGATGTAGGGCGCCATACTCTTATACACAGGGATGTGACGTTCTGTATTAAATTGAATTTTATATTTTTTTGTTGGCTTAATAATCGATTCTTAAAAAGAATTTTTATTATATAATAAAATCGATTTTTCAATACAACATTTATCCACGACTCTTCTTTTGGACACCTGGTACTGTTTGTTTTTTTTAAAGGCCAATTGGTTTCTACATAATGTCGTAAAAAAAGCTTACTTTAATTAATATATTTTTTTATATACTAAAATTCATTTATTTAATTGATTTAAAATAAATTCCTTACATAACAGATTTTTTTTCACATCCCTATTCATATATGCCGCGGGATGCCACTGTCACGTTAACATTATTGACGTTTTGTTTTTCTCATATCCGTTACCTGCGTTGTTTTAGTTTTTTCATCTCATTAATAAATAGGTTCTTAAAAATACTTGGTGGAATCATCAAATAGTGAATTACATTACAGTGGTTTTACCACTAAACTGGCATGTCGTGTTCAGTGGGCTTTTTAGATAAATTAAAGAAAATAAGGATTAAAAATATCGTTACTGTTTAAAAAAAAGCGAGATTAGTTATTATTAAATTTATTATTATATTGTATTATATATTAGTTATTATTATATTCCTATAAAAAATAAAAGTTTATAGCGGTTATTAACTTCGTTTTTTATGTAGTTCAGTGTCAGTTATTATTGGTGCAAACTACTGTTTGAACTGACGCGATATTTATTATATCTGTAATGGACCCACATAAATAAATAATTTTTATTTAATTTAATTTCAAATTTCTAATATGTTTTAAGAGTCGCAGCCTGTGGGCTCGTTATAACTACAGGCAATACTGTTTAGTTTCCGTTATGTTTGAGATCTAGAACAATTTTCTACGGAATGTATTGAAAGTGCATTCTTAGGACAGCGACATAGTTATACAGTACAAAGACTATCTAGAACCGGTTGTGGATAAAGCTTAAGCAACAACACTGACAGTAAACCAGTAATATGTTATAAATCTGAAATTGAATAATATTCACAGTTAGTCGAATTTCTTACCGATGCATGTATCATTGAGGTAGCCTTTGTCGTTTGTGTGGTCACCTCTCTTATTTCAACCGCCATGCAGCTTGCTTTGTGAGTTGTGCTTCGTTTGAAGAGGAAATCACAGAATGAGAGGGATAACATCTCAGTTTTCCAGAATCGCAACGCACGGGTACTACAAGCCTTATATGATAAAGTAACAACAGATAGGCTGCTGGTTTGTTCCCCATTTTAATTATTGACAAAAAAATCTGTTATGATTATACAGTGAGTCTACCTACCTCCATGTATTACGGCGAATCACTGAAATTAAAAATAGCATTACATAAAGCAGGTTTAAAATTTTAAGTAATATCAATTAAGACTATTGTAAGTGTAAAATATTTGTGATTAGTATAAGTTTATATTGTAACATTTATTGCTCAAAGAATTAAAATAATATATTCGCATCTACGAAATACTTTTGGTAACTAGTAACATTACTTATTAAGTTATGTATTACGGAAGTTTATTTTTCCAAATATCGTACACTATACACAGGGAAACAAAAGTTATCTATTTTCAATCATTTAATTCCTAATCTTTCTTGGATTATTTATCTATGCACTATTTTAATGTAGATACATGTAGCATATCTCTAAATACATTGTATAAATTTAAAATTATACTAATATTGAATGAGTTAAATGTACCAGAAATGAATATGAGAACATAGGAAATTGTAGTGTCTCCCTGTCAACCCTGTTATTAGCATTTAGAACATAATATAGCACTAATTTCGTATTCATATGAACCCTTCATTACTAATATTTGTAAGCCGTGTATTGAATTATGTATCTCGTGCGAAGTCACATATACATACAAAGGTAAACTAATAAAAAATACGCGGAATGACTAATGATTGTGTTTGCGATCTAAGATAATTGATGCTGAATGATTTATTCTCAAACTTAAGTATATCTACTGTTATTTTTATGGGTACACCAAAATAAGAAAGATTTATTGTTTTGCTATAAAAGTTTTAGGACGCAATCATTTATATTTTCAATTTCACTGAAATTGGAAGTGGTACGTATGTATGTATATTATTAAGACGTAGTGTAAAGACAGCTTGTAATAATAGATTATTTATAGTAATATTTATTTATTTTCAAATTATAATCTATATAGCACAATTAAAATTTGAAAGCGTAAATTAACACGAACAGTATAAATATTTATCCAATGAATAGATGCTATACATATAAGTTTTGTTAATGCTTATTTTCTAACAGTACCTAATAGAATACAACAATACATTTTTGTTAGTAATAATATTGCTGATTATATAAGACAAGAAGCTGTAGTTTGCCATTGGTGTTCGTATTCATGTTAGTTATATTAATATGCAATTAACTATAAAGCCTGCATTTATGTTTATTGTAATAGTTTTTAAGCATGTGGTATAAGCATCCATTGTAAATAAACGTAGTGTAGATATATTTAGGTTAATTATTATGAGTACACAAAATAAATAAAACTTATTAACCACAGTTTACCAAAGTGAGATTATTAAAATTAATTAATAGTAAAATAAATGTGAATACTCTTCATTAACGTATAATATAGAATTAATGTTTTCTTCATAAGAAATGTTCGTACAAAGTATTTTTAGAATTAATTATAATAATTTATTAAATCCGGTAGATATAACATTGTAAACATTGTTGCGTTTGTTTCGTTTTGTGAAATAAGGATTTTAGTTGTATTTATTTTAAAAATTGCAATAAATTTCTGTTTTCTAAAAAGTATTTTTCATTTCTTTGATATGACTATAACCTGAAATAAAATGAACATCCAAATCCTATAAGACTTGCAACAGTCAATATACCCTTTCATAATTTTTGCAATCTCTTATTGAAAACAGTCAGATTTCCAGTACGGACAGAGGAACTGAACTAACTAAATAAAAATATTGGCTGATTAATATTACTTAGGAATTTATATTTTTAAGCACTGTTGAAAACTAATATTTTCATTGTGTTTAGCATAATAAGATTTCAAATACAATAAATGTTTTCAGTCATATTCGCAGTTATTTCTACAAAGGAAATCAATGGTTTTTAATTTCATTATAACTTATAATTGATAATTACTTGCTTTTTATATCTATCTAAATTAATAGAGAAAAACTGAAAGCGCTAACTTTTTAAGAAAATGTGAAATAATCCAATCCAAAATATACTTCTAATCATCTCTACAGTGTATTTGCATAAATTTTATTAGGCTATATTAGTTATAAAGAGGTAAAGTTTGTAAGTTTGGATGTCCGGTACCTACTACTGATCCGATGTAGAAAAATATCTTTTGGTTGGGCAACTCATTAAGGAGGAAATAAATATTTTATATAATTATGATATCTTTCTCTTTCTAGCTATATATCTTAAATTGTGGTGTGGTCAGCTTATTTTTCTCGGCCACTTCTTTCTATCTCGGACATCGTCCTCAGAGACCTCGCACTCTATATAAATTAAATATTCATAGAAATTTCAAATTAATTTTCCAGATGTATAAGTATAACTATATACTACCGTCATAGTTACAAGTATCAACATACTATACATAAATTTCTATATTGTATAAATAACTATATCGTATTTTTCACATTTAAAAAAGCGTTCACATGAGAATTTCTAGTGGATGGCGGACATAACCTCTCAGGATGTAATAAAAACTGCAATATTTCAGAACTAAACTGTACAAGTAGGTACTTAATCCTCGAAGTATTACTACAGCCAAGGACACTTAAAGTGCTTATGTGAGTTAAGAGTTACCGGTTTATGGGTAGTACGTGATTA
This sequence comes from Achroia grisella, assembly GCF_030625045.1. NCBI lineage: Eukaryota > Metazoa > Arthropoda > Insecta > Lepidoptera > Pyralidae > Achroia > Achroia grisella. The sequence goes on from NW_026713064.1 coordinate 2,540,399, forward strand.
TTTTGGCAAAACTAGACTCCACGATCATGGGAACGGATGCTCATGTATCATCACTCATACAATACAACGCGGAGGGGAACATTAAGAAATAAAAAAAGTTGGTAATTTGGTTAATGGTTACTTTTATTTTGTAGTAACTTTAAAATAAGCAGGATGTGAATTTGATTTTGATCTGACTTGAACTTATTTTTTTTACTTGAATTTAACTAACTTGTTTTGCATATAGGCCTACCTATGGATTTTGATGATTATTTTATAATCTTGTGTTTTAGCTGTTTGGTCCAGTAGCTATTAATTTTATTATTGAAATTAGTGTACACACTAAAAGTAAGGTAAGGTTACCAATTACAAAATAATGTTGAATAATACTCTACTGTTCATAGTATGATATCCATATGGAAAAAAAAACAATTTTCGAAAAAATAAACCTAATGTCGGACAGTCAGTAATTCTGAGTAACTTTTCGTTATTGCTAAAATTAGTTCAATTTCTAAGGATTAATGATACATATTAAGATCCTATCGCATATGTACCTATGTAAGAAATGATGTAGAAACTAGTGTCCTAAATACCTAAGGTTGTAATAAAAAAAACTCTAAATAAATATCTAATAAAAATACTCTACCATGACGTCAGGATAAAAGGTTTTTCAAGATGGTTTCTTAAGAGTTGGCAATGCGTACGTGACACTTATCAGTAGTCGTAGTAGTAAGGCTCGTCTATATTAATATTATAATGCGAAAATGCTGTCTGTCTGTATGTTACCTAGACACGACTAAATGGTTGAACGCATTTTAATAAAATTTAATGTGAAGATAGATTGTATTGCGAGGACGGAAGAAGACTTTTATACCGATAAAAGCAGTTGAAGTCGCATGCAACAGCTAGTAATCATGTAAATGTTTTATTGCTGCGCTTTTAATAACTTGTTTATGCGTCTGTCACTGTACAGCTAATGAGCTAAATTATGAAACATTTTAAATGTAGATTAGGTCGACGGTGATTCCTAGTACTCTAAATATAGACAGTGCCTGTAAGAGACCAGTGAATATATTTTGTATTTATGAAAGCATATAGATTTTATAAGATAATCACAATAAAATATTCTAAAATAAAAATTTAAGTATAAGAATATATATTTAAAAACTGTTGCAACAGTTATTCGCCAACAATGACAAGTTTAGCTAAGCATTATACCAGGATATAGGTACTTTAGATTGGTTTAATCAGTGCATTCTAAATTCGCGCAATGTATTGTTTCGTGTCTATGGTACATAGGTACCTACCAGGAGGGCCAATCACTGCGGGTGGTCCCAATTACATTGAAACTTGTCTTTCCACGTATGTCTTACGTAAGCATAATTATTACAAGTTCAAGTAAAGAAGACCATTAGCTGATACAAGTGAGTGTTAGACAAAAAACAACCGAATTCGAACGCATTCTTTACTATGAAATATAATGATGAGATACTCAGAGGAATTCTTAAATTGGACTGTTGTTTAAATTTATCTCATCACGAAATGTATTTGTGATCGAATTAGGTATATATACATATGTAGATTAATATATAGCAAGTAGGGAATTATAATCCATAACATATGTACATATGGAAACTATTTGCTTAATGAACATGTTGTAGTTTTATTTTATATGTATATATAGGTAAAACGAAAAACCATGGAAAAATACTTGGAATACGGATATATATTGATAAAACTATTGACATATAAGAATGAAGTATAAATAGAATGTACAATAAAATGACTATAAATTTAAATACAAATTTAGCATATAAAAATACATTCTGATTAGCCAGATACAATAGGACAATTGCAATAAAAGAAGATTGATGATCCATTTAAATATGTAGATATAGGTAGGCAATCCTGGTTATTTTATTAATTCAATGTACATTTTACATCATTGTTATATTACTTGGCGGTGTACTAGTGGAGCTGAAGGATGAAGTCAGAATCATAGAGTCCATTGTGGTAAATTGATCAGAAATACCAAGACAAGACATATTCCAGAGAGGACTGTGTGACGGTTAAACTGATGGGTTCATAAAATAAGCCAATATTCTCCATTATTAACAACCTCACTGAAGACAAAAACTAAATTAGCAGTACCCGTTAAAATATTAAAGCAGGGTTATAGTAATGTCTATGTATATATAAATACAAAGAAATATAAAATCGTATAAACTTTTTGTTCCAGTAGACAATTATCTGTCTATTATTTTGATGATCTGTACCTACATGTAAACTATGAGTATACGAGATTCATTGAGCCAAATGAAGTCATCTCGGGACCACCGAGCTTGGAGCGACGTAGCACGATGTACCACGCCTCTAGTCTCGCCTCGTAACCACGTCGCAAGCAGTCTATACACGATCGAATCAGAACACGACGAATATTTTCATTTACGCCAACTGAATTTATTTTTAAAAGTTAATAATTACTTAATTATTAAGTTACATGTGATTAAGTTATGAGGTAGAAGACAATGTTAATAATTTAATTACTAAAGTTGACACGTGTCAACAATGTCATGTAAATATAGCTCTCTGTAATATTTAATTTTAAAAATCACAAAACGAATGAATTTTCCATAAAATATGAGTGTCGGTAGTTACTCACCACCTAAAAACCAAGTGATACCGTTTGCACAATAAACTATATACGTAAAGTGATTTAATAATGTGATTTACCTTTGTGACAAGCAGGCTCAGGTCAGTCAAAATATCTGATTTTAAGCCAGTTTAATTTCCTGACGGCTCAGGATACAAAACATTATCAAGATATTTTTCATCTGTGCGCATGGGGATTTCATTGTTCAGTCTACCAATTACTTCAAATTCTACAAATTGGATTCAAAACGCGGTTGCTAAGGCCGCCGTCGTTTGTCCTAGCGACGCCATGACATCGCTAGGTCTCTTCCACCGCAGCGTCTAGTTAAAATACGTAACGACCCATGCGTCTTGCCTACCAAAACAAGGAGCTGTTATATTTTGAGTTTGACTTTTGTTTTTTTTTTCTTTGTTTTGTGTACATTTTAAGTTACTTTCTTTAATTTTTTAATTTGTTATAAGTTATTATTTTTTGTGAAAGTTTTTAACCATTGTGAATGCAGTCCGTGACCCAATCTTGTGATGGCACATCGAACGCGACCCATACATGTACACAATGCAAAAAGACATTCAAATCATTGAAAGGCCTCAACATACACACTACAAAAACACACAGAAAATGTATCAGCCAAAACAGTTCACCTTTAATTACCCATCCCCTTACTCCGAGTGTGCCTACTTATGCAGCCAACGACCAAACTCCTTTCCACATATATCTCAGCCATTTAAAAAACAGTATACCAATAGTCAAAAGAATACCTCGAGGAGCTCGAATAACAGTTGCTACACATTTGTCACAATTAATCCAGAAATGTTATGTAAGCAATTGTACTCAAGACTGGCAGAACCTATTTTTATTCTCATACAGTACACTACATACAATAAAAACTGATGAACCGAATTTATCGTTGACACAAAAGATAAAGAATAACTGTGCTGTAAGCTCCTCGCCTTCTCCCGTACCTCCAATCAAACATAATACCCCTCGCAATCAGAACAAGCTTATCGAGAACAAAATCTGCGACGGAGATCTCAAAGGAGCCGCTCGCCTTTTGTTCTCAAACGACGTGCTATCACCAGATACCCCTGACACCCTTGAGGCCCTACGGACAAAACATCCTCCAGCTCCAGTAAATCCATTTTTTCTCGACCCACCAACAGCAGGGCAAATATGCCTTCGAATTCAAAACAAAGATGTGACGGATGCCATTTCATCCTTTAAACCAGGTTCGGCTGCAGGTTTGGATGGAATCTCACCCCAACATTTGAAAGACCTAACATCGTATTCTGTGGGTGATGCAGGTGAGCAACTTGTAAATTCGATCACTAAATTAATCAACTTTATGTATTCCGGTCTTGTTAATTCAGAAATTGTTCCCATTCTTTTCGGGGCGAACCTCATTGCCCTTACCAAAAAGGACGGAGGGGTGAGACCAATTGCTGTTGGTTCAACACTACGACGTCTGGCTTCCAAAATTGCTGTTCGACATATATTACCAAAATTAAATTCGGAATTCGAACCCGTACAGTTAGGCTTCGGTGTAAAAGGAGGATGTGAGGCAGCCGTCCATGCCCTACGCTCTTTCCTAACTTACGGGCAGCCTGACGTGTTGCTCAAAATTGATGTCAAAAATGCATTCAATTCGGTAAATAGGGATACCCTGTTAACGGAAATAAAACAACACACACCGGAAATATACAATTATCTACTTCTCAGTTACGCTGACCCAACAAAATTGTTATATCGTTCTAATGAGCTGTCCTCGGAAGTAGGTTGTCAACAGGGTGATCCCCTTGGGCCTGCAATTTTTAGTTTGGCTATAAATCCGATAATAAAAAATCTAAATTCTAAATTTAATGTTTGGTATTTGGACGACGGATCTCTGGGAGGTGATGTGGATACTGTGTTTTCGGACCTTTTTTTAATCAAAAATAAATTTGAAGCCATTGGTTTGGAGCTTAATTTTAGCAAATGCGAACTTTTTATAAATAACACCGACTTAAATTTAAACGATGTAAAACAAAAATTCAATACTCTGGCTCCAAATATTAAAATAGTTAACAGTAATTCCCTTTACCTTTTAGGATCTCCAATTTTTGATGAATCTGTTTCCGAATATAATTAATAATTCAATTGCTAAATTTCAAAATTCTGCTGACCGTCTATTTGAAATCAGTCCACATTATGCACTTTGCATCTTAAAATTCTGTCTTTTCGTCCCAAAATTTACGTATGTGCTCCGTTGCTGCTCATTCTGGAAATACCCAAATCTTTTGACTCAAGTAGACGATTTAATAAAAATTACCTTAGAATCGGTTCTTAATATGCAGCTAAACAAGCCATCTTGGATCCAAGCATCCCTACCCATCCGTTATGGTGGTTTAGGGATTCGCAAAATTTCCTCTGTCGCTTTACCAGCTTTCCTATCTTCTGTCCATAGTTCAGCAATTCTCATAAGTAAAATTTTAAGGGCATGCCCTTCAAACTTTGAGATTGCCGGCTTGGAAGAAGCTAGGAACGCTTTCTTAATTGCATGCCCAGGTCAAAATTTTCCAATATCTCCAAATTCACAGCGGAGCTGGGACGACATAAGTTGTAAATTGATATACGACAACCTTTTGAGCTGTAGTACAGGTTCGGTGCGTGCTAGGCTTTTGGCCGTGGGTGCGCCTGAGGCCGGCTACTGGCTTCACGCGTACCCTTCGTCAAATACAGGAACATTTCTTGAGCCTGACACGCTCCGAATAGCAACCTGTCTACGGCTTGGGGTTCCGGTCTGCGCTCCTCACAAATGTCCCTGTGGCAGTGATGTCGACAAACTAGGACATCACGGACTGTCATGCCAAAAAAGTGCGGGCCGTTTCTCGAGACATGCCGCACTTAACGATATCATACGCCGGTCCCTTGCCACCGTCAACGTACCAAGTCTACTTGAGCCGACTGGTATTGCAAGAGACGATGGTAAGAGACCGGACGGTATGAGTTTGATTCCATGGAAGATGGGCCGGGTGCTGGTATGGGATGCAACCTGTGCAGACACGCTGGCCCCATCCCATCTACATGGAACCAACAACAGAGCTGGTGCGGCATGTGAAGCGGCTGAAAAAGCCAAAATATGTAAATACAGGGGTCTAGGCTCCGAATATGAATTTGTTCCATTCGGTATCGAGACCCTTGGTCCGTGGGGTCCTAGCGCTATAAGAGACTTTTCAAAGAAATTCGACATCACAGAAGACCGAAGAGCTGGCAGCTACCTTGGACAAAGAATTAGTCTAGCTATTCAAAGAGGGAACGCTGCCAGTATCTTCGGAACTTTGTCTAAGAGTGAAATATATTTTAGTTATTATATTATATTTTTTAAGCTTTTTAATTTTAGTTCTTAGTTGTACAATTAGGTTATGTAAATACTAGTTATATAATAATTTAATTACTAAAGGATATGAAAAAGTAACAATAGACATTTTTTTTTATCTTTTGCATAATTTCTTACACGTTCACCAAACAAAAAGCTTTGTCTATCTTATATTCCTGACTGACGATTCCTATTTGACTCCATCGTGACCACAATGGTGACCACCAAAAGGTGGATATATAAAGCACTGCGTTCACTACGTCGACAGTTGACAATGCCTCTGACTACTCCGTCTGAGTTAACAGTCATGATGATATATATGACTTTATTTATTCATTCAAGTTCCTTGCCACATCTGTTCTAGGTAGATGTATCTCTAATTAGATTAAAAACCATAAATACCATTCTTGTATTAAATTGGAATGGCAAATACACAGATGGACCACCTCATGGTAAGTTGTAAACGGCGTCATTATTTTGTTGTATTTTATTTACAAACAAATTAATACGAAAACAAATTTTAATCAACAAGCCGCAAACTGCTTAGCAGTTTATCTGCAGAAAAATTGTTTACACTAATTAATGTACGTACACAAACGTCCCTATATATACATACATATAGTAGTTATTGTTGGACACTCACATTATAGGTTAGGCGTTGACATTCTGGAAGACTAAGAAATCATGGCGTGTTAAGACTAAGAAATAAGGCAGTGTAATAAGACACAGAATAAGATTCTGTGTCTTATTACATTGCCTTATTTCAGCATTCAACCTAAACACAGATTACGAAGTTAGTCGTTAGCGACTGAAATAGGCAGATGATATAATATCTCACTCGATAGAAATAATGATCAGTAATTAAAATAATGTTAGTAGGTACAACAAATTGAGAAAGTACTCTATGACAGTGTAATAGTTCAAACTGACCCCGAGATCACTTCAAAGTCATAGTATATTTACTTTGTGACAGCAGTTCATAAAGATCTTAATTAAGGGCACATGTAGATTAAAATACGGTGTACAATCGTCCAACCGTAAATAGTTTAAATATTGATCCGCCGCGCGGCGGAATACAAAACGACTTCATTTTTTAAAATGACTAGAGCCATACGTGTTGCAGCGAAGGTCGGCTGCGATATAAAAATACTTTATTTTTAAACTCGCATTGCAAATACTCAACGTAACAAAATCGTAAAATCAAAATGACATTGAACATAAGATATACCTACAATTGCGTGTGTGTTGGATAAGTATATATTTTTAAATATAAGCAATTTGTATTAGTGTATACGTGGGTGGTCGATGGTGACCAGACATTCGCCGTCCCGTAATGATCGCTGATGATGCCCCGACGCAGTAATTATGCCTCCAAACCGAATAGTTTCCTCATTGCGCCACGATTTGATACACCGTGTGTGGCGCGTGCCCACACTTTTATTTGTTTTGCTTCGTCTATTGCACCAAATTTCGTATTTGCATTGATACATGTATATCTAGGGTTCACTGGAAGAGAGAATTATACAATGACTCTTTTAAAGTACAATACTATATATGCGTTTCGGTAATATTTGGGTACACATCATTTTTATATCAATAAGAATCTGTTGGTCTATATTGATAGTATTACGTAACGCCTTGATTGTATATAATAAATACATATATAAGATTAACCGATATAATATACTTAACAATTAAATATGAGGTCTATCTAAATAAACATTTTGTTTCTTACGGTACAAACAAAGAGAACCGAGTTTTAAAGCTATACGTTTCCTCTCGATTCTCGTTTAAACCACTTTCACAATTCTTGTCATGCATGCACATGTATTAAAAGTAATATATAGTAAAGGAATATTATTGATACTTATTCTTTTAGAAATTAATATGTAAGTGAATTTGTTTATTTGTTAACTTTTGGAGTCAAAAATATAAGTCGTTTCTTAGTGGTTCAAATAATCATCATAAAGTAGTTATTGGTACTGTACATTTTGGTATTTACATGGACACATTTTATCTTTAAAAACCAAAAATTGAAATATACAGAAATATTTACTTTTTAAAAAGTTACCCATTATCCCAATTACTAATTGATCCCAGTTGCATTAACGAAATTGTGAGTAAAAACTAGTTATTCTACATGATGGTATTTCCATAAGAGTTACACCGTTAGTGCCTAACTGTGATTGAGTACCAATACCGTTCAACACGTTTCGGTTTGAAGCATATAGATATCTTTATTAGTACGTTTCTGTCAAGTTGTGAAATACGTCGGAATGCATCTCATTAATATAGTTTAGTGATAGTCTTAGAGCGATAAAGAAGACATCAAGAACTTGAATAATGTTCCCACTTAACATGATCATGGACTATAGATTTTAATAATAGCAATATAAATAATATATTTATTGCCACCAATTTAGGTAGTTACAGTAAGTTATTCTTCTTATAAACTATTCATTTTTGTTACATAAATTATAATAATTATATAACGACCATATAATATTTTCATTATAAAATGCATTATCGAACAGAATTGTTACATCAGGACAAACGACTACGTATATATAAATCACTTTGGATGCATAACCAATGATAAAAAAGTGTTTTTCGAATAACGTCCCACTATAAGAAACTATAAGACACTAGGCCAGTCGTAGATAACTGAACCGAAAATTTACAAGTGCTACAGGACGTCAATGGATAAGGGTGGCATTTAATTATTCCTTAAGGTAAGCTATGAAGAAGAACCATGACTGCTAACTGCCGTACTTAGCTAGTATAAGGCATGTTTAGACTGAAGGCTGATACGATGATAATGATTATAAAACTAATATTATACTTAGTTCTAGAATTGTAAACACATTGAGAAAAGCATTGCCACCTAAACTTAAATTTATACGGTGGTGGTTGAAATAAATTTAGAAATAATCAATAGGACCATTGATTATTTCTTTGACCATTGATAGTTCCCCGTAAGAATTAGTAAATGTTAAGTTTTATTGACTTAATAATAATACTTAGGATTTACTGAAGTTCGAAGTTTTACAGAATACTCCTATTCTTATGATACAGACTTTTTCTTATATGGAGAAAATCATGAGCCGTTAATGTATTACGATATTGTTATATTCCGCAAAATATTAACCAAAAAAATCAAAGGTTCTTACGATTAAAAAGAAACTTACTAATTATTAGGATGAAATAATAATTACATTTTTTGTTTCATTTTTGTGTTACTTCCCTTGGTTTTATGTTTGAGCTCAAGTTCCATTATTCGGAATTAGCTACCGGGCATTACGTTTACTGTCACTAATACCTTATTAGCATTATATCGTTTCCTGCTTCTATACAATTACTGCGTCGGCGTTTCTCAAGATTACGCCTAATCCCCGAATTGTCCTTATAAGCTATAAGCAGAATTTATTTTTCTAAATGCCACTACAAGTCTGTTATGGTTTCTCTGGCGCGCGCTCTTCCACGAATTGACTACAAACAACAAAAGGAAACAAACAATACTTTAGTATGAAAGACGAAGAAACGAGATGATATTGTAATTTTGTAACTTCGAGTGCCTAGCCCACTTTCTGTTTGTTTATGTCTAGAGGAGTGAGTTAGTTTAACGAACACAAAGTTTGCTTTTAAGTACAAAATAGATAATAGCATTACAATATTTATTTTTTATAGGAATACCGAGACTATGCTGAGATAATATAGAACTAATTTAATATTTAAGTCACTAACAGTAATAAATAGTACTGTAAATTAGTAAATGATTCTACTATGTATATCTAACACTGTTGAAGTTGGGATAGGCTGGAAGCTAATGTATAACATCGGCCGAAGCTACTCGTATTTCGACTTTTTCAGTAAAAAATTAACTCTAAGGTTTTAGATTTTCGAGGTGTTGTTTATATAGATACTAATTAATACATAATTATTTAGTTTTTTCCGCCTTTATTTATTTCATCGTGTTCACATTATGATATGGTTTCAATAGATAGCAATCACGACATATTCGATAACGCATCATATACTAAGGTATATGTTTTGCTTTTGTTATTATTCATTAGTTTTGTGCAATTAACATGTAATACTTTTTTATGATGCAATAAACGATTTAAATTCTTACAGCCTATGCATATTCATAGAATTTGAATTATCGTCTATAATAATTAAACTTAGGAAGCGTGATCTCCACCAGTTCAAAGGAACAATAACTTTTTTCTGTGTTTCAGAGACTTGGCTCATAAATTCCGAAATTGCTCTTCTATGGTGCCCTTTGAGTATAATTTATAGTTTACATAAAACCTACGAGTATAATTGCTATAATTCTTATTAGGGTTAGCAGACATTAAAATGTAACTACTAGATTTTTAGAAATTCCTGCAAGTTGATTATTTTTGAGCGTTCGGATCGTAATCGAAATTTGTATATTAAAATAAAGATTATTGTCATATTATTACGGTTTTTAAAAAGGCATATGCAGAATAAAAATCTTTTTATATTAGAAAATATGAAAATGTAGAAAATATTTACTGGCATGCATAACAAATAACAGAAATACGATGATGATATTTTAATTTATTTCATACTTAGGTAAAAAATATAAATTTTGCCACTTGCTTTTTTATACTTATAAATTATATGAATAAATGAGACAGATTTCAAATCTACTCTACGAAAAATTTCTAAAAAAAATATTGTTATAAAAAAATTTAGATTCTAAATAATGTTGCAAAATTGTTACCTATTTATTCAATTGCTTGCTATTTATCCCTACACTTTTTTATTCATTGTTATGCCAACCCTAAGGTAGATAGACTCGTCAGCAATTCATGTAGAATGGTCATGGAATAAATCATTGAGTTTTTATAAAGACATCATCGCCTCCACACTGTCACCGTACGGCGGTATAGCGGCAACATCAAAGCGAACATCTCCTTTGTCAAGCCGCCGCGCGCGCGCGTCTATGAAATCTTCATTATAACTTCGAGCTTTGATTCATCATTTAGTACATGATCGATCGGAGATTGTTTCGAGTAATTGCTTCAAAATTGTTAGAATCACCCATTCTATGGGAAACAGAGATGGGATGGTGTCAATTTGATTATGCATGCTTATTAATGATTCAGTCTCTAAATTCCATATTACTATATAATATTACATGGGTATATTTTTTTGGTTTATAATTGGTTCTTACGCTTCTATACTCTTACATATAATATATGCTGGCGGAGAACCAGTGGAGTATATCACGATGAACTTGAAGTTAGATTAGCTATTCTCATCTCTCTCACGAAGTTGCAAAAAATGAATCCAGGGAGGATCGGATAAAATCAGAATTTTATCTCTCCACAAGGGATTTATATATACAAATTATCCAGCCCGTATCAAAATACTCAAAGAAGAGAACGATAATTGTAATGTTTTTAGTATAGTTTTAAACGCTTTTTTAACACAATATTTTATATCTTTTAAATTTTTAGCTAGATCTACTAGTAGACTGTAAAAAGCCGCGTGAGTATAGTGTAGGCTACGTTTATTATTTACCATCTATGTGGAGACAACTTGTTTGTCTCACTAGTAACATAGAAAGAATACATATATTTACCTTCCTACACGTATAAAATTAAGGCAGTTTCCAATACACAAAAATATCGTAAAGATATAGGTGCAACTTAAGAAAAAGCTGATGGCGATAGACTGAACAACGTGAACACCCTGCTTCGCCTCGCTGCCGCCGATAGAGTCATTATACCCCATTAAGGCACTGAGGTATTCAAAGTTTCAGTGAGAATTTTAATACACTGGCTAGTTTTAATATTTTCTGAACATTACAAATTAAGATTATAAACATTATTAATTAATTTATGATTATAATCACACCCAACAATTATAAATTTATTCAGTTGTAGTACATAAATACTTATACATATATATATTTTTAGTAAGGAGTTATATGTTTTAATTTGGTTTCTCTTTTCTTTTTTTCTCTTTGGGTCTGTTATTTAGAAAATTATATTTCTATATTTTATGTTTTTTATAGAAATAGAAAATAACTTCTTCTGATCTTTATTTATCGATAGGGTTTATTTTTTATAAATACAACAACAACAATAATAACAACATTGTGACAATATATATGTAGCTTTTGTATAACTAAATATACCAACATAGTTACCTATATATTTTTTGTAGTTTTCGTATATTTGTCAAGATATTAGTCTAAAAGTAACTTTTTTGATAACAAAATGTAATCGCACAAATTGTTATATCTATTAAACAGCATTAATGAAATAGCCTTATACTATATAAATTAATAATAAAAAAATATGTATCAGTCCAGTTGTATTCCTGTACTAATCTGACGCAATAGGTATCGATTATGTTATATTATTATATAACCATAAAACAAGTATACATTACGTAGGTATACAAGCATACAGCCCAACTGATGGTAAAAGTTTAGCGTGGACGTGTTTCATGTGCGCGTTGCCAATCCTTAAGAAGTTATATTATTCGGTATAGGATAAGGTTGAGGATCTCAGGCGTACGTTTGCTGATTAACTCGTCGGGCGGTAAGAGCGGCGTCTGGGGGCAGCGCGGGCGAGGGCCGGAGCCTGAGCCGGCGGGGGTCAGCCACTCTGCTGGGCCATAATATGTATCATTTTCTTCCTGCTTCCTTTTTTTCTTTTCGTTTTGCGTGGCTTGTAGCATGCGATAAGGGTGAACGCCATTAAGGAACAAATACCGATTTTTGTTTTGTGTAGTTCAAATGGGTTATCGATATTTACATTATGTTTTAGTAGTTGTAGCGTTTGTGATAATTCCTTCTTGTACCAAAAGTACCATACCGTAGTCATTATTTACGCAAGTTAAATTGTGTTTTAAACGTTACGTGTTGGCACAATTAATAAGGTTATATTATTATACGACGACATTTAACACGGGCGAAATCGCGGGCACAGCTAGTATATATATTTTTACTACATTACTTTATTAAAACGTTTAATACACGACGTTATTTCTCAACTGATTAATTTAGTAAATATGACATTAAACTACTTTCCCTTCACATATATAATATCTTGTACAAAGATTGTAAGTCGAATTAACCAAACTAAGCTGTCAATTTTAGGATAAGACAAAACGATCAGAACGCACAGGTGTCAAATCTGGTTGAAGTACAAAAAATAAAACAGCAGTATGTGATTGGGAGAAACATGCCATATTCTTATTGAAATCGGGTTATAATCGAACTACAAAAATAATATTATAATATGTAAAGCACAACTTTTTTATATAAAAAGGCATTAATTTTGAATGGTCAGATTTTAACTGTGTACTGTTTGTACTCATATTAATAAATAAATCAGTCGAATATGAAACGGAAATGAAATATTCATAAACCTAAGCACAAGCAGACTACTCGTGGTTGTTTAGGATATATGAATATTCCTACTTTAATGCAGGAAATGAATTTCTATACTTATGCATTATTTGTTACGAGGTAATTAAAATACAATTGAGTGTAATGTTTTTTCATGCGGCTCTGATAATGATATTAAAGAACTCACAAGGGTTGTGTGGGTGTAGGCAGTGCTTACAGCCTACGCGACACACCTGGCCGGATGTAGATTTATATTTTGGGACTTTTATATCACCAGCTTTCTTTCGTTAAAGTTTTATTGATGTGGTATATTTATGTAGATCAAAAACTACTATTTTTTATCTAGTAACATGTTCTTTCGTAACGTATTCAACATATGCAATAATGAACATACTATTTGTAGTAATTTTTGAAGTCAAAACGATTAGGAATTAGATAACCACATCGTTCAATCGGACCATTTACTAAGAATTGATTATCACAACATATTGATGATATTGTATTGAATTGTAATCTCGTAACATTACATATACCTATACCTATTAAAATCGTATAGGTAGTGTTATGGATTTTTAAAATAATAGAATTCTTTTCTGATTAAATTATTTTCTTTGTTTACTCTACAACGTAATCAAGGAATACCTATGATAAAAGTTACATTTTTTTCCAACTGACTATCCTTTTTTCTACATCTTACTTATTCTAAAATAAAACTTATGGCTTTGGTAATAGAGCTTTTAAATGTGTATCTGTGCAGGTTGCGAGTACAATAAAAACAGGCGCGAACCATCAGGTATAACAACTTCATCGGCGCTAACGAGCGGCTTAGCGCAAACCAGTCGGTGGACACGCCGCGCCATTATCGCCACCAATCGGATACTAAAATAAAAAAAGTGACCAACAAAAAATACATTTCGGATTTATAAGAGAATTTTATAAACCAATTTGAGGTGGGTGTTGCATAACATCCGATTGGTGTTTCAGATTTTATTGTTCACTAGCTGATACCGCGACATCGTACCCGTATAACTTTTTTGTTTATTATTGCTCATAACTATATACCTAGTAGTAACAACCGCGTCCAAATCGGTTAAGCACTTTTTGAGCATAAACGCATAGGTATAAAGGCAAAAATGCTAACAATCATCATCGTTTTGTGCTCTGTTACTTATAAAATGTACCAGAATATAATGTAAAGATATCTTTATGTGTATTTAAAAAAATAATAGATTTTCTCATATATATTGCATGTACAAATAGCGATAAATTATATTTTGGTAGGTACATGTATATACATGAACTAGGTATGTCGGACTTGTAAAATCAATTTTGACAAAATAGAATTGGAAATTGAAATACATAGTATTGAATAGATAAAGTAATATTGAATATTATTGACATAATATATTATATTAATTAATGTTTACGGAGAGATTTATCAATTACTATTGACCCATCTCATAGGCTTCACATGGGTGGAATTTTTGAAGAAATGTTTATTTTTTTAAAACATAAATACGATACTCTCTCTCTTATATGATATTAAATAAATTGCGAATATTCTTTTTATGATTATTCCTTATTATTTTTGTCGCCATAATTCCAATTTTTATTGAGATGACGATATGATACATGGGTGCATTATTATTAAATCAGTAAAGTAAAATTATATTTTTCCTATAAAATAAAAACAATTAATACCATAATTAAACCTTTGATTTTTTAAAACAAAATATTGGGCTATTTAGACAAATATTGAAAACGATCGGATTAGGTAAGAGTCTGATAAAAACGCGCGTTGATGTCTTTCCTTCTGCAAGTTATATTTGTTAAAAAAATATATTACAACCTTGAGGAATATTTCTAACTTCAAATTGGTGTCTTAACTATTAATAGGTATTAGAGTATTAGGTTTTTAATACTTTTTAAAAGAATGTACAAGTATGTACTTACTAAAATATAAAGCATAACCAGATGCAATCCAAACTGATTTTTAAATACTTATTTAATTAAAATTCCTTACATTCATTCGTCTTAGCACAAAGCCGCTGTCAACATACTGAGGTATGTCTAGTGGCAATTGAATTCCTATTATCTGATTAGAAATGATGACTTCGTATTTTACATGTATGACGACGAATTGACACGTAGATTGATTTGTATCTCCTCTCTATCTTATATATGACAGGTAGAATTATTTAAATATGTACCTATATAATTTCTATTATTATGACGATCTACCTATCGTCCCACTATTGATAATGACTCTACTGATTGATAAAGACCATGACCGACCGAGACCGAGAGAAGAATGAATTCGTCATAAAAAAGAGAATGCAACAAATTAAGCTTAATTTGTTGCATTCTGTTTTTTATGACGGATTCTGTTTTTTATCGTTAATATATGTGCACGGCCAACAATTATTCTGTACTTTACCTATGGATGATTTGTAGAAAATGTTGCATGGTGTTAAGTCT
This sequence comes from Achroia grisella, assembly GCF_030625045.1. Classification (NCBI taxonomy): domain Eukaryota; kingdom Metazoa; phylum Arthropoda; class Insecta; order Lepidoptera; family Pyralidae; genus Achroia; species Achroia grisella. The sequence goes on from NW_026713064.1 coordinate 2,556,254, forward strand.
GCTAAATGTACTGTACTATACTTTTTTATTGTAGGTATTAAAGTTAAATAAATAATTGAGAAACATGCGTCTTTTAAATATGTTGTTCAGAATTATTACACATTATTAAAATTTCGTGTGAATACAAACTACTATTAATTAAATTGCTGTAATATATTTGACTAACAAACTAAATCAGTTATAGTTATTAGACCAGTCCCTACAATGTAGAAAAGAAAATGGCCAAGACACTTGGTATTGAGTTTAATTTCAAGTTTCAGTGTTCAATGTATTTGTGATTATTAACCTAGCCACGTCTTACGACTTCCTGGGGATGGATAGGAGTTATGACACATTGTAGAGACAGCCTGTCACTATATAGTAAAATTATGATATGAAGAAGAGAAATAAAAAAGAAATGGTAGTGTATCCAATTGTTTGGTCCGTGTTCATAAATTGAGAGTTAAACTTTTAACGCCAGGTGACCAACAAGATAGACAGTGAGACTCGATTGGCATAGAATAGTACAATAATATGCCTTTAATAAGAGTAATTACTTTTATTTATATAAAACATAGACATAATTTTGAAATCGAGTATCCATGCAGCCGGTACTTAGTATATTGCTGCGCTTGTTTTTAATAGTACAATAAATACCTATACAAGGCGACCCTTAAAGAAAACGTATTTACTTATATGAAAGTATTAATTTATACACGACGGGAACCAGACAGAAATAAATAAAGCCTTCAAGTAAAAATAAAAAAAGGTTACAAACCGTACTAAGCTTTCCAACAGAGTTGGAGCACAAAAGCGAAAAAGACAGAGATAGTTTCCATTTGGGTACGAAAGAGATGTAAAATATTGGGCCACGTGACACCTGCCGACCGCCAAATGAAGATATCGCAGCTGGATGCGAGAGCGTCGAATGCAGGGGTTTCAAACCTTTAATAAAAAAACAAAATAATATCATACATTTGTACCTATTATAAAAACTTGTAGGTACAACAAAAACATATTTTTTTCTACGTTTAACAATAATGGCTGAAGATAAACACTTTATATAATATACTATTTATATATAGTTTAATATACCTATTACAGATACTATGTTAAATTTATACAATAAAAATATTAATGAACTTAACTATCAGTCTGCCAATTACAGTTTCAGGATGTTATAAAATTGAGATTGAATCCGTGATCAATTCTGAATTAGATTTTTTATCTCCTTCTAAAGAAAAATACATCAAAAAATTTAAAGACTTACGGCGCCTGTCTTCACTTTTTCTATTCATATTGAAGCTGCCGTGGAAGAAAATCGTCGTCATTGTTCGGATCACAAAGACAAAATTGAAATTACATGAGATTATAACAAACATTCAAACCCACAAACTTTACTTCGTTTTAATAACTTTATGTTGTCTGCAATAAAATTAGGTAATTTTTTTGGCATACTTTAAACTGTTGACGATATGCGCACGCTTAACATCAGCATGTCTACAGATGTTACGATGAGCACCACAGCACCAAACCGGCGGGCGTAGTACTGCGCGCTTGGTGCCCTGTTAAGTTGAACACAATAGATATTTCCAATACAGGATATTGCTTCATTTACTTTGTAGACGTTCCCATAAAAGCAGTAAAATTCTATAATATATTACGTGATATATTTTATTACATGTGATATAAAATAAATGATTGATAATGGATCCAAAAATACAGTTATCCTGTGGAGAATATAGTTTTATTTTGCAATATAAGTATATTATGTACATATATATTTAAAAAGAAATATTTTTTAGTTTTCATATTAATTCTCCAGCATCCATTGTATAAGTTCTACTTAGTTCAGGATTAGATGGTGCAGTACGAGTTATCCATGGGTTAATAATAATATTACTAAGTATTACTTTACGTGAATACAAGCGTAGTGTATGCATTTTAAAAAATAATAGGTAAATATCTAGTTTAGGAATGTTTGAGAATAACAAAATCTTTAAGTAAATTAGACTAGACTATCAAAACAGTAGTCGCTACCATCATGATATACAAATACGTAGAGATTAGCGACTCACTGAGAAAAACAAAGAGAAAACCAAAAACGGGAGCGATCATCGCGTAAGAGTACACATCTACGGACAAGATTCAAAGTTAAGGAATTCATTCCGCTTCACGGCATTTTGATCCCTGTTCCCAAGAGTTCAGTTTGTATATTCAAAGTTTACACAGTAAATATATCATTGCAGAGACGTTAGTTCGGTTTACACAGAACTGTGTAAATATTAGCACAGTGTAGACACAAACATTGAAATGGAAGCTTGGCGGATTATCTTATTCACGAAGCGTGATGAACTGGAAACAAATAATTATGTACTAAAAAGGCGCTCTCTGGTACAAATCTTTTCAAAGTTATGAAATGATAGTCGGTTCAGATTAATTACAAAAAAATAAATAAAAACATACCTTACTTATTGTACACAGGTATTTTAATTTACAATATCACGAAGGTCTATATAAAAAGTTTTATCCTAGATGAAATTCAGCGTTATAGAGAAAATACTGGAATTAGTGTCTATTACGAGTCAAATATTATAATTAGTTAGTGCAAGAGATTATTTTTAAATAATTTAACATTATACACGATATTATAAATGCAAAAGTTGATCTATCTATCTGTCTGTTTGTTTCCATTTAACTTTTTGATATCAATGAAACGCATGAATAGAGACTATTACACAACTATTAAGGGGACAGAGATAGGCTAGGTCTATATCACAAAAAAAATTATTTAGAAGCGGTGAAACAGGGTATGAAAGTTTACAGGTGAAGTCGTGAGTAATAGCTAATTTAACAAAAACAGTTAAAAACATACACACAGCGGAATTTATCCCTTCTAGGAATTACGTACAAAAAATATGTTCTGTTGATTGCTATCGTGATCACTCACAGTAAAAAAGTGGTGATATGTACTTCAAAAACAAGATACAAATTACTCAGTCGAATATAGCTAACTCGACAATGTATTTTTTAGTCGATTAATCATCAAGTGGATCTTTATCATCGCATTGGTGAGTATCGAGGGGACACGGTGCGGTGTTGGACTTTTTTTTTACTTGTAATTCATTTACATTCATATAGGTTCTCGTACACGGATTAGTATCATGTAACTGTGAATAAAAAATGAAGATGTACAGATATAGAAGAAATTATGATTGTAATATTTATTACAATATTATAAATATAAAATGTCGTTTACTATTGGTTCACATGAAATTCGATTTCATTCCTGACAAATTTTGTAAATTATGAACCAAAACAATTATAATCAAATGCGGATTTTGTTTCTTACATAAAAAAACGTACCAGAAAAACATCTATCCGAGAATTCCGAAGTACATTGTTAACTTTAACTCAAAGGCATTGTTAACTTTTATTTATCAACTACTTTGTTTTTTAAACCTTTTAAATGCCTACATAAGAAAACTTTAAAGAAAATACGGTTTCTTAACTAATTTATTTTTTTTACTGTGCACATAGATATTTATATACATAAGTAATAATTAAACAGGTATAGTATATAACATTTTAATCTATTACTCTAATTATGTATAAGTTTCATTAGATATACAAACAAATATTTTAACACTCAAACACGATTTAAACGTAGGAAATATTCTAATCTATTTTGATCTTTATAATAAGTCACAATTTAAGAATTGATGAATATTTATAAGGCGATATAATGATTCTCAGAAATATAAAAAAAAGTTATTGGTCACATTCATATTCTATAAATCCAACACTAGCTATGAATGTGGGCATTTTATTTTATTACAAATGCCTTGCTACCAAAAAACATCATGCTCGCTGACAGTTCCAGTGATTGGGGATTTGTTTGATACCTATGATCATTCTAAGAATATTATTTAGGTACTCGTAGCTATACAGCGACGTTTAGAGGACATAAATGTCTGTAACATTAATAAATAGTCCGGGTTACACTTGGAAATAAGTAAGTAAGCCTACTTATACGGATTAGTATGTAGGTAGTCGTTAAAGTTTAGAAATTACTGGATATCAACGGACTATATGATTTATTAGAGTATAAAATATAAATACCCAGCTTCTGCTATAAATACCTAATGTATCGAATCATTATTATGTAAATTATAAATAATTTAAACGAGATACCTAATATAGTAGGCTTATAGGCGTAGGTAGGCCCATATTCATAGGTAAATCCAACGAAATATGTGCCCTGGGAGTCCTGCGTTTGTTATGACTTCGATAATTGACATGCCTCTGCTCTGAGTACCTTATGCGAGATAACAGTTGTGGCTGTATGGTATTTATTTCCACTAAACTCTAAAAATATATTTTATACAATACATTGTTAAAATAAAAATAATAAATTGATGTAGCTACTTCCCCAAAAAAAGAGTAATAAACCTTTACAAACGCTTTCTATACCCAACCAATTGTCCACTTTCTACAATATATTATAGCTACTTATTAACAATCTTATAACTACGGTAAGATACAAACAGGAAATAAAAAACGTGAGAATAATATAAATTAAGAGTGGTCCCACCCCCACCTACCATACGAGTCGATAATTGAGACGTCAATTTTTTCCATCTTAACTCGTCGGAGCAGCTTTTTGAATATTTATTATGTGGGCGCGCTGTAATTTAGGTTTACTTCTCGTTATCTCATAGTTTTTATCTCCACTCTGTCCGTTTCGTCTCGTAACGATTAATGTGGATTCCATCATGTTCTATTAGAAAAAAGGATAAGTGTGAGTAGAACGCGCTCCCAATCGACAGTTGTATAAGAAGTATAAGGGTACTATATGTAATATTATGTTATCTGTGGTACTAGTAACTATGTATAACCAGTATACTCATACATAGACGATTAGAATTTTAATAATAGATAGGTATGAAAACTTTCAGAATCCAATTTAATATGAACTATTTTTAAGTTTGTAGTGTTTGTCGTTTTGAAAACTACTTAAAAAATAAATAACATATTATTATACTGTAGTTAGATAGGTCCCCGTGTAGGTCATATATTATTTTAGTTTATTTAGTTAGTAAATAATTTCTTTCTGTATTTAATAATTATGTGTCGATTAATGCAACAATGATGCAATATAGTGTAATATTTATCATACTCACATAAAAATAATATCTTTTATCAGAAACTAAACTTACATAGAATATTTACCTTAATCCTGTTTCACGTAACACGTAACCCAACTCAGGTAAATCGTCCGAACAATCAGGCTCTTGATTTTTTCCATCTCAATCTGTCATTCAGCCATTCCCTGATAAAGCGGTGAATAGATGACATTTACTATTAGAAAAAGCCTTTATTTAAAATTCAATAAAAGCGTAAGAGCTTGCAACGATGCTTTGTTGGTTTTTTGTCGTCTGGCATACACTTGCTCTTTTATAGTAGCATCAAAGTCTCTTTGTGTTTTAAATCACCCGTAAAATTATTGAAGTCCCATGTGTGAGTAGATGATATCTGTGAACGTCGTTATAATATTAATATTAAGTATAATGTTGATAAACAAACAGCAAACAGTACTTCTGTCCGATTGTCTACTCCTGAAATACTGGTGCACTGGCACAGCAGTGCACTGAGCACTGCTGTGCCAGTGCACCTGGACGTGGACATAGATATACGAATTGAAATAAGAAAGATATATGTTGTAATTTACTAACATCGGTTATAAGTTGTTTACTAATATAATATGGATGGACATCCAGAATAAATGAATATAAAGTATACTTACCTAAATTATTAGAAGTAGAACTATTCAAATAATCTAATATTGTAATTGGAATGGAAAATATGTTGAAGCCACATTTTATAATAAGTGGTAACCGTCGTCTATATACATATGGACAACACTATTGAGATCACGTTATTCATTCACACATTCCCGAGGACGAAGATATCAAGTATTTAATATAATTTCACTGCATTAATCCCCTCCGATCGATCCTCCGTCCAATTCAAACGGGGATCGATATCATGACGGCTTGAGCCGAGGTTCGAACCCCTAGTGGTGCCCTCAGACTAAAGTCGTATCCGTCAGGAGTTGGCCTTCAGCCGCTCCACAAGTCCTTCCGCGGGTTTAGAGTGCCATCTGCACTCGCCCCCTAACGTCCGGTGAAGCTGTAAAGGCCAGCTGCGGCCAACAGCATTAGAGTAGTCCGAAATAAAAAACCGCATTAACTTACGCCAATCGAAAAGAGTGGTACCAACACAGAGGACTTTGTACTCCTGGAAACAATTTTATTTTGTGTACCTTTATTAACCTGTACTAATATTACAAATTTAATTATTTGTATATTTATTTATGAATAAATATTAACAGATTTTTTTAATTCTGTCCCTTATTAAAACTGTATTATCAACGAGTTGACTGTATTTCTTTTGTTTGAGGGTTGAGACAAGGCAGTCAAATTACAGGATATAAAAAGCATGACAGCCTAATCCTCCGGAAGGGCATGAGCGGTATCGCAGGCGTCACGTGATAACATGACACCGTAGTGCTGTTCAATTTTAGAGGCGACGATTACCCCTTATCGTACTGAGTCTTCAGATTGTTTGCCATTCCACTTACATATAAAAAAATAACATAAGTAAAACCGCATGATACCGCTAGTTAGTTATATTTCTCACAAAATAAACAGATAAGTAAAATGACAAAATATCAATGATATAACTGTTGTAGTTTTATTTTTATATTTATGTTGGTGAATAGATATAAGAAAAAATCCATAAGAACGGAGATTTATTTGAAGGATTGTCAAGAAGTGAAATATAAATGAAATTGTACAAGAACAGAACTACAAATTTAGAATACCTATATTATATATGATATTTCAGATTTCAATTACAACAATAAAAATAATAAAGGTATTAATTATAATTAAATGAGAATGTGTGTCCGTCAGTTACCTTTCAGGGCTAAACGGCTTGAATTTTAAGACGTGAGATAATTTATAGCTAGAGAACGAACATACAGGATGTTTTTTTTTCTCAAGAAAATCAGACGAAGGCACAGGTAACAGCTACTATTTACGCTAATCTAATATATGATAGCAGAGAATAATTATTGTATTAAATATAACTACATATAGGTAATGATGTTGTAGGTGTACCTACAGTACAATATATAAGTTGTTCCTAGTATGTTAATCATATAGCCGTATAATTTTCTGTAATACAAAAATCTAGTTCCTCGCGCTAAAACTCACACACCCGGCTTTACCCTCTCGAATATATTTCTGTTTTGTAGTCACATAGGTACTACACTACCGTGTTTTTTTTATGAATCGGAATGGCAAACAAGGTTACGGCCCACATAGCATCGTGGTATTCCTCGTACGTTGCCATTGTGGTAGAGTTAGATGTCATACCTCCATGCCGTGCAATATTACTGACGATCAATAATCTATCAGAATTAGAACGCTTAGGTATATCAGAGTTATGCTAAGGAGCGTAGATTTATAATTCATATTATTATTATTATAATGAATTTACATAGCACATAAACAGTATATTCTTAATTTGTAATGGTAATTCATTATTATTTTTATTTTCTATTCTACTAAATTTTTCAAAATGATCTTACAATGTTTTGTTCCATTGAAATTATATAACATCTATTGGTGATATTGTAAGAACTATGTTTGCAATCGATGTTCAGATTGGCTGGTATAATGACGAATTATGTTTGAATTTTCGAAAACCACTTCTGTACTTTACTTGTATACTACTGTTACATTGCTAACAAGTTCCGAGGTAACTTTCATAACAAATATAATAGTAAAAGCGCCCTCTATTGTAATATTATTATATTATTTCATACTACCTTGAGAGCACTACCTAATGAATGACATAAAAACATGACACGACGACAGTTTTGATTGATAGAATGACGTTTGCATCTTGACAGATTTAATTTTAGTTTTATTTATCTCGACTATCTTTATCGAGTTTATTCAGGACATTGAATATAGATTTATTGCCAAGGTCCTGTTTTTAATTGTATCAGAAATAGTAATAGTGATCACAAATACACTATATATTGTTGTAATGAAACATCTGCTTTTGTTATGACCAGTGTATTTGACATTTGGTGAGTGTTGTGGCCAAATCCATGGTCGTGTTATATACTTTTACTCGTTGACCCATCATTAATTTGATAATAAGTTCATTTCTGCTTTATTTTACAGTGTATATTTTTAATATTTTGGTTTTCATAGGTAACATTTTTATAATTATATTTATCTATCTGTTGATCCTAATTATATCTAAAACGGAATTGTTTCTCAAACATAACGTAAATTAATTAATTATCTATGTATTTACGCATAGTTCTAGTTTGACTTCATTATAATATTACCAAATTGATATGTATTTTGTGTTTGACATATATTTGGGTGTACAGTTCTGAGGTTACACTTAATAACAAACTTTCTCTTTCAGATCAGACAATTGAAATGATTGTATAGTTTAAGTGTGAGTGTATCACATATACTGTTTGAGTAATGAGTGGAGGTGGCCCACAGATTATGAATAATTTGCCACCAGGAGTTAACCCTGAGAACAACTTGCTGCCTGGAGGGCCAGTCATCAATCCAACAATGAATAGAAATAGAAACAATAATCAGAATCCACTGCTAAATGTACGGGAAAGGTTATTTCATGCACTATTTTTCAAATTTGCTGTAGCCTATGCCCGTACATTTCCCCGACCAGTGAGAAGATTTTTTGAGTTCCTTGTTCTTTTAAAAGCCTTAGTTGCGTTTTTTGTGCTTGCATATATACATATAACATTTTCAAGAACACCAACAACATGTTTAAATCATGTGAAGGATTCATGGCCCAGAGATGGTATTCTAAGAGTGGAGATATTAAAAAATCCATCTCAAGATTATACTATAGAAGAAAGTTATGCTAAGGAGCGTAGATTAAAACCAGCTAAAGACGATCTTCATTCCATATTAGGAATGTTGCCTAACACTGATGGGTGAGTTTATTTTACAATCTTATTTTATTGAAAATTTTATGTATATGACTATGTATAGTCAATTTGCACTGATAATTCAGTTCAGAGCTTAGATACTAGATAAGATATTTTATATTAGCTCTGGTGTTACAGGTGTCTATTCAAAATAACAGTAAAAAAAAATATGGTTAGAAACTTTGTATTTCTCACCATGGTCATAAATGTAGATAATATTCCACATTTATAAAAAAAAAACTGGTGTTTTGTAATCAACAATAAATGTATTTTATTTATGATATTCTATTACCAGATTAAGATGAATATTTTAATTTAAAAATTTATTTCGTAAAATTTCAAGGAAGCAACTCTTTTTATTTATAAGTGTTTTGATCAGTATGATATACAATCTAATAGCTTTTACTATAAAATATACAGACATTAGTAATAAGCAAATAAACAATTTATGTGCATATAGTTATAATAATAATGTATTGTGTATTTGATTACACTATATTTATGTACTACTTGCTGTGCCTGTGACTTTGTACCATAAAAAAACAGAAATATCTTTTTTAAATAAATTCAGTAATAATTTGGTTAAGCTATTTCTTAGATTAGTTCTAGATTATTCATTGTTTTGGGTTCTAATACAGTATTAAAGTCAAGAAGCTTTTCTCCTATATTTTTCATATTCAGACAACAATTAGCTACTTTTAATTATACATATGCAGATTTAAATGCCATAGAATTTATATATGTTTCCTTAATTATAGATTTGTTAATATTGAATCCTCCACCAGTGATAATATGGATGATGATGAATATCTACAAGATGGCACTGATTATGGGAACATCACACGGGTCCATGATGATACTCAGATTGAATCTGACACTGGTCATGTAATGGAGACAGCTTATGTAAATACAAGTCCAGAACTAGTTCCAAGTGAGGAAGCAACTGATCTCAATGTCACAATAATACCTAGTGAAGATATGGATAGATCTTCTTCACTATGGGAAGGAATTATGGGACTCATTGATAAATTTGAGAAGAATGCTAATTTCTTGGATGTGAGTATTTTTAATCTGATTACTGTAATTAATAATGGTGTCAGTGCTATTTTATATGTATATTATATGTATCTATTACAAAAAAATGTTTGTATATAAACATTAGTAACAAATTGTATAAGCTGTGCTTAGTTTAATACTAGATGATGCTGCATGAATAGTTAAAGATTAATAATGTATTACATGAATTATTTGAAATTGAATGAAGGTGCATGAGGTAGTCCATGTAGAATAATAGAGTTTCATACACCATAATTATGGCATATATTAAATAATATACTAAATAATAAACTTATGTATCCTAGCTGCTTATCAGTTTTTTGCATATTAAAAAAATAAGGATAAGGTAATTACACACTGACTGCCCTAATGCTATATGGTAGTTGGGCACCAATAGTGGATGATAGAGTGAATAGAAAGTCAGTAGTTCCCATTGAGATAAATTCACTAAATCAAATTAATAAGTATGGCTTCCAGAGGGCTGTGTGGAGGTCTATGTAACATGGTAATGGCTATTAATGGGAGCCTTATTACAGTAGCCTGCTTAAACTTAAAAGATTCTTGTATTTTTTAGATTAAAACATGCTACTGCAGTTATTTATCAATCTTGTGTTTATTTGCAATGCCCTTGTCTTGGAATTGTATTGTAAGCATTCCTCGTCTGGTAAACAACAGTTCCACCTCTGTCTACTTCCTGCAATATTTCACATGTCATCGCATGTACCATTAACGCAGTATATTTGCGTATGGGGTCGTAACTGCGCACCTCTGACTCCGCTGTTATCAGTATAATATATACAGAGTTAAAAATGTTTATATAACTTATATTATTGTTATTTTTGCTTCAGGATCGGTTTGAGGAAGTAGCAGCAAATGATTCTTCGAAAGGTGAGTTGAACAAAGTTATAACATACTAGAGACACACCCCGACTTTGCATGGATATTTCAATTCATTTACACAACACCATAATGAATTAAGACACTTAAATTTTCCTTGAAAATGTGTTGATGGGTGAGAAATAACATGAAAATCTCTTAAATATTTTATTTTTGAATGTGTAAGATTTTTCTGTACTCCTTTAAACAGTTTAAGTGTTTAAAAGAAATATCTTTTAACACATGTTGAACAATAATACTACACTACATAATTAAATTTTTAAATTAATTACACTGCACATATTAAAAAAAAATGGTGTCAGTTGATTTTCTTGCCTTCTTCACTCAAGTAGGTAAATCTACCGAAGTGGACTGTAGGGATAGTGATAAAAAACTGTGACATGGTCTTATTTGATTTCATTTTATTTGATTTGCAAAACTTAAGTTTAAAAGACTTCTATTGTTATATTTTCAGATGAAGATTATATCCTTGAGTACTCCTTGGAATATGGTTTCCTACGATTATCACCAAACGCTCGACTCAAACTTAAGATACCCGTTAAGATTGTCACATTGGATCCCCAACAGGATGAGTGCTTCGGTGATCCATTTTCTCGTTTCGTGCTAGACGAATTTTTGGGATATGATGACCTTCTTATGGCTTCCATAAAAGGTCTCGCAGAACAAGAAGATAACAAAGGTTATTTGAGGTAAGGGATATAAATATATATATTGGATATTAACGAAATATAAATACTCTTCATTCACATAAACATAATATAAGCTCTTTCTAATAGTATTGTTTATTCTGCTACTTATTTGGAAAGCAGACTCATCACAGCACATCACATTTTAAATAAATATTGTTCAGCATTACATTTAAATCTAAAGATTTTGTGTGAATTCAAACTGCCAAATATTTATTAATATAACGTAAATATAACAAAATAAATCAGTCAAAGTTATCAGAGCTGACCAGTAACACTCGTCCAACCAAATAGCACAGTTTGGTTGGACGAGTGTTAAGGGTATAAAGGGTGAGCCAGCCATCATTGCTCTCAACCATATTTTAGGAGACATTACGACGACTGACTGTATACTTCGGATCTGCTTTATGGAATACAGCGTTTGGAACTGGCTAATAATGTTAAACTCGTATTTATTATCCCTTACAAAGAAACATACAAAATTTCAAATGTTCCCTGTTTATGTTGTTATAATGATAAAAGAAGATATACACCAAATTTATGATTTTATATAATTTAAATGGCGTACAAATTAGTCGTCTATAAACATGAATAGCATCACGAATATCATGTTATCATTTTACGTTCCTCATGAACTGCCATTCTTGAGAACTAAAGTGGCATAGCTCCGTGGTTTGTAATTTCACTGCCCTATGGCTCTATAACTGAATATAGCAGAGTAAGTAAGCAATTTGGTGACTGAAATATGTAGGTCTGATAGAGCTATGGAAATTTACAAAGTCTATTTACATGCCTTTAAGAAAAGAGCTTATATCTTCTTAAAAGGCCGGCATCGCATTTGCAATTCTCCTGGTATTGTGGGTATTCATGGGCGGCGGTAATTATGTAATATCAGGTGAGCCCCAAACTAGTTTGTCCCATATACCATAAAAAAATTACTACAACGTTTATATTCTCAATCCATTTTGACTTTTAGTAGAATAAAATATCTTGTGAAGTATTAATTAATCGCATATTGTTACAGGAATGTCATCACTGGTGAACATTATCGCTTTGTATCGATGCTCACTGCACGCAGCTCCTACATAGCAGCTTTCTTCATCATGCTGGTTTTTGTAAGTATACATTCATTATTTATACAGCCAAGTGGACTGGTTAATAATAATACCGCTGAACAAGTCACACAGCGCCATCTAGTCCCAAGCTAAGCAGAACTTGTGTTATAGGTACTAGATATCTGATAGACAGTATTGGTCTGGGTGTTTTCTTTCACATCATATTCGTGACGTATTGTGTGATGAATCGGACCCGCGACCATCGGAAATAAAGAGGTGTACAAAACCGCTATACAACCGAGGCGACCAAAGAGTTCATAAACACTAATAGTTAATTATAATTTATTATAATAATTATAATATATGACGACATAACAAATACGACATGACAAATCTTAGCATTTAGCTAAGATTTGTCATGTCGTTCATCGTGACGTAACATCTTTGAAAATATATAATGTATATAACCAAACTTATACTGTAAAAAACCATTTGCTTCGGTCTCAACTATTTCAACAGCTAAATATAAACGTGGGTCTTCAACTAGTTTTCCATTCTAACTACATATAAAGAACATGCCCCTCCAGAAACCGCGTGTGGCGATATAAATTCGGATACTTAATATAGTATGATTAAAATATGCTAAGGAATGTCCGTCCGCCTTATGAATATAGCAGCTAATTAAGGCGAGCAAAACAAACAAAAATATATAATCTGTACCTCTAGGGCCATTGCCCTAATTGCAGATAATTAAACCTGTACTGTGATAATTATGTAGCTGTACTTGTAATTATAGGGAGTACAATTGATAACAAAAATATCATATATTGGGTTTATGACCTGCTTTATCTTAGGTTTGCCTTTTTTCACGTTCGCCATTTATGTGTGCACCGCAATGTTATAACATTAGTAATTACCAACATTACGGTGTATATACAAATATACAACATAAGAAGTATACTATATCCTATACTGATTTTGTGGACGCCTACAAAATAAGCATAGGATACATTTTTATATATGCAGATACTTATTAGTCTTTTGATTTTGTTGAACAGCAGATAAAATTGTGTACCCCTGTTACTTACGTACTATTTATTAAGTCGTTTTCCTAATCCTTTTTACTCCAATAATATTTCTCTACCTGTTTTGGTATTTTGTATCATGAAGATTGTTATAAAACATCGAATACGGTGATGAGCGTATTTGTCAGACATCTTACCTGGCTGCGACTTCTGGGACTTTTGTCAAGGCTGCCGTCTTTATGGTCCCAACTTTTAGCTGCATATAAGAAAACTAACGACTAATATTTTTTTTGTCTTTTTTGTAATTTACGATATCTCCATATTTTATTGCAGTCGCGACATTCTGGTAATTCACACCATCCTTATGTGGTTACTTTCGTCTTTTTTTAATGAACCTGTGTCGTGTATGTTCATTAGCCGGTGGTTACATAAAATTTAAGAGCACCCTTAAGTTTTTGTTTACCTTAGTTTATTATCAATGCTTTTGTCTTTACACCTCATATTCCTGCCCCAGTTCTGAAGTTCTGAGATCGATGGGAATGAATCTACTATTTTCATTACTAATAATCCCATTGACCTCAGAACTGGTGTGCTATAGTAGATTCATTGCTGGCAATGGACAAAGGCTGATCAACCATAAAGCGATCCCCCTGGAATCTATCGTGGTTTATACCTGTTCATTCACGACACTGGCATGACTCCATGCTAATCCTGTAATTCTCTACCAGCACTTGCGTATTTCATTAGCGTAGGCTAGCGCAACATTCTTTTATAATCCATTAAAAAAAACAGGTCTGAATTGTGATCTTCTATGACATTATTTTTTCGATATCTGGATTAATGACGAGTATGAATAAAGAGAGTATAAATATTATATTTTGTATGTATATATAGTTGAATAAAAACATTACATCATCTTATTTTCAATTTTGTTAAACAAATACTAAATCAATTTTGCCAAAGCGCCATCTTGCGGGTAGTAGCGGAACGTACAAGTATTGTTCACGGAGAGCATTGGTTTATGCTTTGCTGTAAATATATTTTTATTCTACGAGATTTCATTTGGGAAGGTATAGAGGGTGATTTTTATATCTTTTACTTGAACATCCGTGAAATAAGGTTTTTTGAGTACATTTCAGTAACTGCCAGTAACTAAAATGACTTCATTAAATAATTTGAATAATAGCTAAAATAACGGCAAAATCCTAGAAACTTATAAAAATATTATAAGTTTCTAGGATTTTGTACATCTAGGTATATTTATAGTAGAAACGTAAGATTCATTGTTCTGAAAACGGCAATACCAAAAAAGAGCTTTGATACTAGTTATAAATAAGCCAGTAATTCCGGAAGAAATTATTATCATGTTATATCTACATTTACATTTTCGATAAACTAAAAGTTTTGTTGCGAAATATTTTCTTAAAAAGATTACAAATTAAAACTCTTAAGCATGAAGCATGCTTAAGAGTTTTAATTTGTTACTAATATTTAGGAAAAAGATAATATTATGTAATTATATTGAATACAAAAAGTCAATCTGCATAATGGATAAGGTTGCAAAAGCAAAAAATGTTATTCATTTTCTTGCAGTGTATCCATGTGCATTTATACCAGTTACAGATTTTACCACATCGCACACTTTTAATTGTATTTTTTTTAGTTCAGTATTGTTAGCACAATATGAACTAAAAAAATACAATTATCGGAAAATCCCATATGAAGTTGTAATTTATTTTTAAAAAATTTAGTTTTTTATATAATTCAATATTATACTTCAATAATATATAATTTTTTTCTGTAGCTTTAACTATTATTATATAAAGATTTTTTTTTTCTGCACTTTTCTATAAAATTATTATTTATTAACATGGTTATTTATCACGGTTATCATTATTATAAAACATTATCTCATGCGGGCGATAAAGTGACCCTTTCCCTGAAAATCTCGACGTTTTATCAGTCAGTAGTAGTAGTAAGTTGGGAAAAAAGTTTGATCTCTATAAAAATTGCATTCGATTCGTGCGATGCTGGGGTAGATCACTAGTTTCCCTATAATGAAAAGGAGCTATGATACATTGTATTCTTATCCTGTGACCACAAGTAGAACGCAAGTGTATACAGATCAATTAATAGGTATCGCGTAAGGCGGGGCCCCCATTGCCACTAAAATCAGGACTCCCAGAGTTACAGTTATTGCTCTTTTACAGCCCTTTCAAACTTTATTACGGTTCCAAATTCCACCACTGCGTGTGCCCAGACTGTGGCGTCGTGTTGCCTTGTTCTTAGGTAAATACTGTTACGTTATCGTAATTTAACAGTTCCGATGTTCAAAGTTGGCAAACAGTTTTCTTTGTAAACGGTTAGCTTTTGTATGTTTACAAATAATTACAAATATAGGTAACCTATGTAGGTAATATTTACATAGGTACCGTTTTCCTTTTTTTAATCTTTCAATAATAAAAGGATAGAATTATTTATATTGTTAACTTAGTCTTAAGTATAAGCACGGAAGTTTAAAAGCAACAATAGAATAGAAATATAGAGCTACATATACAAGTTAATTACAAATTGCCGTACTATTCCACAAGGATCGCCTTTTTATATATATCGATTTCTTATATATATTTTTACATTTGTGATAGACGCTTAACTACTAAATACTTATAATCTTATACTTAGTTTTCTATCATCAATTTTCAGAAATAAAAGTAAATATTCATCCACAACAGTTGCTATTGTCAGTATTCTTTGGCAAGATTCTGTTTTTAGAGTTAATTTAACTCTGTATTACACCCCTTGGTACGTACGTACTGATAGATTTAAGAGATAGAGTGTGGAAATTATACATTTCGCTTGTTTTTTTTAAATTCGTTGGCAAATATAATATAAATTACATTTTGACTGTGTGAAGTAAAAAGTACGTTGCCTCGGTCTATTTCGTATTTGAAAGTTAGTTCGTTATCCAAAGAAAAAAAAAAAATGAGTGTTCGCTCCAATCACAAAGATCATCCCATATTGCATTTCGTTGTTGCTTGTTGTACGCCACACCCCTTTTGGTCTGCATTGGAGTACAATCTTCATACATTTGTGGGTAATAAACTACATCGCCTTACATTCTTTTTAATAGAAAAAATTGCTATTCTTAAGTATTATTTCTAAAAATTCAATAGGACTTGACTGAATGGTACTGAGAATGGGTATAAAATGTTACAATAAGATAAGAAAGGGTATTCTTCTGTCAGCTTTTAATAAATTTAAAATATCTATTAAAATGCAATTGAATAAATTATATTCATATACATCATTTATAGCAGTTGTCTAGCACTCATAACATAAGCTCTGCTTACCGTGGGACGACGGCGCTGTGGTAATTGTCCACGGTTATTTATATACTTATTTATTTAGATATAGTGATTTAAGATAACGGTTTATATGTAATATGATAATATTAATCATTTCATACATTGTCCCATACTAGTATCAATATCATTCTAGTTATTGGTCGCTAGTTATTGTAAAATTGTTAAATACTCTCGTGTTCATAAATGTGTAAACGCATTGTGTGTAAATTTAGTTAAAATTATTGTTTACATAACACAGCTACAAGGTATAGTACGATATTAATATTGATGGTGACGTGATCCGCTTCGATATATGCCACTACACTAATCACATAGCCCGTCAGAGGCCAGAGAAATTGCATTAATCAATTGTCAAACTGCGCGCATATTGCCTAATATATCTCCAGTATTCTCTTGTTACATGTGGTACGGAGACATCGGATAGTCAGGGTTGGTACTTCGACTATATCATTCGTTGTCTTGATTACCAGTTGGGTAATAATAATAATAAAGAAATATTAGTAACTCATAAGTAAATAGAAGACTAATAAACTGTATCCTTTTGATCACGTCAGATATAGAAACTACTCAAACTAGTAGATAGCCATTTTTGCTTCAATGGTTAATTAATAATAAACATAATTTAATTTAATTATTTAAAGTTTTATACCGATGTGGTAAGCATAGTATGAATGAACTGTAAGCGATATAAAAAACAATGGATACAAAACGGTACAAACAGTAGCATGGCAAAAGTGACAATTCTAAACACGAAGGAAAATACATTTAAAATTGGTAGAAAAATAGATATATAAAAATGTGCAAAGAGTTTGCAACAACCGACTTCTAAAAACAAGATTCCCAGTTAACTATATTTGTTTTTATTATAATAAATACCTAGTTGTAATATTGCTTCCCTAATTAGAAAAGACTGATTTGATTTTGTGTATCAACCTCTTATATGTTTTATATTGCGTTTCATAAATAATAGTATATATTTGTATGTCGCAGTAGGCTACAATATTATCTAAATCTCTCGGAAAATATAAAGTAAATCCATGAATAATTGTTAGTTTAGACAGCTTAGTCTTTCATGTGCCGTGATTGGATATAAAAGCCAGCAACTGGTGTTGTGGTGGGGTTCTTTTTTGTTGAGATGTGTTAAATAATAATAATATGTATGTTTGCAGAATAATTGTATTGTCTCTTTTTATAATATATTTACACTGATGTCAATCTATATTTGACAACAACTATTATAAAAAGCGTAATCGGTGAGGAGGCCGTATATACACCTAACATCCTCCCGCAGACATGAAGTACTCATCAGATAGCTTATAGTAAATGAGCTTCTAGAAGGTAAAGCCTCTGAAAGGGGCGTACGAATACATCAGAGTTCGTCTTAATCTTGGCTACTCTGGCTATATTCCCACCAGGGGTACCATCTTTCCACCCAACCTCCCCTCCACCAAGTAGGGTCCGGTGGCTTAAATTTCCAGCTGATATGCTTGTCTTGAACTAGATAAAGTAGAATTACACTACTCGATGGTAATATTATTAAATGTCTAAAATTTCTATTTTCCTCTTTACTCAGAATTAGTTTAGTTTTCATTCTTATCATACCCTTTTCATCTGTAAAAATAGTCTTCTTTTTCAATTTCTTAAACTCGTCATTTGCTTGAAAATATTCTCTTTGTATAATCATTACTAATTTATTTTCCACTTCTTCATAATCATCGGATGTCATAATTGTATTTAGTTTTTGTTCTTCCTTCTTTTCTTTAAAGTCGTAAGTAATCTTTTCATACTTCAAAGAATGTTTCCTTATGTCTTTTTCTATGTTTTCATCTCCTTCGTATTTCTTACTCATATCCGATGAAATATATTCCATTGTCGGTTCATTTACTTCTTTTATATAACTTTTAAAACCGAACTTGTCCAACTCGATTTTTTCATTACTGTCAACTTCTCGTTTAAAAAATTGAAGTAGTTCTCCAAGTTGGTTACGTCTCTCTCTCTTGCACGTAAAATCTCCTCAGAGAGAGCGGATTCCCTCACATTGGAATCAAACCTTTTCAGCTCAATCTTTGGTAATGTGAATCGTCTCTTCATTATATTATTTATTGATTCTCCATTTACGCTCATATTTTCATCTGGTGTTCTTGTACTTATATCCTGTCTCTCAGATGATGCGACTGGTAACTGAGAGGCAGGTTGACGTTTATTCTGCGGTTCTATAAGTTCTTGATACATATTATCTAGAGTAATCCATTTAGTCAAAAATTCATCTGCCTTTTCACAATCTGCGTAAAATTCATCTTCATTTGTTTCGTCGTCATTCACCCATTCATTGTAAATATCTTTATCTACTTTAAATAATTCGTCTGCTATACCTTTAAATATTGAATGACACGCCTTTATTTCCGCAGTATTTGGTATGGGTTCCTTTAATAATTCTGATAACTGGTTCCCAGTCTTTGTGAATAATCGGCGTAAATTTTTTCTGGATTTTCTTAATCTCAACATTTTTCTTTTAAGTCACGGTCGCCAGATGTTGTGGTGGGGTTCTTTTTTGTTGAGATGTGTTAAATAATAATAATATGTATGTTTGCAGAATAATTGTATTGTCTCTTTTTATAATATATTTACACTGATGTCAATCTATATTTGACAACAACTATTATAAAAAGCGTAATCGGTGAGGAGGCCGTATATACACCTAACAACTGGTTTATCTAACATGCTTTGTCATTAATTAGTACATTGTCATGTTTAGCCTCATATGTACGTATTATGTGCTATTATTGTAACAGCAACAATTATGGCTATTTTCACCAAACGGCAACGTTCGTGTTAAATTTATTGTCTATTGTTAAGCATTTTGGTCTTGACGAAGCTCTTCAAACCAATAACTTTTGTTATGAACTACTTAAACATACATAACACTAAAATTACTTAGTAACTGACATTACCTAACTAAAGTTAAGGTGATTCACAAGGACATACAATTATTATATTGTATTTATAACCACATATTGTATAATTAACCACATGTAACAATGCAATTAACATCAACAGAATTTAAGAACAAAATAAAATCATATTTCGAGCAACATCCTTTTTACAATGTGACGGAATATCTGAATTCCAATGTACAATTATGACATTTTCCATTAAGTGACTTTTATTACTATGTTATATATTATTTAATTTATTATTTTGAATACTTAAAATTGTAATTGTGACATAATTATCTTAAAAATGTAATTACTATTGACATGCTGTTGTGTAACGAGATTTGTTACATTTGTGAATAAAGTAATATAATATATAATATAATACTGCCAATAAAGAAATTGTTAAAATCTGGTACGAACTGTCAATTGTTTCTACTTATGAGTTCTTTAAGAAAATTAGTTCAGAAATTTAATTGTCATCTCACAAGACAATTATCAGATATTTACTATATTGTTGATTTATATATTACTAGCTGATCCCGCGACTACGTCCGCGTGGAATTTAACTTTATTATTTTAAAATAAAAGTAGCCTAAGTTACTCATTATTATATCGGCTACCTGCCAAAAAAAGTCCTGTCAAAATAAGTCCATACATTTCAGAGTTTCGTTAGAACAAACAAGCTGACAGGCAGACAAAAATCGTAAAAAATGTTATTTTGGTGTACCGTGTTTATAGTCATGTAGTGCATTTAGTATAAAACGGTTATTTCAATATTACAAACAGACACTCCAATTTTATTTATATGTATAGATATAATCTTTTTACCTATTGATTTAAAAAAAGTACGTCTCAGTTGATCTCGTTTCTTGTATGTTCATGGTAATGTACTGGTTAATGTAAATAATTGCTTGGGGAAATGAACATTTTCTGAGTTTAGTTTTGGTTTGGGCGAAACCTTATTGTTATTAATCCCTATAGAATAGGCCACACTGTAAGGAGCTGTTTGATATGTTTTGCATGAAACATTAACTTGGTCAACACTGGTCTTCTTGACGGGTTTAATTATTTTTAAAGTAAAAGTAGTAAAAAACAAGTTGATAGGAATATTCTTCCTGATAGTACTACGAATAGGTAGCACTACGAATATTTTGTCATCACGTTATGTCTGTATCATTCAAACATCGGTAATGTTCCAGAAGATTATGGTGTAATACTTCTGTACCTTGTAATTGCCCTGCCATATCATCCTTCAATAGTAACACATCTTACAAAGCAACATCTTTGGCGGCGATTTCGGTAGGATGTTATGCCTTCCTGGTAGGAACTTAATTCTACTGTTCTACGAGACAATATAACTTGGTCCGCAAAAATGATACTTACACTGGCCGTAGCGCAATACCTTTTAATATTAACGGCGTGGGACGATCGATATACTGGCCGCTCTTTAGTTTACGGCCACCGTAAAAACTAACAGCTTGCCGGCGGCTGGATTACTTGCGGCCCATTGCGCTGGTGACGGCATGAGCATGTACGCCCCGGTGACCCGTGTCGCCGTAGCCCTTTACTTAGCAATCGCTAGTTCAACAGAATAGAAATAATTCAACAATACCCAGTACATTATTAGTGATATCATTTCAAATTATAACAGCATCAGCACGCTTATATTTAATTTAGAGAATTTAATTTTCTCTTCTTGGTTAGGTTATATATTGAAGTTGGTTCTGTGGGATATAAAATAACATGGGGAGTTTCGATAGAATTAACTTGCGCCGTAAAAATTATTTGTATTACCTTTTACTCATGACAACATTAGTGTATAACAATTAATAATGCTAACAGCTATATTTCAGAATAATAGTACCACAAAAAATAAATAAGTAAGCTTACAGTTCTAGCAATTTTTTTAATAACGCAGTCCAAGTGTCAAAATCAATCTGTTTATAATGCAAAACGGTTACAAAGGCGTTAAACATAATGTTTTAGTGTATTTTTTCCACCAATTATGTTTTAATTGGATGGTTTTCATATTCACATGATTGTGATGATGATGATTTATGTCATCTATACGCAATACATTCTATGATTCAGTTCATGCTTACACGGAGCCACTCAGATGATGGAATTTTAAAAATGCGATTAATTTCAGAGTTACTATCCTCAGTATTGAGAAAACGAAGTATTAAAGTGGAAGTTAAGGTTTAATCACAGTTGCATAATTTCTACATGATATATGTACATAACAAAATTTTGTCCTCTTGAATAGTAACTGTATTTTTATTTATAGGTACTACAGTAAAGAATAAGATTAAAGATTCTTTATTTGTAAAATATACGTAATTACAGTACAGCATTTGTACGCCATGTTCAGTCCAGATGGTCAGCATCTTCGCATGGTATAAACATTTGTATTCATGATTATGATTGTTTGTATCAATCTGAGTGTTTAGTATGTGTATGAAGTATTTACAAAATAAAATGTATCTAAGTATCAGTTGTGTTATGAGTGATGGCGATGTGTGAGAGTACGTAGATATTATATATTTTATTACATAAATACTAGAATATTCAAATACAAATGGAAACTAAAAATGCAACTATATTTTGTAATTACTTATGTTTCTCTTTAAATTTGTTCTTATTTTTAATGGTAGTATATAAGAAATAGTTCTATTGACTCTTATTTGTTTTCTCAATTCTGTTTACTTCACTCAATACTGGCCAAATGTATTGATTATTTGAAATAAAAAATACAATCTATCGGCTAACATGTTTGGATTGCTCCGCTGGTGAGTTGAAGTGCTTATTCCCCATGTAATTATGGTCATCACTACACAGCACGCTTGGCAAACATGACCCGAAACCTCGATTTCAGGCCACAAGTAATTGTAATCTATAGTAGTAGATACATACCTATACTAAATAAATGAGAAGTCTTTAAAAAGTATGTATCATAGTAAAATAAGCAGTTTTTTACTATGCTACATACTTTTTAAGGATTTATATATATATATAAATTAATAAATTATATATAAATTAAGACAGTTCTTTCTTTGTGTATTACATAATTTCTAACTATGGAATTCTTTACAATGTTCCTATTTTATTCTTTTGGTTCATCTTCACCGTGAGTACAATTCATTAGGTAACGAATCATCGTACTACTCGTATTGGTGACGGTATACTACAAGGTTTCCTGAATGTATATATTTGTCACAAGCTTTATAGAAAAACAAAATAAGTAACGGTAAAAAAATATAAAAACAAATGTCAAAAATAAATCGATTTATCAATTATATCAATCAAACAAAAAAGATGTGTGCCGCTAACAGCAAGTATTAATTTTTGATAATATCTTCATTTCTATTTTGCTATCTTATCTCTACTTTTAAGTTATAGGCAACTGCAGTATTACAGAAACATTGGTACACCAAGAAGTATATTTTCCCTTTTACGCCATCGCAGCATGACTTAACGTTTGACTCCAAACGAAAACTAAACAGTAGCTAGAATCAGCATAGTTACATGTTGGATGTAGGTGGTGGTAGGGCCGCCGTCCCTACTAGTCGGCTATCAATCTTTTCGCCACATCATTTGCTCCCCGCGCCGCCTTGCCGCGATTGAATTTCATTAACGAAACGCTTAGTGCAGATTGAATCCATTTAAGTAACAGACCTGCCCTTCTAAATGTTCCTTTATGTAGTAATTGTAACGTATACGTTCCCAGACCTGGAATTTTCAATTTTAGATCTAACTTCATTGTGTTGTTGCCGGATTAACAAATATTTATCTGCGTTGTGCGTGATTAGGTACAGACTTCTATGTTTTTTCACTCTAAATATAGAGGTTCGGAACTTATTAGGTATATCTTTTTACAGCTTAACGCGTGGTATATTACGTAAATACCTATGCACTAATACGGGCTCCTAGTTTAGATACTAGTGGTCAATTGCAATTTGCAAACTACAACCGCAATTCCTACTTGTAATTGTTCCTAAAGAATTGATAGAATATTTTGTTGTCAATAAAAATTATTACTATGACGGCTTCAGTGGTGTAACGGTTTAACACACCAGCTTGCTTTCTATTGTCGCGGATTCGATTCTCATGACATGACATAAACATTTGTATCCATGAATGTTACTGTTTGTATTGTTCTGTTCATCTGGGTATCGTATATGTACAAAAAATACATTTAAGTATTTCTATCAGTTGGTTAGTAGGTGTACTCAGTACATAAGTTTAATTTGGAATTGGGTGGCGCTGTATGAAATATCATATATTATATCGGATGTTTATGCCCATGTTACTGGTGGATCATACGACAGAAATGAAGGGAGTCAGCCGTGAATATGTTTTACCTATTTCAAATAAATTTATGTTCTATTTTCTTTTCAGACTATTTCGATCTCCATGCTCCTGAGGTATGCTCATCATCAGATCTTCGTATTTATAGGTGAGTAATTAAAGTAGGTACTTTAGTTGTGGTGTCTATAATGATTTATAATGTGGAAAGTATCCTTTATACACAATTTGAGACCTTCAAAACTGACCATTCTGTAACATACCTAATTTCCCGTGAATATAAAGTCTGTGTTATATAACAGGTTAATTTAAAAAGGCATAAAGCTAAATTATATTTTATCAGCAAATAAGTACTTACTAGAATCTCATGAAACAGAGCCTTATAAAATGAAATTGGCATTGTGTTTGCGCGTAAATGTTGCGAGAAACCATTTCTTAGTTTCTTTTTGTTAGAGGCGGACATAAACAGTGCAATTATGTGCTGTCGAAATGAATTCAGTAAAAATCTCGAGTCGGGAGCCGGCTCAGCGGCAATCTCTTTGTAATAACAATAATTGCGAATAGAGCCCGCGGCATCAGCCCGCCTTCGCGTCTGTTCAAAAATAAAAAAAATATATATGAAAATTCAACGGTTGGGATTTGTCTAGCGCGCTCTCCCTCGCTCTTTGATCCGTCGGCAATTAGCCGATAGAGATAATTTGTTTCTTACTCTGTTTGCCGTTTGCGCCACTTGGCTTAGTGTTTCAATACGATGATTGTTTTGAAATTTTTCCAATTTACATTTCGTAGAAACATTATATTCGCGCTACGTTGGATTCAAATTCATAATACCCTTCTGGATTCAAATTCTGACTTAATACCAGGTGAAATATATGATGTACCAGTTAAGCCATGGCCTTCTCGTTTAACTTTTTTGTTTGTTAACCGATTTATATAAAATTAATGCACACAGTAAAAAAGTAAGTGTACATTTGATAGACTTGGTGGGATTTTATACCAGTCAAACATAGGTAGTGCAGAGAATAATTGTTAGCGGTCCAAATATAGTCGTAAAATATAGGCATAAAATGTAAATAAATTATCCGATTGCAACCAAAAATAATAATGTCATGAAAGAAATATGGTTTAGCACACCGCCTTACTTTCGGCGATACAAATGTTAGCACCGTGTGAAGAATCGAACCCGCGACCATCGGAAGTAAAGCAGTGTGCTAAACCACAGGACCACCTAGGCCGTATTAGGTTTACTCATAATTTCTTTAATTGTTTGCTGTGAGCGTCTTTATAGTTGTGTTGAAGTGTGTGGTTGTAATAAGACTATTCCATTATGTTCTAAGCTAAACTGTCGAGACCAAAAGCCTAGTTATAGTAAGTAAACCTAGATTTCCAAGGGTATCGAGTAGAATGAGTTGATTGAAAATTAAAATTTCGATACTAAATAATAACTAAATAGTTTGACATATTGTTCGACAAAGGAAAACTGACTTATATTGCGCCAAAATTAGTACGGTATACATATACATAGGAATATGGGACTGTATCGTAGTAAATCCATTCAATTGCAAAAAGATGGGAAAAATAGAATTAAACTAAAATTATCTGTTACAATTCTTATTATACGTATTTGAAAGGAACCCTATGAATAAAATAAGATTTATATCTAAAGGGGCTCTTGAGTTTGCAGAATAAACTATTCAACTCACAATATCGGATAAGGGTAAATCTGTTCAATGGATCCAGTTGGTCTCTATGACGACTCATCCTTACCTACTTTGCGATGGCTCAAAAATGTACCTACCTACATACAAACAGCTTCAAACAGCTAAAGGATCGGAAAATTCTACGTAATCCTACGTTGTGATTGTTGATAGGTCCGACTACAGTTGTATTTCTCCTTATTGTACTAATAATTCATACGGAAATATATAAATGCTTTATGTAATGTAATCCCAGGACATTGATATAGATTTGTGGATGCACCTGATTACACACATAGATAAGACACAGATTTACTAATTCTAAATCAAATTGAGTGAAAGAATTATCACTACTATATCTATCAAAGATGCATTGAATGTAACTAGTTATATGACATAGTTCCTAGATAATCTCTGAAATTTGGTGACGGCCCTAGTTAGTTTCAAAATCATTTTCAGTACGTATTGATTAGGAAGCATATTATACTTTTAAGTCTGTCTATGAACTAGTTTCTGAGAAATTGCCTGTTGTATGAAAATTTCATTATGAGATGTGTATATGTGATGTAATATAATATCGTTTGAATATTTTCCATACTTACATATGTGCTTGATAATTTCATTCAGATCACCACCGTGCGTTTTTCTAGAAACTTTTTGCCACGCACAACCTCATTGTGGAATCATCTTCTAGTAAGGGTATTTTGGATTATACGATATTGAAACCTTCACCTTCTTCTTATTTCTTCTTACACGGCAACGCATTTGCATTCTCCTAGGTGTTGCGGGTACTTATGAGTGGCGGTAATCACTTAAATTACCAGCTTGTATCAATCAAATTGACTTGACTCATTCAAATGTTCTAATGAACGTTAACCATTCATCTACTTTACCAGAATACATCGTAAGAGAAAATATCTACAGTTGGTAATTGCCGTCGGGCGCTTTTAGTTTTGATGTGACATTTCTATTATTACACTGTCACTATGTAGCATTTTTATGATATGATGTAAAATAAGCTTTGCTTGGAAACAGTTAGCAACGTTTATTAGAACAATGATAATTTTGTTATACATGATACGTCAGTAATGTAAATAGTACAAAAAAGGTTAATTAATAAAACTTGCTTGCTATCCATATCTTTCAAAATGTGGGTTTCTTCACAGTGCCTTTATTAGCATCTTTTGTGTTCAAAGGTTATCTGTTTAATAAGGCAAAATTAGTTATCGGCTATCATAAAACGGAAAACAAATTGCAGAAAATAAAAATGAATGAAATTATTAGTTTTATTCAATATAAATACAGATATAGTCTTATTGAATGTAATACATAGTAGAAAAATATATTAAATGAAAATTTAAAATCTCTTTATGGTCGACATGTGCATAACCTAGCACATCTTTCAGATATCGCTTCACAAAGACTACCTTTGTAAGACAGATCTGTGATACATTACTCACACGTCGCATTGAAAACCATTGAATTCTATACCACAATGGACGTATAATCCGCAAACAACCGTTGTATTCTACAAACACGTAAAGGAACTAGGACTCTTGTGTTCACCAACAAGAAAGTTGAAATAATCTTACCTAGTATCTTATTGAGGGATGCCATCCGTATGTACTGAAGAGGTCCTCCACAAGTGACCAATACAATTGGTCAGTACTGTATGTACTCCGTAAATGACTGCTTGACGAGCTGTCCGTTTTTTCCGTCGCATATACCACACATATCACAAATATTTTTTTATGTCTACACGTAATATAATGATCATCATCATAATTTCACACACGTACACGGTAATTTCACTGCCATATTCACCCTTCGTATTGCAACAGAACTTGTAAAACAGATATAGGTGAGGCAAAGGTTCTCACACAGACGACTGGACGACAGTCATCCTCGGTCGCTCCAAGTGTTTAATAAAGTATACAGTCTACAGTAACCAAGGTTGATGTAAATTTATAGTTATCGAGTATACTTGTCAGACACGCTTGTTAAATTATGAATATTGGACTTGTTCTTGCATATGTTAGTTAAGTAAAAACCTTTTTATTTTAACTTTTTATCATATTTGAACTTTCTTACAATATGAAAAAAAAAGTTTAACAAAAATATTGTGATAATGACAACCCTAGTCTATGAAACAATGTATGTTTGGAACCATTACTGAACTGTAAGTAGCTCAAAGGATTTTTGTGTAAATTCTAGACAGCAAATATACCTCTACAAATTGTGGATTTTGTCTTTGTTCTGTACATATGTGTATCTAGGTACCATCTGTTTATATACCTTTATATTTTATTTTTGAAATATACTATTTTATATATGAGTGAAATCTATGTATTAAATATGTCTGAAGTTTTCATTAATATAGTTTTGAAAATATGTGGTAACCAATGATGATCATCTCTTTCAGTGTAAAACCGTAAGGGTAACCGTTTATTATCAGATAGGTCGTATGTTTGGTTACCTACGTAGTATAAAAAAACTAAGTATAGTTTAAGGTGGCAATCTATGCATAATAGTCGAGAACGATTATAGATGCAAAGCAGATATCCGAAAGCAGATGCAGCCGATAACATAAATTATCGGCTGCATCTGCTTTCCGAATCGGATAGTGGAATTACAAAAAATACCATTTAAAAAAAGTGCTTTAAATTGAGTTTATTCGAATAAAAGTTTTATCTACTCAATTGTGCAGAACAAAGGACTGATAGAATTGTTGTATGGTCAGCATTTATACAACATTTTATAATAATTACGGGCGTTGTCCATCGTTTTGTTTGCACAAAAGGACCGCACTATGCGGTATGCAACCGCCGAATCCCGGAGGTTCATTCGCTCTGTTAATTTAATTGAATGTGCTAATTATATTTTTGACTGGCTAAACAAATAGTATTTATGGCGGTACAGAGTGGTCAACCGACTTCAAAAAAGGAGGAGATTCACAATTAAATTCTTTTCGTTTCTTACATCACCAGATTCAGATAATCTTTTTCTATTTGAAAGTTGGTTCTTCTTGTATGGTCCTATATAAATTTTATCAAGATCTGATCAGTAGTTTTTGAGTTATGCTTAATAATCGATTGAAATAGTTTTTTTCGTGGCCCGAATACAGTATTATGGAGTCATATATCATAGAAACCCATAGTGGGTTTCTATAATATATGACTCCATAATACTCACTGCTGGGCAGTGGAGTCTTTATAACGTTATTCTGTTATAACTTTATTTGAATCTCAATATTTCCTTTTAATCAGAACATTTATTTATTTAATTTTGTTTATTTATAATAGTTTCGACTGATTTCATATTTTTTATTATTGATATAGGTATATATATATATATATATACGAGCATACATTACCGAGTACATCGCTGACGCCCTATTACATGCCATATAATAGATTAAATTGTAATGAAAAATAATTTTA
This sequence comes from Achroia grisella, assembly GCF_030625045.1. NCBI lineage: Eukaryota > Metazoa > Arthropoda > Insecta > Lepidoptera > Pyralidae > Achroia > Achroia grisella. The sequence continues at coordinate 2,585,747 of NW_026713064.1, forward strand.
TATAGAAAGCTTTGTTTCTTTATTCTTAATTTTTTAAAGATTAGGAATTTTAACGGAACAAGATGACGTTTTAAGAATGTATTTTATTTTAATCTTTTTGCATCAAAAAATTGTAACCATCGTTGGCAAGATTCAATTTCTTACAAAATGCCATCGAAAGTTACCTCTTCGACTCACTTACCTTAATTAATACTAAGAGGTTTCATTGAATACCAGCGAAAAAAGGCTTGAACATTTGCATAATTAAATATCGGAATTAACTTACCGCTCCCGAAAAGGATAATTAAGTGTTCAACAAAGGAGTTTCACGGTATTATTTTTATAATTTTTTTACCAATCTTCGGGTATTTAGATGTTTGTAATTCTCAAAGCTTAAACATTTTCTTTTAGCCTTCTTTTGCTAATGGATGGCAAGGAAAACAACCTTATTTAAAGATTATGCCGAGGCAACAAATAATAAATTATCTTCTTTTAATGAGTGGCAATTTTTTTACATAAAACTAAATAAAATAGAAAGGAGATTATTAGAATGGAGTATTTTTATCATAAATAAGTATTGGCCGACCCCTGGCGAAATAAAGTGTCACCTTGTCTGAAGCTAAAAATAAATGTATGTATGTTTAGTAAACAACTAATATGCATACTAAAATGAAATGTTTTTGTGTTTATTATATAGACGCGATCTCAGATATGAATGTATATAAAATTTTATATTAAGAAATTGAACTTGAAACTGTCTGTTAAACCGCGTCCCAATCACGGTTATCAATTTTAGTTTCTTTGATGTGAATGCAATTTACCGTCCTTTCTTTTCCGCATTTTTTTATATTACAAGAAATGACTAAACTATATGTATACAGGTATATAATAAACCTGTAATATGTAAATGTCGCTTAGTATTGATATTTCAAGCGTTCTAGTTACTTCGGTTAGATTGCACGGCTTCTCTGTGCTTCGGCGAGCAAATTGCTCCGCGAGCTCACAACAAGCCCTTATAAAGCTACAACTGCCGGTTTTAATATTCTATATTCTACATATATGTAGGTATGCAGTGGAGGTAACAGTACGTTACATATTGAGAAAATGGCATGTTCTAGAAATTCTGTCAAAGCCTTTGTATGCATCGCAGCTGAAATCATAATTTAGTAGAGATATAACCAGTTGGTCTTTTATATAATGCCATTTTGGTTACATATTTAGGTGCATATTTTATTATCTGAAGTGTAAGATTGCTATTCTTATATCAGATATACCTTCACCATCTATCTTCTTGAGTATTTATTTTATTTATTTATATAACTTTAATGTACACATTACAAAAGTAACAGTACATTTGGCGGACTTAACCCCATGCGATATTTTCTACCAGTCAACCATAGGCAGTAGAGAGAAAAATTGTTGACGGTGCAAAAATAATCATAACAAAAAAAAAATCAAGGCATAAAAAATGATATAATAATATTTATACTATTACATTTACAATAATACATAAATATAAACATATATAAACAAAGAATTAGTATTAGTTTTCTTGTATTAATTAAAGAAATCCTATACTAATACACACTCATGCAAATGCATTCATCTTGATCTTATGTACAGATTGTATGGGTACAATATTTTTGATAAACAAAGATTTTTAATAACAATTAATTGGAAATTCGTATGAATACTTGGTATAGTGCTTAGAGTAATACAGCTGTACTTACGCATTATTCTCGAAACAAATGTTAGTGTTATGCAAATTGGAGAAACACTTCGATTCTTGGATGTATCTTCTAAAATACAAAGTTAGCAATTTATTAATAAACTCTTTTTTAAAATATAACAATGAATATGTCGTGTTCAGTAGATACTTATATAATATGATGTCCATTGTTCCTTTTGAAATATAAATTATATTTTGTTAATTTGCAATTGGGTTATTATCAATAATAATGTTAATAAGTAGCATCTCGTTAATATCAAACACGTGTATCAGATCAGATCAGTCTTTTTTTCAAATAAAAAATAATATTATTTCTTTGAAGTGATTTTGAATATTTTGATTTTCTTGCGAATAATATTGAAATTCGCGTAGGTTTCGAAAATCCTTTAAGTATCTAATTTGCAAATTTTTCGTTGTATAAGGCGATTTACGGAGTAATTTGTCCAATTATTTCGCTCTTAAAATTGAGAGTAATTTTCCATACCGATGGGGTATTAGGGATATCAAACGAGAAGGAAAATAAGCAGATATAAATGATGTGATGACGCCAATAAAATCTATCGTTCTGTCGCCCCAATTGTTGTTTGACTCCCAATTCGACGAAAAGTTATGAGGTTTTTTTCTGTATCTTCACTATAAAGAAGTAAATATATTTATAAACATTATTCATATTGTATGCACACAGCCTTAATAAGTAGTGAAAATTTACTTTTTATTTTTTCAGAAGAATATATTGTATGTGTTATCGTGATGTTAGAATATGAGGGGTCATTTTTATTTGGAACTCAATATTCTATAATAAGAGCTTTTCGGTTTTTTTGTATCTCCACGACGTTAAAGTTGAAGTTGAAAAATTATAATATTTTCTTTTATTTTCGAATTAGGACACCATAATTTTTTGCATTTGGACTCTTAATACAATGTAGAAATATATATTTACAGATAAATCTTTTATAAACAGCTGAAATAGAGAATTAATAAAAATAATAATCCACCTATATTTTATTTGGTTCACTAATTGAACCCCTAAATGACAAAATAGTGTATGAAAATTTTCATAGAAGTTTCACAATTGAAAGTTATGTGGGAACTATATAATTAAATAAAATTTATTACATTTATTTCTGTTTTATAACATATATTGTTTGTAGAAGAAAATAAATGTAGTGTAGAATTTAAGTTCAGTTACATTGTCAGTGGATGTAGTTAAGTCTACGGGGAGTGAGTTTATGGTAGCATGTAGATTTCGTTGTATCCAGTCTCTATAAAAGCGCTTTACGTCATGTTATATTGCATGTAGTATGTAGTATAACTGTTGATTTGTAATGTGTAAGGACTATGATGTAATTTTTGACATTTTGCTTTTCAGAGATTGCAATGGATATAGGTAGCCAATACTCTATACATTGTATTTTGTATTATCATGCGTTTTAGTACCTCTGACTCCTGACTATGCTTAGACAACATATAATAGGTTAGTCAGGGAGAACTTCCAATATCCGTCATATCCATCCAGAGATTTTTTATTGTAGTTTTCTAACATCGACAGTTCACAATTTTATTTATATATGTATTTCATTATCCCATCTAGGACAACATTTGTGAAGGTATATTTTTTAGGTATTTAAAATATTGATAAAATATTTGTAGAATAGTATGATTTTGTATTATCTATAAGATAGTAAAATTTTATTATGCGAGTACGTCTGAATCATTAAAATATAGTAGAATTAAAATGAAGAACTCAATTGGTTAGTGAAACAAAACACTTGGAGCTCGTTTTTCCTATTACATCTCCTGTTTCCACCTAATTAAGGTAAGCAGCTGTAGGCGCCTATTCGCTCTCCGCCTGAAAACAAGGAGTGGATACTTGTTTCAAGTACGGTTTAATATTGTACGCCCACCGTTATATATAACGTGAAGTATCAAGCTATCAAGAGCGATTTATTCAGCATTCGAGTAATACCTTCACTGTTTCCATGAAAACGAACCATTACAAGTATCAGTGATTTTATTATATTTTTCATTTCATTTTTATACATGTAAACAAAAATAGACATGTGGAAATAGTTGCTGGGGAATCTGTATTGTATAATTTTTAATATCGGCGTACGCTTTTGCTACCAATACTTCACGGTAATATGATTCCAGGAAGCAGTAAATCGTAGAAAGTGCGAAGCGGGAATGGGGAAGTGGCGGCGAGATTAATTTCACATGATGAACGATGAACGATGACGATACAATTTACAATTTTTCACTTAAAATACAAAACTTTGTCAATGACAATATGTCCTTGTGTTTAAATAAATATATATCTATAAAATATTGTTCATTTCGTATATTAAAGTAATGTATTCATATTTGGAACATAGCATATATTTGTTTTGAATATTTAATTCGAATCTGATGCTTAAATCGACGTATTCAGTTACATAACATCAAAAGATACGTTGCGAAAACTAAGGTCGCCTATATTCGATACAGTATGTATACATGCCGAGATTATCCTACGTTAAGCAAACAACCGTCCACAAAGCTCCGACGTACAGAGAACACACGTGAACTATGCTAACGAAAAGACGATAAAACCTTTATCTTATTACGCATATACTCGTATTCTCGCCGAAACTGAAGCGGGTTAGTATATCCTGTTTCTTTTTATTTGTCTCTTTTTTCGGGCTTAAACTTACCCGTTTAGTTTGTTGTATAAAAGACATTTGTTACGGGTTATATTTATTCCGCATCTTTACAAGTTATAGCAATATCAATAATCTTTGTTCAAATAAATTTAACGTAAGGACGTCTGCATAGTTATTTTAAATTTTGCATTTAGTACGCAGATTCAGCCGAGAAGAATGAGTAAGAAACTTGCCTGTGTCTCCGTTGGTCTTTTAAACATATTCTTTAACGCAAAATATCCAACTATTAATTGAAATGACAAACAAGCTGACGACCTACCTGATGGTAAGTAGTAAGTAACCATAGCGTAAATACATGATGTCTTTGATACCACTCATGAATTGCCATTTCGAATGACCTATTGTCCTGAAATGGATGATAGTATTCTTCAATCTTCATTTTTTTGTGAATACAAACTACCAAATAGTATGAATTCACAACAGTAAAATACACTACGCTGTGTGTCCCTATGTATGCTTTTAAATCTTTAAAACTACGCAACTGATTTTGAATCGTGTTTTTAATAGATAGAGTGATTCAAGAGGAATGTTTATATATATAATACATGTACACACGTGCGAAGCCGGGGCGAGTAGCTAGTTAAATATATAGACATTTGTTTAAACAAACTAGGTCTTATATCGGTCATAGCAGAGCAGTCCTTTTAAATATTATAAAATAACCAGCACGAATAATCTCCAAACAAATAACAAATAGTAATAATAATAATTAAGCATGTATCTAGAAAAAAGATATGGATTGCTGGTATAACTTGAACAGGCTTATAAGGGGTTACCAAATTCAAAATCTGTAGTCACCAGTAAACTCCAACAAATAGCGATCAATTTCGAAACCAGAACTTCGCGTATACGTAACAATAGACAGAGTATATATTTTTAAAGGTTTTCGCTGTCTGCTTGTAAAGAATGATCCGCCGTCTCGGGCGACACCATTACTTCTCGTGGCACATGAAAAATTCATACCGCAGCCGTTTGATCGCGTTAACGTGGTGTGTCGCCGCGCGCGCATCCTCCGGGGGACGGTATAACAGCGGCTTATAGCGCACCAAGCTGCACTGTTTACTCCATACTCATCATAACAGTTATCTTGAATCTATTCTAAGGGCATATACTCACTTCTATTACATATAGGTATCTAGTCTTTTATTGAATTTTATTTATTGCTAGCTATATGTTTTACAAGTATTTATATCTATATTGCATTGTATCGGTCATATTGAATAAATATTATGTATGAAAAAATAATAATAACTGAACAATCCACAAGAGTCATCTAATTTGGGACTAGATCTTCAACACAAACAACACTAGTTCAACTTCTGCTTAGGAGAGCTTGAATAATGGGTAATAGCAAATCTGCTACCCATTATTCAATATGTCATATAATAGGTAATAGCAAACTAATTAAATTCAATTTTTGTTTGTAAATATGTACATATATACATAATAGATATCGAAACACTTAGACAGATACAAACAATAATTCTCATGAATACAAATGTCTACACCCTGCGAGAAGTCGAACATGCGATCATTGGATGCAAAGCACTGTGCTAAACCGCTACATGACCAAAGATTTAGAATATCCAGCTATCCAATATTTTTTTTTGTATTTGTTATTGAAATCGGTGCGCTTTTAATACTGGCCGGCGTGGTGTAGACGTGTGAGTTTATTGCATGTCTGTACCATGCCGGCCCAGTGTTTCTACTCGACTTTTCTCCAGTTTGTTTATACAATATACAGTGGATATGGTAATAGCTAGAGCTTGGAAACATGCACAACGTAAAGACTAACTGCAATGTTATAGTAGAACTTAAAAATAATTAGGTCTCCTGCGTCAATCCCATAAATAAAATTTGATCAAGAATTTGTAGAAATATCTGCCTGTGTACTTACTTCGGTATGCTAACACATGAGTAGTACCATGGGCATTACATCATAACGTGATGAACGTGGTTCTGATCTATGTATATGGGCAAGGATTTGCATTTATCATCAGGTGGGTCGCCAACTTCTTTGCCATTGTAATTACCTTCAAAAATTAATTAAGTGGAGTAACTACTCAGAAATATTTGTTAATATACTTTCTTACCCACATACATAGTCGTAATAGTTCATTTTCTCAGTAGTAATGTATATATTGACTTTAATAAGTATAAAGCTCTGTGGCCACATAATTATCGCACTAATTATTTCATCAACTGAGTTTATACTAAAGGAATCATAACATGATTTGTATACAGTAGCTGTTGTAACCAAGAGCGACATTGCCCAGGGCAATATTTCCATGAACTACTGGTAGTTCAATTATACGCTAAGAATTTAGCACTAATTGGCTTTATTGTTTCAGTCGATTTGCTGCAAATGTTGGAATTCAACGTAACAGTTTCATTTCCCGCTGCGCCGCTGCTTACAGTTATATTGGCACTTGTCGGTAAGTGTTTTGTTAATATACTACTAATGAGAAATCCAATTTACCCATAATATTATGGTTAGTGATTTCGTAATAGTAGGGGCGTAGTGGATTAGTGGTTTATCGACGATGTGCATTTTCATATCTAAAACACAGAAAAATTAACCTATGGAGTAAGTAATGGACGCCGCGGGGGTAGGTTCGCCCACTGAAATATATTTTAATATACCCATCAAAATGCATGCATCCGATTTATCATTTTTACCATGATTTTGATAATTGACAATGTCTCTAAGATAACAATTGTGGCGTAATATTTTATATATATGTATGTTTCGTATTTCATTACAGTAGGTACCAAAAACATTGACTGTAATAATGAGAAACGATTTAAATTTAGAGTTGGAGTTTTATAAATTTACTTGTGTGTATGGCATTTGTTTTAATAGTGTTATTATTGTGTTAGTTTACATTATATATTTCAAAGAAGATTGATGTGCGAAGTAAGATTAGAGTTATAACGTTATTATAACGTATGTAAGTTAGATTTTGTTACAAGACAAAGTAACTCTTTGCTGTTATATAAAAAACAGGTGGGGACTGCGTAGAAGAATCTTTGACTAAATGCAAATAGTTAATTAGAAAGTGTCTTACTACACTAACAGATGGTATACTTTTTTTTAAGGATTAAAGTGGATATCTTATGTATACCATACAGTCTGCTTCAGTGATTTAGACCAAATAAGACTTATTATAATAAGTGTGTGAGTAAGTGAATGAATGTTAGGTTTATAAACCATATTATTTGTAATAAAAATGAGGCTAATCATTTCTTATGTTATAATTACTACTATAGTTGTAATTAGGTTATCTGATATTTAATAAAAGTCCTTAAATATTGCGTAAGAAAATATTCCTAATTCCAATTAGAAGTAGTTATAATTATGTCTGTCAACAAATTATAATGAATTCAGGTTTCCTCGGTACCGTCAATATCTCGCCGCCATATCCTGTCTCGTAAGTGCGTTACACCCGTCCCGTTGGGCTATTTTTCGTTTGGCGTCTTCATGGTAACGTTAGTAGGTCGGTCGATTCAACAAGTCGGGTGCGGCGCCTGTTGCGCGGGGCGGGGCGCCTGTTGCGCCTCACAGACGCCACCGCCGCCCACTCCAGTAACGCCCGTGCTGCCCATGTTACTTCTGACCTGGTTATATTTCCACTCGTGTTAGTTCTATTACAGATTTCGCACAGCGATTCCATATGTACGTAAACATAGTAATTGATATGTAATCACATTTTGTTGTAACTGGCCATCGCCAACTTCGCCTGGCTTCCGTAACATACGGTTACGTAGTACATAGGAGCCTTGTGTAAAAATATACCATATCTATTATTTCAGTCGCCTAGCAGCTCGTGGTGTGAACTGTATCGAGTTTGTAGGGTGAGGTATGCCAACTGTATAGATATGCCACCTTAGTTTTCCGGAATGGCAACGCATGAGGTACTCCACAGAGCTCTCAAGGGTGTTACATGATGACTTAATGTCCAAGGTATAGGTATATAGATGACGATTACCACTTACCATCACATAGAGCAGCATATTGATTGCCATTATTAAAATATACCGTAGGTAAACGAGAGCCTTTCAGAATGATTGTTTGGAAATAAATTCTGTATTTTAATACGTACACACAAGAGACCTTTGCGACTCACAAGATGTTAGTTTTCTATCACTAACGATATGTATTTCATATCCTTTAACATATACTACCGTCTGAGATAAATATGCACATGGCAGTCTGCTAGTGCTGCCATATATTTTTATGTACATTGCGGGATTTACTTTTCACATCCCTCTTTTCATTTATGAGTTGCAACTAATATTAAATATAGTAATATAGCAGTCTATATTTAGTAATATATACCTTATGACAATTATCCCTGAAATACGAGTAGTTGGAGACGTAGTCAATTGTCGACACTATGATGAATACAACAATTGACATGGCCACTTTTTCGATATATTTGACTCTAATGGGGTAGGAGGCAATCCTATCACTTCCTCTCAGAAAAAAAGCAGTTGATAATAAAGCTATTTTTACGGAGGCAAACTTTGTAAAAGAATATTAATTTTTTCTCACCCATTTCAGCCGCTAAGCAGTTTGCTTTTTGACTGTATTTCATTTAAAGATAATTGGGTAAGAAATGATTGGGTATGTAGTTATGATATCTCACTATTCCAAAATGGAAAAGCAAGACTTGTGCCATAGAAGTAACTGATGTGAATGAAGTAATAATATCTGTGATACTGTTGCCACTTATCATCATGTGGGCAGTATGCTTATTTGGCATTAAACTAAACCTAATAATTATGAAAACAATAACAACGTAACGTAACGAAAATATTTATCATCTTCTCTGCGTGTAGTGCGGATCCTTAATGTGTACTTCCGCTCCTCTACGGAAGATGTGAACCATAATAAGTTTCCTGCTTATAATATTTTCTTTATTACGTTCGTCGTAAGAGTTCCGTACAGTATATTACTATAGGATTTTATTATATTTTATTTTATAGAAACATATAAAGGGCAATATTAATTGTAATTTAATTAACATGCAATATCTAGGTTAAAAGCCCAATTAATTGGTATATTGGGTGTCACCACCAAATTATATGCATTTACTTCTATGGGACATATTACATACATATATATATTATGATAATGATGGAATTTCGTGTTTCCAATGTCTTTCGTTTTTTTTGCATATAAATAATCTCCTTAATAAATACAAATATTCCGTTAAATTAGTCTTTCAAAAATAAGGTAGTGTTCTTGGTACCTATTTTGATGAATCTATCAACTGTCATAGTAGTCGACCAAATAAAAACCTATTTATAAGGAATTAAGGAGTTTTAAAGCCTATATATAACACATATTTTTAATGACTTTATGGAACCGAGACTTACAATTCCTTTATTATTATAATATATAACTCTATACCCTGTAGCAGTAACAGGGAATGTGGACAATTTTCTAACACCTTTTATATGGAGTTTCTTTACGCTTGGTGGCTTATGGGGTAGATATTTTATGTGATGACATTAGAGTTGTATAAATGTTTTAAAATTGTTAATAATAAAAATTACTACTTAACCTAAAAGAAACAACCATTTATTTTAACGAAGGACTTCCATTAGTGAAGGTATCGCTAACTTAATTTTTGTTATTCAGCTCTGGCTACTCTTGTAAGTAACTCCGGAGCCATTTTCATTCAATATAAACAATCGGCTTCTGTTTTTACTCGGTAAACAAAACAATAGCAACAGATAAAGGCCGAGCTCTTAGCTACTAACAAGGGGATCGAGTTGTGAAATTAGCAATTTATTATTGGTATTGGATTTCTACTAATTCTCTAGTACAGCGGATGAATATTGGTTGAAGTTTCATAAGCAAAATTTACTGAACTTCTTCGGTTACTTACCTCGATCTAGTCAAGATTGTAACTATAAGTTATAATGTAATTTTCCCAAAAAAACTTTCTAACGTCAAAACTCTAGTGAACAATATATTAAACGCGAAGCAATAGCCTAATTAATATTTGTTATCTTGTAATCTTAAACAAATAAGAATTATAACCTTGGACAAATCACACAGTACCATGTAGTCCCAAGCTAAGGTACCCATAACACAAAATCGTGTTATGGGTACTAGACAACTGATTGAAATACTTAAACACATTTTTTTATCAATAACACAATATAAATAGTGAGCAAACAGACAATATTTGCAACGAGCGAGGAATCGAACCCGCGACCATCAAACGTGTACTGAACCGCTAGACGATTGAATAGTGTATAAAAACTAGGTCTCCGATTTAACTCGGATATAGTAATGAATAATGTCAGTTTATCTTGTTACATTATTACCATGTAAAGAAATAAAATGACAATAAAATTATACAACCATAATATGTTGCAATATTTTTTATGATTAACACAAAAAATATCAATATGTTCTAATATGATTGATATTTTTAAATTTATTGAGGTTGTTTTACTTTATTTTTGTGAACCCTGCCTGCGTACCCTGGACAATTTTGATGTTACAATGTTTTATTTAGTAAAAAAAATTGAATCAATTTAAATTATATTGAATAAATAGGGTTACATTATTGACTGAAAATTGTTCTGAGAATTTTTAATATTACAATCTGATTAAAGCAGAAACGTATTACGAAGATAATAAAATTCTTCAAAGGAAATAGGAATACCAATTTGTTTTAGTACGATGCATAATGTCAATATTATTTCTCATTTCTTCTTTAGATGAAGACTAATTTTGTATAAAATTATTTCCAATTGAAATGCGGAACAAATGAGTGGAGCTCGTAAATTGACAGCCACAGCCTTTGTGTTTTAAGTTCTCTAATATTAAATATACCTTACCTTTATACCTTTTGCAACTTTTTCTTAATAAATATTTTGTTTGTTGTTGTTAAATTGAACAATTTGAATTATTACAATATAAAAATACTACTGGTTTCGCATATCCGATAAATATAGGATTCCAAAGATAACTGTAACTATTATTATTTACGACTTTCTGCATAGTGATAAATGCCTCAAACTCCTATTAAATAGCTCCAAAGACATACATACTTATTTTAAAAAATCAATGCTTATAAGGAAACTTTTGTTTTAGTTTGACGTTTTATAACATAAATAAAAAATATCCAGTTTCTTTTATACTTACATATAGAAATGGTCTTTGTTCAAATATACTTAATATTTTTTAATAGTCATATTTTTCTTCATTAGTACAGTCTATTTACAAGAAGATGGAATAAGAAACGTTGTTGATCAGCATTGCATTTCTAAGACATTATAAACTGTCAAATATGACGTAAGAAAATAAATAGTTACTTGAGTAACAAAATAATTTAGTCATAGTTATCAGAGCAGACCAGTTAGTACAAGCAAAAGTGTTAAAAAAATAATACACATGCAACACTATCACTACTAATGTTACAGAGTTGATGAAGAGCATATCAACCTACGCTTTATTACTAAACTTTGTTTTTACCAACAACAAAACTAGCATGATTTATAACCATAGAATTCATCTAGTTTCTGTACACTAGTACAAATTGCAGTTCGTCTGACTCAATTATTGTTACGAGCCAGCACAAATTCTAATCTTGAAGTTGAGCACGTGTGTGCCCGCATTGCATATCGTCTGATTAATATCGCTGCGGTACCGCCGTCGTACTGATTCAGACAACTTTCAAATCCAACCACATATTGTTGTACATGTACTGTACTGGCTTACCTAACTACGTGTTCGTAGCAACTTGTGATTGTGTGACCTTTGTCTTTGAGTTCCCGAGATCAACTATGGAGGCGAGTTCGAATGTAAAGTCGTATGTTCAAGTTTTTATTGCTTCTCTAATATATTTGCGAAATTGCAGTCCCTAGTTTAATAGTAAATTAACATGCATCTAACTTATGCTTGTGTACGAAGGTGTACTTACCATACCTGCCTTTGAATGACACGTTCTTTTACGCCCGATCAGGGTCTCGCCCGATTTATGGTTGGAAAGCGCGCGCGTGAAATCGTGTTTGTATCTATTTTTTATTCACTTTTACGTTAGCTATAACTCGTGTGATTCATGTATGCTTTTATTTTTCGTAGACACTTATTAAATGTATAAATTATCAATAAATCTGTAACTAGGACTACTTTGCTCTATGCTCTGATGTCGGACCATTTAGCAGTAATAATAAGAAAAGGCGGCGTCCGAGCTTTCTTTCTCGTTCCCCTTGTCTATCTTTACATAAACACTTCTGTCTTACGTAAAAGGCGATGTGTGCGTGAGTGTACGTGTAAAGGTAGCTTTTGTAAATTTCTATATGTACATACGTATATAGAATATCCTTTACACTTACTTGGTACTTAACAATTGGTGACAGTGTTAGTTAGTACAAGGCTAGAAAAAACACGTTTGTCGACGTTTTTAGGTATTACACATTCTAGTCAGCCAAGAAATTGTCAACGTCTTATATCAATATGTGCCTTTGACATGTAAAGATCTACAATATAAATACAAACTCAATTGGAGAAATTTCCAATTAAATAGTGCAACGTCTAAAATATAATTGAATTTATATTTATATAGCTCTCCTTTGTTATAGTAATATGGCTGACCTAATTGTAATATTGTTATTTGTGACAATAGCTCTACATAAACAATTTTTTAAAATCCCCAGCGTAATATTCATATATTCAGTATATTCATATATATAATTTACGTAAAATTTAGTGCATACGTAAAGCACATAATTTTAAATACTACGTAAAAAGGGTGGTTTGAAAGTTCTGTACAAATATTATAAGTATACTTTTCTTATCAACGAAATCTTGAAAGTTGAATTGGTTTAAAGTCTGGTGTTAAATTTCAAGTATTACGAAAGTTATCGTTCTCTTCACTCAGTCATTTTGAGTGGCTTACCCTTTTTAAATTTCAATCTAGCTCACCGATGTTATCGTACGTCATTCTTTCTTAAACTCGGAAACCACAGTGTTTGTATTCTAAAGAAAGAATAAATTCATTTAAGATTGACAACAGGTCTAGTATTATTTTTTTTCTAAAATTGTTTAGTTTCAGGCACCTGATTATGAGTGTTTACTATGGTCATCATTATCTATAGACACGCCATTTGCATTGCAGGATTAAGTATATACATATGTACCTTATGAGTATACAAATACATCTAAAATCTTTTCTATTGCTTTCCTTAAGATTAATTTAATTGACACGTCCTTAGTTTATTTTGGTGCTGTATTTTGCAATTGTTTTGATACTGCTATTAATGAAAGTAATTTTGCATATCTATGCATGTCGTAAACTTTGAAAAATGTCTACCGAAGATATTATTTTCCAATCCGTTCACTGTAGAGGAGAGGTTCGGCATATTTAATAAGTTCTATTATCTGCGTTTCCGACTCGGGACTCAGACGTTTCAATTATACCAACGAAGATTCCGAACTCCTTAGACCCTTGTTTGCAATAATATCACGTTTTGATACTTATACACTCATTCGAACTTTATTTCTGCTCGGAAATAGATTATAGAATGCTTATAGAACTAAAATGACCAATATGGTCAGAAAGATTAGAAAGTAACGTGATTATGATATAGTCAGCCACGGAGCTTCAGTTGATTACTCAATTATCGGGGTAAAAAAGGTTTAGTAGTGGTAATCTGTTATACTAAATAAAAAGAAGAATATCAGGTGCAAGTACCGCAAACTAATGTAATGCCTTCGGAACATTTGCTGGCAGTTGTGTATGTAGTGCTAAAATAGATGACAATATATCCGATTGATTAAAATATGTTATCATTTCATCTCCGTGTAGACCATTACACCACTATCTCTTAACGAAATGAAATTTTTCAATAGCACGTACTAGTTTTTGAGAGAGCACTATAGTGACGTAACGTAGATGAGCCTATTTCAGCTCGCCTGTGTTTTTGTTTGCTCGAGCATCGCATCACGTTTTCCGCGAGCACGTACATTTACGCCCCGCGCTGCATACTAATGGAGGGCAGTGGATAGGCGCCGCTCAGGTCTCGCGTCCGAAAATTGGATTCGCGTCCTATACACTGCACACTGTATTAACGTCGGGAGGAACGAAACAATGCCCAATCAAATGGAATGCGCGCCTGCCTTGCTATCTATTTTCGTTATGACCCGCTAGAATTTATATAAAATGTGATGTGACATTGAAATATTTTACATTTTTTCCGCTCCCATTGACAACTTTTTTGGTTTCCATCTAGTTAAATTGTACAAATTGTGGCTGTTGTATAAATAGGTATTACAGGTACGTGACGAATTATAATCCATTTGGAGGCATAATCCCAATGTAGCAGCGCGAGGCATGAATCGACAGTGTTTATGCAATGCACCGCAGTGCTTGAGCTGCGGATCAGGATTCAGCGAAAACAGTCGTTGTTAATTTTTATTTACGAATAGCGCGTTTTTATTTATTTACCGAGATATTCAGATATTCGTTCATTTTTGTTACAGTAAACTTACGCCTTATTTGCGTTTAAATGGAAACAAGAAAATATTGTAAACCATCCCTCGCTACTTTTCCTTATATTCTTCCACGTTTATATGTACATATACACTCAATAGTTTTGCATACTTGATATTTGGTTTTCTTATGTATTATAATTAGAATTGCAAATAAGCAGACGGTTCAGCTGATCGTAAACGGTAACCGTCGCCTATATACCTCAACAGCTCTACTGAAATATCATGTGACACCCGTGCTTTATTATTATCCTGTAATTTCCATATGTATGATAGAATACAACAACTCTAATTTTATCACTATAATCTGGATGAGGGCGATCTTGTACATAAACTGGTTTATGTAGTGGGCTGTCACAATTACTAAAATATAGCATTTTTTTTATTGTGGTGACAGAATAATGTATAGCTCGTTGAGTTATCTTCAGTATTTCTTAAGAGACGACAATAGGAACAACCTATATCATAATAGTACAAGAGAAGAAAAATTTGATAAAACCTTATATTAACCCCTAATTAGTATAATGAAGGTTATAAGGAAGGATAACTTCTCTTATGGGAAGTCTTATACTAGTACATACCACAACGTAACAACCCATTAGGTTGTTACGTTGTGGTTATGAAAAATTTAAGTTCGTTTCTGTTGAAATTTTGCTACCAAAACAGTACTCCTGTCAGAAACAGAAAATGAAATCAGTTATCGTAAAAAGTTTGTGAGCAGTGGAAATTAATCCTTGTTGCTAATATAGTTAAGTATCGGCTATCGGTTATTAATTTTCGAAATGTTTGTCTACCGCTTCGAAGCTCTTAAGCCCGGCCCGGACGACAATAGAGGCCTGTGGATTACTGCCCCCCTTAGTTTCTACCTACCGACGGGGATTTAATTTGCCGTATCCGTAAATACAATAGGTTCGTTTGCGTCTTCACACACTCATATTCACTGCAATTGAGACGAGTCATTGCTTTTGGTATGGTTTATGTTTTTCACTAAAGACAGAGTTAGACTGCCAGAATAAATACTGGAACAGGAAAAGAGCTAGAACTAAAGAAACAATCTAAGGAAAAAACCATTAAAGATAAATGAAAGAAGAATGATCACATCGTGTTTTTCTTTTAGCTTATTAAAAATATGTGCTCATGAACTTAGGTCCGATATTTTCAAATTATTTTAAATTTTTTGGTGTTACTTTCAAAGTAACATTTGCTTTGAGATTTCATTCTAGCATTATTATAATTTATCAGATTAAAATCAGTCTATTGTGAATACAGGCCTATGTCAACTGCATTCAGTTAACTGCAACACGTTTAAGCTCATACCTATAGGGTCCTGAAGATTCTTAGAAAAAGTTTTCGAATATATATCTACATACATTTAAAAGACTACAGTGGTGATAATAATTGAAATAATAATTTATAATTTCCCATTTTCCCACAACAACTCCCAAAGCAGCTAAACTGTATATCTAGAATAATAATTCATGATCTCTTTGGAAATTGTATGATTTAATGAGTAGACGTGATTCCTTATTACAGAATTTTTACAATCGAAAAAAACTCTGTCAAAGTTTTTTTTATTACATAGCGGTATGCGCATCAAGCATACCCACCATCTAATGGTAAATGGATTTAAAGTATTATAAAATTATTATTATTAGATGTTTTATTTATATTTTATTGAAACTGAACGAGAACGCCACAGAGAATATGATTTCATTTGTGTAGAAGAGCACAAATTTTAAGTAATCGAGTAATTATTATTTAATTTTTTTAATATAACTGCCCTTTGGGAGTTGTTGTGTTACAAGAAAAAGTAATTAAACAAATGTAAGACGTTTAGAGCTTAATTTAAATGAGTATGAATTGCTTTCATTATTTTCGTTTGCTTCTCTTTAAAATACATTTTTCGTTTAGCAACCTTTATGTAGAGTAGGTAAAAGTGTGATATTGGTAGAATCATTATTAAATATGGTAAAAGCCTTAAAATTTAATAACAATAATTTTTAATATTACCTCTGTTGTAGTATGTTAACTAATATGTCTATTTCAGATATAAAGTGCAATATAACATTTCCCATCAATTACTATTGTAAGTTGAATCGACGTAAATTCAAAACATTGATATTAATGTGTATAGTTATAATTATAATCTGAATTTGAAAAGAGTGAATAGCTAAGTTTTTCGTCAATTCCATTCGGATTCCACTACTTTCCGAATAGACATACATGGATAAGTACATTTAGAAATATAATCAAGTATAATATAATATTTTAATATATAAATTGTTATTACACGCATTGTCTTAAATGAGCTTTAAGAATTTAATTTATTTATAATAATATTATAATATAATATGTAATTCTATAAAAATGTTTAACATAAGTTATAAATATTGTCATAGTGTACCAGACGGCATATGCTCATGTTGCGGCTAATTATCATTGGACTAACCATACGTAGGCTTCGCCGGTCGTGTGAAACAATAGCGTGGGCTCGGGTACCATGACAGTGCGGCCACACGAGACGCGATGACGTCGCATTAAAATGAAATCCATACGGATGATTGATGAGCGCTGCAAACACCGCTCCCGGCTCATTCAATTTACTGTCATCACGTATAGAGTGCAGTTTTATTATAAGCTTTACGAATTTTACGGCTTCATGTAGCAAACGGTTTAATGTAGTTAATAGTGTTGTACTGCATAAAATAAATATGTATGAAATATATGTGACAGGGCAAGTCACTGCCGACTATCGGATTAATTAGATTTTCACCATATGTATATTCTTTTCTGTCGGCTCAAAGGGATATCTTGGAATATTTTATGCAGTACTTATGCTATTTCGTAAAATTGATTAATTTACCTGATATATAATATCGTACATTTTTATTACAAAAACTCATTGTACCAAATTACGACGAAATCATTAGCTGTCTACGAAAATTGAAACGTTAGCAATTGAGTTAATTGACGATAAGACGTTTGTAGGATTGCGCCTCCTTGAACTCTCAAATGAAGCTTAGAAAATGATATAAAAAATAACGAATATTTTTTTTTTATTATACTTTTATTTATTATGTATGAGGTATTACACCCGCTACCTACATAAAAGTCGAGATTACGTATATGAGAATATTGAAATTGGTTGATGATACTTCAATAAGATTTTTGGTGAAATTTTCAATTATCATTCGAGTACACGTTGATTCCATCTAATGAATGTAATCGTAATCTAATAAGAGCGCCTATCATATTGCAAGACTTTGTAAGTCTTGCAATATGATAGCTCTACAAATAGATGAAAATAGAATTACCATGTATGTGAAAAATATTTTAATACCTACATGTAAATAGGTGATAACTTGTGTTACCAATATCAGTTCACAAAATTGCTATCATCTTCAATTTAAACTACGATATCGGACAATTACTTAGAAGCTATTTAGTTCTCAACTTGAAACTACACTTAGTTTTCAGTTGCTATCATTTCATTGCAAACAAACTGACGGCTTACCTGAACAACACCGGTATCAACCTCAGATGCGTTGACTTTCGGGAAAGCTCTTGCAAGCAAGCAAGCAGCTTGACAGTTGAAAAAGGTAAGATAAATTAGTTTGAATGTGGAGTGGTGTCCAATTGAAACTGTGTGACAATAAATTAGTATGACCATAGTAGTACAGACTATTTTATAATGTTTATAATTAATGTTCCTAAGTTGGTAGCACATTTCTAAATTAATCCCTGATATAAATAGAAAGTTGTTCCGTCTCGATTCTCGATTTTCAGGGAGGTCAATTTTGGCTGATACTAAAATTCGTGTCGTTTTAAACATTTTGTAAGCTTTTGATCATTGCATAAGCACCATTAATGTCCAAAAGCAGTAAGTGGTTCATTTGATAAATGTTTATTGGATCTAAATTGACGGTGTCGGTGGTCTAGCGGTTTAGAACACCGGCTTACTTCCGATGGTCGTGAGTTCGATTCATACGGTGCAATTATTTGTATTCATAAGTTTGTATTGTTGATTTTTATGTAATTATATCAGTTGTTGAATCCAATTTAAGGTTCTTATATATAAATGTACTACGTTTACGTTTGTAAATGGTATATGCATGGTGAAAAAATAATAATTTATATTTTTAGTAGTTTAGTTAGTTTAGTCATTAGTATAATATACATAACCACACGTGATATTTTTTGTAATAATAGCTTAAAATAGTGAACATTCAGTGCAATACTTTATTTTAAACCATGCATTGCACGTAGCAGAGAGCTGTATTTTGCGGTTGTCAGTTATCACTTTCTGAAAGCTTTCTGTCAGCGCAGTATTTCGGTGTCGTGTATGATTCATATACCCTATTAATATGATTGAACTAATGAATTAATAGCTTATATATTGCCCTATTAATTATACGTTAATTACCATGTTTTAATTAATAAGGGGATCGTTATTTGCTGTATGGAAGCATGCGATGGTTTGTGCGGGATTTTGATATTGACCTGGGTTAGGATTATGTACCCTTCAGTCGCGATGCGAT
The DNA here is from genome assembly GCF_030625045.1 of Achroia grisella. NCBI lineage: Eukaryota > Metazoa > Arthropoda > Insecta > Lepidoptera > Pyralidae > Achroia > Achroia grisella. Next base: position 2,605,208 of record NW_026713064.1, read on the forward strand.
GTAAATTTTTAAAGAACCTTTGAATTATGCCATACTGTAACATGCTACTATAGGGAAAGGCTTCTTCGCATAAGACGAGGATAATAGCAATCTAATGTTAAACAACGTCTTATTTCTAGTAATTTTTTTCTGTGAAAAGAGCTGGTTCTAATTGGTCCTCAGTTAATGGAAAGGAATGTATTCCTGTTTAATCACCATATGTATAAACATGCATAGAGTTACTTTTATGTAAATTATATGATGCTAGAATGTAAGATAAATTGTAATTAGCTTGTAAATGGAGTTACTCGTACTATAAAAAGATATATCGTAATCAATATAATTACCTTCCTTCCTGTTCGGCTAGCTACTATAATTGAGCAGAACTGGCAAGAAATTCAATTGGTGTCCTTATTATTTGTTTTAATCAGTTTCGTAATAAGTTGATATGATTTATCTATACATATATACTATTATCGATTAGTTAAGTTCGAATAATTTTTGATATCCATATAAATCTCTAATCTAACCTTTTATAAAAGGTTAGATTAGAGTGCAGAGGATTTTATTTTTTTTAAATATTATTTTGTTTGGTATAGAATATTACTTACTATTTATAAAAGAACCTAGCATGAATTTCTGTATACCGTCGCAAATGAACAGTCGCCAAGCGAGTTGTTGTATAAATATTATTCTGTAGAATTTAATTTCTTACCACAATGCCGGCTGATGTGATTATCTCAATAATTTGTCTCGACTCCCCGTACCTTGGTCGCCGTATCTTAGTCACTGCTGTCTTTATGGCGTACCATGCAGTTCGAGTTTTGCCCGGTAATTCCGTGAAATTAGCCGGAGTGCTTCTTTATTGCATTTATGCCAGTCTGTGATGCGTTAACACGTAATTTGTTCGTAGTACCGGTTACATTTTTGATATTGTCTCCTATGTAAACATTAATATCATTAATAAATTGATCTTGTTTGTTAGAAACTTACTTCAACATACATATGAAACGGAAACGGAAGCAAAACCTTTCTTTTCAAAAATAAATAAACCAGTTTTAATATACAAAAAACATTAGTTTTTTTTTTGTTTTTAATTTTAGTAATTATACTTGCAATTTACAATTATTGTATTTATTTTAAAGTTCCAGTAATTTTTAGGAGGAAATTCATATTAAATTTTTCTTAAAAAATTGCTTTCAAGGATAAGGCCGCCTTGTTTTGCATCTATACACATATATTTTAGACTTGCAATTTAAAATTAATATTTTGCTTACCTATTTGATTTATCTTTATACTATATTCGTGTTCTATACCTTAAAAAACGTATCCTATGAGGACTAAAGTCATTTTACACAGTTTGCAAGTCTCATACAAAACAAAGTTTTTTATCTGAAGCAATTTGTAATAGATATGTCTAATAACTAATAAGCCGGGAATCTATTGGCGGTGCAACTTTTTATAAACTCTCAAGATAGCAGCGCCGGACTAGTTACAACTTCACAGTTTGTTTGATTCTTCCATCGTCCTCCGATACTTTGCTCGATCGGTATAGGTACATTTATTATTTCCTTACGGACTTAGCACAATCAACTTTTCAACTCATTCTCGATAAATAGTTAAAGTTTAAATATTGTTTATCAGATAATTGTGGTGTGAGTTGTGTATTCTTTAATATACATAATTAAAAAGTAAATGTTTAAATAAATGAGAATTATTTATGTGTCTGTTTCAAAGCAGCATTAATAATTGTTGTTAATTTGGGTGTGGGTACTTTAACAGTGCATGACTTTACAGGTTGTAATGGTAGACGTTAAAATATCACGATATAAATTAGTAGTTGTATCTATAACCTACAAAATAATTGTAGATAGAAGCATCCAAAGAACTTGGTTAATTCAGAGATAATTCAGGATATTTAGTAGTTATGTCATACTATAAGTAAAATGTGGCTGATGTTAATACATTGTTGTTGTAATTATATTTTTTAGAAAATTCATGTTTTTATACCAATAGTGAACAAAGGTGACATATTAGAAAAAGTTGTATTAGTGTATACAAAATAAAGACGATTAAACAATAGGTCAATTCTTAAACATAATAATTTATTAAAGAAATATAACCTAAGTTAGCATTGAACTGTAATTCTAGTTTCTATCATAAGTTCAAAGTAGAGTTTGAAATCTGAGCTAGAAGCTCCTTTATTATTAATCCACACAGGCAGAGAACGCGCCAGACGTTCAGTTTTATCTTAGATGAAAGCTAAAACTTTTCCCCTACATTCTTTCTACGAATTTAAACGTGAAAATCGTTTTTGATTTGTTAGCAGATTAGTTATGGACGATTCCGGATAATCGATTTTATAGTCTGTGCTGCGCTACGAGTTCAATTTACTTGCTACGGCGTAGCATGGTAGCTACGTTTGAATTTGTAATTCGATTTAAAATCGTAAAAATAACAAATTTCCATCGTTGTATTGATGGATACGGATTATTCAAATAAAAAATATTTTGCGTACTGTTAGTGTGTTGATCAAGTGTTTTTATGCTAAAGAATTTAGTTTATTTTCTCTTGATACTTCTTTACGAAATTCTTGGGTCGAAAAAGAGTGATGGCACATTGTTGTGTTTTTTCTACGTTAGCATATAATAGATAATTTATAATTTCGAATTGGATGTGACTTAATAAATAAGAACTAATCATTTTTCCTCTTACAATAACATACTATTAAACAAAATATTATATATTAAGATGATGTGTGTGCACTGTTAAGATTACGACGTAGCACTGCAGTACGCAGATTATATCTTAGAATTCTTCCTTAACATTAATATATATTGTTTGCTTATAATATGACGTTGACGACATTTTACGTGTTTTAGAAAAATTACAATTATTCTTAATTTATAAAAAAATCTGCTGCCGTTCCAATTCTTTAATGTAATGTTGAATACAATCTCCCCAATACCCTTTATATTAAGATTTTATTAAAAGTGTTTTAATTTTTGGGGCTCAAGTTGAGAAGATTTCAGCAAGTTCAATAACTATTTTTATACGCTTTATAAAAAATAGAATATCCTTAATTTACCTATATATAAAGCTTCTAAAATCTAAATTCAGTCGCAATGTAAACAGTGTAAGATTTACCGTGCACATTAAAGTGTCTGTGATGTCCGGTGCTCACGTGCGGGGGTGTAAACCTGCCGGACTCAATCTTACTAAGTGAATTACCCGACCTGTCCACCTGTATTGATGGAATGGACTACTGTGGGCCATAATGAAACACTGTTAAAACTGTTTCGTGAACGCAATGCACTTATAGCATAAACTAGTAAATATATAGATATTTTATTGTATATAAAATACAGTAGTAATATGAAGTATAGACAACATGGGCAAAGGAAGAGTTACTCTAAATGAGATCAGCTCCAATCGACGCAGAGTGTCATCGAAGTGGGTAAAAATAAGATATAAGTGAATTAAGAAAATATAAAAAAAAATAATTTATTAACTACAACATGTTTTATTATGTTAAGACTCGCAGCGAAATAATATATTCGTCGTAATGTCAACATCCTCGATTGTTGTTTCAAAATTTACGTAAAAGAAATGAAAATTTTCACCAGTACTATCTTGTGTAGTAATTGAAAATATAATACCTGTCTTCATTTTCTAACATGTAATGAAATATAATGACTAACCAAATCCACAAAATATTTCAACAGTCGTATTCTATGAACAAAAAAAATTGGATAATGTCGAAGCGAGTTTCCGATTAAACCGTCGGATGGGCCGACAAGGCAATAACCGGCGCTTTATGATAAAGTTAATTAGATAGAACATTCGTTCCCCCGAGCGAGTATACAGATGAGATGCCGGGCGTCTTTTGAAAAAGGCAAAGAAAATGGAAACGAAAATCAACAGGCGCTTTCCTTTTGCCACCCACGTGGCAAATCGTGATTGGACGAGCAGCATTCGGTTTGTTTTTAATTAATATCATACGAAAGATAACTGTCAGCTTTGTTGTATGATAAAAAAACAAGTTCTTACTGACCAATACTCGAAAAAATTGTTTGAAAAGTTTCGTCTAAATCAATCTAAATTTTTAGACAACAAAAATACTCTTTTATTTGTTATTTTTTTAGTTTATTGGCTATTATTAATTATTAATATTTTATAAGCTTACTATTTCATCTAACTCTCTTTTGTAGTTGTGGAGTAGGCACCTCCACATTTGTATTATATATACATATATTATAATGCTGAAGAAAAAAATTTTGTGTCGTGGAATGTTGTTGTTCACTACCATGAAATATTGTATTTCTGACTGACTCCTCCATGAAGGAAAACTGATATCAATAAAATGAAAATATTAAACACGGCACTAGGCTTGCTCTCTGCCACGTTGGAGTAAAATGAAATGTTTATAGCACTACAGAGATCACGTTATAGAAAAATCCCGAAAAACTAAGATATCTGACCTCTTGTCTTGTAATTTCACTGCCTATAAGGCAACCGGTCATCTGAAACTCAGTTTATAAATCAAGCTGTTTGTCGGCTGAAATAGGTAATACTTAGGTATCCACGTATACGACATTTTGCAAAGTCTACCTCAGTCAGTATACATAGATTTTTCAAATGACGTTTCCACGATTAATAGGTTAAAATAGGATAGTACAAAAACGTACTACACTAAAATTCATAGGTATTATTTCACTACCACGAGACAAGCCGCATATGAGCTGAGAGATTGATTTCAAAGTTTGCTAAGAACGGACGTAACGCCCAGAGGCATAATTAGTTTCACATCGGTTTGGCCGCTCGGACGGATGAAAGTCAAACAAAACACTGATATCGACGCATTCGCGATGCATCCGGCTACGTATAGGGTTGTCACTCTAAAAAATAATACTGAACGACATAATTCTGTATTCTGCTCAGAACTTATAAGTATCATTTGTTTTATTTTATATACATTGTCTTTCGCTAAATGTTCTTAAGTAGTAATATTTATTTATTTTCATTTGTTTTTATTTAAATTTTATACAATGCTCTGGAGATAGGCAGATTGCAGCAAATGACTGCAACACAGTTTTTATAAACTAATGTAGTTGTTTACGTTTAACATATTATTGTTATAACTTTGTTTTTGGATTAAATAAATTCTTTAATTCTTAAAAAAAATGTGATAGAGAAATATGTATTTCATGTTTTCCTTTCTTTTTTTCGTAATTAAAATAATGAGACCTGCAATAAAATAGGTGAAAAATTAAAATAATGTGTGTTCCTTTATATTATGAAAGTTTTTGGGTAATAATAAATTTGGAGTAGTTATTTGTAACTTTACGGTGAGAATAGTTTTGTGGGTGTCAAAATATTCCTGTAGTGGTATAAATTGTACCGTTAGTAACCCTAGTCTAGCACTGACCATGATAGGTTGTCAACTAAAACGAATATTCCAGATACTCGGTTCTCGTTTAAAATTAATATACACGTGAAATTCTGTCCTGCTGCCATCGTCAAATTATATATATATTTTCTTTATATGATACAAATATTGTGTACTGGGGGGAGAGTATTCTTTGTAATGGAGGATAGTAATTCCATTGATAATAATGTGCCACTAAGTCGACTTCGACCTTCTGAAACTCATCGTGCTTAATTCCTGATGAAATCGCCATGATGTCGATGGCGTAACTAATCTGACTTCTTGCTCATCCTATCATTTTTCAATGTCGCCCTACCAACGTTAAGTGTTAACGCAAACGGGTTTGCATTATAAATTAATTGAATATTCGAAATATTATGTATAATAATATGGACGTACTATATTATTATACTAATAAACTGTTTTAATACCTTTTTACTATTTGTAACATAATTACTTATTTAAAAAGTTATTGTTTACATTTCAGTCAACTGTTTTTAGGGAATGTTCTATGAATTATTCATAGCAGGTTGTGTTGTTGGATATACATATGTTGTCCCAATTATCTATGACTAGAATAGCACAGTATTTATAATATTATCTATATTCACAGAAGTAGCTAGGCTTCTGATATCAGACATTTATTTTTCTATCTTTTATAAGCAAAGAGTCTGCCTTTACGTCATATATGTTATACATATATATAGAATACATGTCTAATTATAGAATTAAGTGTGGCCTATGTCCAGTGCAGTGAACGTCATCTGGGCTGAGATGATGATGATGAGAATTAAGTGGTAGATATATAAGTACTGAACTATTATTTTTATGTTTCTGTGCTTAACGAAATTGATCTATTTATATATAATGATTTTTTCAAAGTACAAAGAAAGAATAGTTATTTTTAAATACCTTTATTTGCCATAAAATTATTCGTGTTAAGCCGGATAATAAGATAAATAATGTATAGAGTTATTTAATGACATAGTCTACTAGTATTTGAATGCCTTGTGTGACTAATATTACATATAATATTTTCTGTCTAACCTATTTTAAAATCCACTGTCGAAAATCCTATCTATAAAATATTGTAACAAAATTCCCGTGCTTTCTGCCGCCTAAATCCCTTACATCCCTTTGTCAAAATAGCGGAAGTTATAAAAGGACTTGTATTCAAAATTTCAAGTCTACATATACATATAATATCTCAGATGACTAGGCTATATGCAATAGCCTAGTCATCTGATTAACAACACAACATAACATTCTAGTCAACTAATTCTGTTATACCTACACAAATAGGATTTTTTGATACATATTGCCTTGTAGACCGAAAGGCACTTTACTTGATAAATTTGCAAACCATTTATACATTCTTATTGTTTGTTGTCAACGAGTATTTTTGTCCCTGGCTATTTATAACAGTATTTTGTACATTTACTAGAATTATCAACTCTATTGACCTACTCTGTGAGTTCAAAGAGTAGTGTAGCTCGCTTATAAGTGTTCCTGTCTGTAAGTTTATTAGGTGTATCGAGAATTAAGTCAGTTTGTGTAAATTGGGAGCATCCGCTTACGCCGGAAGCTCTCCTCGCGTGTTTTTGCCGCGCAACTTTTGATTATACCTCCTTCTACAACGACAATTGATACTTTGTGCTTATTCTGTGTGTTGGTTGGTGTGGCGATAGTATTTTGTATCTAATATATTTATCTATTTATAATTTCACATGTATATACAATAAATTTACATATAATAATTTAACAGTATTTTAATTACGATTACACATGTACTCTTTTTAAAGAGTCCAGCAACTTAACAAATGACTGATTTCCTATTTTACAATAGCCACGTGTATTAGATATTATAGTATTTATAAATGGACTGTGCAATATATAGATGGAACTTTTTGTGAGTCGACAGTTTAAAATATTTGTTCTATATGTAATTTAAGTTTAGAATAATAAAGACAGGACGTAACTAGAGCTTCAGGTTAAAACATAAAAGAATAATTTGTATCATACAATTATATTCTATTGGATATATATTCCCTTCAAATATTATATTGGACTAGCTTTTGCTCGCGGCTTCGCTCGCGTTAATTTATCCCTTTAGGGGTGAAATTTATCAAAATCCATTCTTAGCGGATGCCTACATCATAACATCTACCTGCATGCCAAATTTCAGCCCGATCCGTCCAGTGGTTTGGGCTGTGCGTTGATAGATCACTATGTCAGTCATTGAGTTATATATATTTAGATAATGTTGCACTGATTATTAAAAAATGTTTACTTTTGGATTTGAATAATAATGCAAATTTTATGTAATTAATGTAATTTGTATGTTATTTAGATAATTTCCCTATTAAAAAAACAATTGGACATTTGGATTATTCTATTATATTCTTTCGATCCTAATACTTTGTAGAAATAACATAATGTATAATAATTTCACGTTTATATTAGTTAAAAGTTGGTTTCTATGATCATATTATTACACAATTTGCATGAGCAATATAACTGATGTTTTATGAACGAGTATTCGATTGGGATCGAAGTCAATCTGAACAATAAATTATTCGGCACCTGTATTTTTATTGGTTTACTTCGATACCTCTGTGGAACGTATCGTAGTTTTAAATCGAATCGTGCAATATTGCTTGCACTTTCCTCCCAAGTGGTTTGATGGTGGTTTTTCATTTCAACCGCATACAATACCGTGCTCTTATTCTTTTATGAAACTAATACGAACTTTATTATTGCGACAAACGTATCACTGGTGAGGCTTGTTTTATTATTGCCTGATGCTATTTTTTTCCACGTGAACAACGAATAATTCCGTAGTGTAATAGTGAAATTTAAAATGTATCTAAATAAATAAACTTCGAAACTAATTAAATATTCGTCGAGATTTTGTGTAATGTTTGTATATTTAAGTCAAGTTATGTTTGTAATCCCCTAACGTTTTGATTTTACTAGTAAAATAATGTTTATATATCTTGTATTTAATAAAATCAAATATTTATCAGATATTTTTCTATTTTTAAGTAATTAATTAATTTATTCAGAGAACATAAGCATACAGATATTAAACAAAATTTATAAGAAAATAAAAATCTTTTCTAAAAGTATATTTCTCAATAAGATAACAAAACACGGTGCATGTTTTTGTCGCACCTCCAGTCGTAAATTTCCCCGTGCTTCTCTCCATACGAGTGTTCTGCGCATTTGTAGCGTATCTGTTTCCACGTCGAATGGTGTTCAATTGCACGTACAGGAAGTGCACGCTCACCAAACGGAATGCACTCGGTTCACTCCGACATATCGATGTAACAGAAATAGAAATATTCGAAACATTGGGTCCAATTCTAAATTTGAATGTATTTCTAAATTTACTGGTTTAAAACATAGAGTCTTACCGGTCCTATTATAGTTTTTTTTTCTAAAATTGCTTCTGCTATATGGCTTGCCAGTGTTAGTGTTAAATGTGTAATGACTAAATATATACATCACAATAGCTAATATGGAAAAAATAGTACTAATCTCAGTAAACTATTGGTTGTCCTTTCGACTTCCTCCGTAAGGACTTAAGATTTAATTGAAAAATAGATGGTTACTTATGTTGTTGTCGTTGACAACAACAAAAAAAATATAACATGGCGTATCTTTTGATATTCTTATTCTATTTTTTCCATTTACATGTATAAGTACTACTAGTAGAATTATGTTCTTTAATAAGTAATTTTCTTCAATTCACCCGCTGTCCTATTACTTCTACCCAGATGTATATATAAAAGTGCAACGAATATTAACGTTGCGAGGTTTGGGGATATTGAATTAGTGGTGGATTTTGCATTTTTTCCGGGCGAAAGACAAAAAGGCGTGCCGCCGCTCGTCCGGCGCTGAATCAATTACGTTACTTTGACGCGACGGTGGTAATTCGATCCGTCGGCAAATGTTGATTCGACCGCGGGGTATGGCTAGTGCTGCCAGGTCACAGTCTTGCTTCCTCTAAATTTTAAACAGTGTCTTTCTGAAAAGCAGATTTTGAAATAAAATTCGCCTAAGTAGAAAAGTCTCCATTGGTATTACTAACATCCGTAAAGAACATGACCATTTAACAATTTGTTAGAATTGTTCCTGTTTTGTTGTGTCTGCAAATCAAAAAGTAAAGGGTTACTTTGGGTTTTAAGTTATTTAATCCGAGCCCTTAAAAATATTATACTTAAATTTTCTTTCCGTTACAAATCGCCCAAACAGTTTTTCTTCCATCATTTCCTATATCGCCACAGAACCCCTAAATTTGGGGACGAATGGTCCCAATCTGGAATCCCTGGCTATGGCCGGCCGGCTCTGTGCAGGGTTCGTCTCACTGATCCACTTTCGCCATTAACAGTTTGTTAATGCGCTGCCCTAATTTAATCGTTGGATATCCAGTAATGTAAATGAATGTGCACAGCTTGTTTTAATATTGTTTCTATTTCTGTGTTCTGAGATTAACAGGATATACTTTTATTCGTCTTGTACGTTGAAAACTAAGTTCCCTTAATTATTGTAAATAAATTAGTATACATACATAATAGTATCGGTGACATATGACGTTTTTATGTCTCTGGAATTCAAACGCAAACATGTTTCATGGTATGGTGTGGTACCTAAGGTGCAATTATTGCCCATATACATGAAGAATATGACGGAGATTACATCATCTTGTGACCCCCGTATTATTCCATATGCGTTGCTATTCCGGAGTTCTAAGATTTTATATCTATACCCTGTAATTCAATCTGTTTTTTATCTTCAAATTGTTATTAATGCTCCTTGGCAATATTAGGTATATATTAGCAGGGTCTTTTAAAAGTACAATTTAAATTTAAATTTGTAATGTAATTTATATTTTGTATATAAAATATTTATGAAAGTGTCTATCCTTAACGTCTATTGCATCGGATGTCAGACATCGGATTTTACGTGAATAGCAAAGCGGATTATCGAAATTAACCTCTTCAACGGCTAATGATCGACTCTTCCACTTGACTGTGAGGGGTTCCTTCTACTTTATGTAGACCTAAATAATCCCTAATAACAATTCATAACTAATTCCATGCTATGGTTATTATTACTATACAACTAAATTTGGAATTAATTAATAGGTGTAAACTTAGAAGTGAATCTTTATAAGTGCTGTTGAAATTGTTTCATTACATATACTAGTAAAATATTGTGGTGTTGCTTTATAACGATCCATCAAAGCCTGTTATCACATACTTAAACATAGGTTAGAGATAATATCATCTGTTAATGTCCTGGGAAACGCAATATTAGCGATACTAGTAATATTCGAGCTTACCGAATGAATAAATCACTCAGAAATGTAATTCTACCTCAAGTTTTTTGATGTCGGCCAAATTGTGGCAACTATGCATCGTAATAGAAAACCACTACTTATATAATAATAAACTCACAACTCTAAATAGAGTAACGAATTCGTTAGGTATAACCATAATGACACCGATTATTTGGATGTTCTCGTGGCCAGACACAATCTAAGCATAAAGAGATCCGACGGAGGCTTGAATAGATTGGTCTCCTGCCTGTCGTGGGCTAATCTCATGCAAGCAAGGATGCACAATAGGCTTTATTAACATGCATGCGTCTCGCTCGATACAAATTGCCGATGAGTCGCCGTATTTGCGGCGAGGCGCTGCTCAAGTTGATCCTAGCGTGTAATAATGTCCCCGCTTGTTACCGAGTTTGTCGTCTACCTACTCCTTAGGGCGATCGCATGCAATTTATATCAGTGAATGTTGTATGATTTTAGTAAGTTGTCAAGTAATATTTCGGTTACGGGAGTTACGTTTCGGTATGAGCATGTGTATATATGTAAAGGCAGAAATGTGTAGGAACAGAGATATGTGTTAAGAGTAGATTTGTATAACTTGAAGGGTAGAGAAAGAATTAAAAGCAGAACTAATGTCAGAGGAGCTACTAATGATCATGTAATTTTTTTTTATATATTATTTATTTATATATAATATAGTAACTACACCCAATGAACGTAATCCATGAACTTTTTAAACACTGTTGCGACCCTCAGACTCTCAGACAAAATTCTTATATGTCAAGTAGGAGTTTACTTAGGAACTTACTCCCTAAATATGGAGTGAATTTTATATTCGCCCCTAATTTTCGTTCGGTTTTACAGCTTCAATACTAGCTACAGATAATAATCCTAAGGTAGTTCAAAGAAATAACATATTCATTTCGTAATAATACTTGATAATTCATTTTTATTTATATCCAATAATATTAATTAAATATAATGCTATAAAATACGAATGCAATATGATTTTGAATATATAATCTATCTTTCTAGTTTTGTATTGAAATCAAAGCTTTATGATATGGAGTTACTGCTTTTTTCAATCACACTAGTCTTTTGCTGTGTAAAAGAGACATGTGGAGTATTATATACTAGGAGTTGATTAAAGTTTCCAATATTTTTATTTGTTTACATTGCAGGATATATTCTTTGAAATGTGGCTCTGATATTTCTAATAATTTTTTGCTAATAAATGTTTCTCAAAGAATATTCAGTCGAATTCCAATTTGAATTTTTGTTGTATATTATCGATGACTTCTGTAAAATAGTTTTGATGATTCTTATTTTAGAAGGGGTTACTTCCTTTTTTGGATTTTATACTAAAATCTACATAGTTGGGAATAAGATTTTGCTTAATACTTTATATTGTATCTACTGGACAATTAGCCGTAAAGGAATTGTCGAACGCTCCTGTTTCACTAAAAGAACAAATTACTTAACATCATGTAATGGAAGCCATTGATTGTACGTCTTAGGTCACGCTAAGGTTTAATTTTACTGGTTCCAGTCATTGAATCACTCCCTTAGGATCCGGATCATTAAGTGGGTAAATGGTTAATGAAAATAGAATGAGCACTAAACATCGAAGTGGAATTTTGCCAGTCACCTAGCCGTCGTTAAATGTTGTTATCGCCGCGATTAAGTAACAAAACAACTTGTGAAGGGCGTCGCGGGGCAGGCGCGGGCCGGTGGGGATGCGTCGCGAATAATAATCTCAGTTTACGACGGCAGCCGAGTGAATCAATAAAAACACTAATAATGCACGGGCGTAATCCGGATCGTGCAACGTCGCGATTACCGGCACTAACGAGCTCGTAAAGACGGATCACCAATGCAAGGCTTAGCCCAAACGCCACGGGACGCGACGCAATCCTACTCGACGCTCGTAGCGCTCGCCCCAGCCGATTAATTACTCGATACATTATATTAATTGTATTATTGACATTATTGATATGTTCTTTAAATGCTTATAATATGTATATTAGACATATCGGCGCTGGCATGATTCGGTAACTGTCATAATAGAGTCTTTGTAACTAAGAAAAACTACATTCCTATGTGTGTTTCGACAGACATATAATTTTAATAAAATATTAATTGACAGCGTCATGAGCTCAAATCTGGTCTCCCCGCGAAAACCTTTTGTAAATCTTGGTTAATTTCAAGTCTACCTCTGTGATGCAAAAGCAAATTCATCTAAGACTCTCTCCAGCTACGTTGAATTCTATATACCTACTAAGTGATAAAAGAAATATGACAAATTATTAACGGTGGGCAGTGACAAAAAAATACTCTATGCAAGTTGCATAGAGTTTGTATGACTATATACTTGCATTGCACTTTTTATAATTTGATTTGATTTAAGTATTACAATTATAGAATTTTAATTACGATAATTCGATAATAATAATAATAATCGAAGACCAAGGAATAGCTACATCAAACAAATTGAGGACAAAATGGGAGTCGTGTCGTATCAAGAATTAAAGAGCATGATGGAAGATCGCGGAAAGTGGCAAGAGCTTCACCGACAAGAGCGTAGCTCTTAAATTATGAATGAATGAATGAATTCGAATTTATTAAAGTACAAATTTCGAAACGGAGAATGTAGTATTTTAAACGTCATGTAAAGAAAGGTAACAAAATTGCTTAAACCCCGTTTTAATATTTTATTTCTATGTCCAGAACTCGTAAAAGCTTAAAAAGGTCAAATGTACAACATTAATAGGTATAAATTAGGTTATTATTCACGCTATAAACATACAGCTCAACAAAAACATGTCATATAGAATTAACGATGAAACGTCATGTTCTAAGTCGGCTTCTATTACGCGTTGTAATTTTCATAGGTATCAAGTTGGGGATTTCAGAAAAATTACTAACTCACAAGTGGATACTTCAAACTTTGCTTTATATGTTGTTGTGCCCGTTGACTTTGTGTGAGTGTACATTTTGTAGATGCCATGGTAATATATAAAATATATATGAATAGTTTCTTATATATAATGGCATATTCCTTTTATTATTTCGTAAATGTATTACATAATAAAATAGTAGTTGGCATATTCAAAATATTTACATAATTAATTATTTCACTTCCCAGTTTTCTTTAACTTATATGTAAACCCATGTTTAAATTATCTGTAAAAAAATCATCCTAATCCAGCCACTTTTACATGAAACCTTAACATCTAAACAAAAAATTAGTTTTTCAGTTTTATTATATGTATATTTTATGTCAACAGGTTGTTGAACAAACAACTAAGAGAATCTCAAATTATACAAATTGTAACACTACTCAATAAACAGTTAGTTAAATTCAAAACCTCGGAATATCATTGAATGAACAATCAGACTGCTATCAGATTTTTCTAAGGAACTCTAAAATGGCGCACGGAATCCATTATTCTCAATTTGCAGTTCAGGGAAGCGCGGACGGCAGACACGGCGGGTGTCCCCCTTGATTAAACCCCGGGAAGTAAGAAGTAACAATTTGTGTGCATTTCTCTATTCGCCTCCGATTTATACAGTCGACCCAGGATTGCACTTGCGATTTAGATTTCCTCAGGTGTAAGTGTGTTTATTTGCGTCCTGTATCGCTTCCTTACTTTAATATATTTTATAGTTGCGCTTTGTTCTTTTCTTTTTTTTTGTCTTGGGGTGTCAACTTTTAAAGTGTTCTCTGTGCTTACAAATACATGTTCTGTTATTTTCATTTCGTGTTTCATTTATTTTTATTGGTGGAGTATTGGTACTCTTTGCGGGTTGAACGGGAAAAATATTGTTCAATAAAAAATAATTTTAGTTGAAATAAGAAACTACTGCTAGATATAATTTATTCATATGTGACGTATATGAGTAAATTATTTCCTCTTATGATTTTTTTAATTCCTAGAAGACCTACAAGCATCCTCCGTCTGTTGTTCTAGTTCCCCTAGTAATCCAAAAGGGTTTTTATGTAATTTGTTCTGTATGTGTAGGCTGAGGAGAATGAAGTATACATCTCCCGACCAACCTGCCTCTCAAATTTATCGGTGTCTCTTCAAATTGTATCCGTCGATAGCAACAGATATCGGCAGACATGGATCCATGGACCACCTGCAGTCTGCCTGCCGTTGATAAGTCGCTTGAGTAAATCCATCGGGCGCAGACCTGTCAAGCTGTTATGTAGATTGAAAAATATTATTCAGTATTATTATTTAAATAGGTATATGGTTATTACCAATTTTTTGTTTATCCAAGATTTAGAAATGCCTGCGTTAATAGTATAGAATGAATATACTATGAAGAAATGTCTATAAGAAAATAGACTAAAATGAAATGATACATTGAAAAGCTGAGAATTAAATACATTACATAGATACATATACCTAGCAAATTGATCACTGAATAAAGATGTGTATGTAACATCTTTATTCAGTGATCAATTTGCTAGGTGAACATGATGGTTTTAATGGCGTACCCATTATAGCAAGGTCTCGGAGACATTACTTCGAAGGAGCCAAGTAATGATATGTTTTTTAAAGTTGATGTCGTATTTAATATGATCAAGACTTTTATTTATAGAAATACTCGAATCAAAGATATATTTTTAGAATAGAAGCTGCATACAGCAATTGCTTATGATTGCAGATTATGATTTCCAATAATATTTTCTTTTTAATAACATTTCATATTCATTGGATTACAAATGAGAAAATAAATCGTCATATTAAAGGTTGTGGCTGATAGATATACAACTATATTAATAGTATTACATACACTAGTACATTACAGAGACTTCTTAGTTATTTCTATGAATATCATTGAAATAAAATTGTTACGAAACAATGATAGACATACCATCTACTTGGATTTCAGGCTCTAAATAGTATAAAATAATGTCGCTGTCCATTTCAGTCTGTGTCTCCGGTTACTTCTTCTAAATCAAGCACCGGGTTTTCATACGGATTTCACTTCAATCAGATATATTTTATGGAATGTAAAAATGCGAGTACATACACATTCCTATTGATATTATAAATACAAAAGTATACTTATCCGTCATTTGATATAAAGGTACATTGTATCATAAGTATGATAATAGAACATATTTTATATAAAAAAGGGCAGACGAATTTGTAGGTATATTATTTTGTTTAATTCTGTTACGACTAGCATTTGATATACATACGACCACTGCTAATTTAATATTTAACACATTTGACAGTCGGAATTTGAATAGTGAAGTTCGTAAGGCTTTCAGTAGTCAGATTTCTGCACTTAATATTTGTAGTCTCACAAATCCAGTAAAGATATAAATCCATAATAGTAGGGGAACTAAAACAATATAAATCCATGTAATGTAATTGAACTCCGCAAATAACACCTAATTCGATAAAATATCGGTATGTATACAGTTGATGAACCCAGACGAAGTCGGCAACGCCCGGTAGGAAGTTTATAAAATTGTCTTCTTAATGTATATTGACAGCTTTACCTAAAGACTGCTATAATGTCTTAAATCATTTAACACTGTTCCGTCGATGCTCGGCGCGTGCCTACTGCTCGTATTCGGTGATCTTCGCCTGACGTCGGAATTAAAATTAATAGCGGACTAGAAGCACGTCGTCGGCCGGTCGCACTCGGTCCATGTAATTTGTTTACTCGACTCGCTCAGGATTACGTCGCATGCCCGCTGAATAGGTAACTGAATGTGACTTTTACACACAGAACAGAGAACTGATCTATGTTTTTACCAGTACTAGTAACACTTTCGGACGCTTTTAATTAATTGATATTGGAAACCAATCAATGGTTTCATTTACCAACGTTAACTAAAACCTGTATTGAAATCAAATTAGAATTTGAATACATCGTTTAGAACCTACAGTATAGTTGTAGTTGTTTTATTTTTATTTTTTGTATTGCTAAACATTTTCTGTCTATAGCTAGCATAATGCTCTATAGATTTTAATTTCATGATATTTTATGCGAGTTGTCAAAGTCTGATTATATATTCATATCTGCCTGTCAGCATTCCGACATAATCTGAAGTTAATTGTGTGAACACTAAACCGAGTGAGATGGTTAAACGTCGCCTGAGTCCGGCGCCACTTGCCGGCTACCGGTCACCGGAGTTTCGATCGCACCCTAACATTGTTTATTGTATCAGTGTCGCAGTCCTCATCAAAATGCAAATAAGGTGTGCCCATGCCTCGCCGGACATTTGCCGCCATATTGAGTTATCCGCGATTCGTGCGATTGTACCTGAATTTCTCGGGAGAGATACGAATCCGAAATAATCTGTTTTGATATTTGATTGAACTGAATGTGTCTGGCTATTACACAGGTACATTTAGGTGGACGTTCACCAATTGAATGGGTATATTGTAGTATGAATATTTTATCATGCTATTTATCTATATAACAAAGATTGGATGTGACATGACAGATTTTTATTATTTGATTATATATACAAATGTATTTAAAATGCGTGTACATGGTTCCACTACGTTTTCATTATGTTTTATACTTGCGATTAATAATATCTATATACTATATCATCCTGGAATAAAATAACACAGGAAAATACATGAAACAAAATACTTTATTTTATTATAATATATATATATACAATCAGCAATTGTTCACCTCTCAACAATTAGACCACTGTCGTAGACCATTACTCATTAAATATACCTTATAAATCTACTTATACAATATTATCTATGCTAATATCAGAGAGATCTGTTGCTACTACGTGGGCCAGTGCTGGTAGGTAGCAGGTATAATACCTTGGCATCAGATATGTTGAAACGTAAAGCAATCATATATGATAAAATATAAAATAAACAAAATATAACATAAATGTGAAAATCTTTCGGTTTCTTACTTTGTTATCATTGGAATAAAATGGTTTTAATGACTTAACGGCTTAATGCATCTTATTGAAATTGGACGTAAAGGTATATTTTCAAACGAGAACAGATATGACTTTCTTTTCTCTCTAAATAGCTTAACCATACTCGAATTAGAATTTAAACATACAAGCTTTAGGTACGACGTCTCAAAATACAAGACCGGTTTAATTCCATACTAGACAAGATAATTTTACGCTGTTACAGTCGACCTTATAAATCCCCGGTTACGTGTAAGAGCCGGCTGTAGCACCGGAATGAATCGGTCGCACCGGGCCGCGCTGCATGTCGGGCGGTTAATAAGCTCCTGACGGGTTCAGATTTCGGTCGTTAGCGAGTAATTGTCGACACCTAATTAGTCCCGACACCCGACGACTCGTCTCCGGTGTCTCACACATGACCCGCGATATTTAATGCGGCGCGACATTGTTGCCCTGACGCCATGCGCCGCTTGCATTTATGCGGCAATCTGCATACGAATTTATATTTGCATACTATGCTTTTTTGTAGCATTTAGTAAGCCTGTTTTCAATAAAATTGTAAACTTGAAATAAAATACATACATATGGATGTTACGTTCAGCCGCTAAATTGTGAAAAGACATATATACATTGACAATGCGAAATTGTGTCTGTCTATCTATCTGTCACGATTTAACTGCTTATTATATATTGTAATCAATTTTGTTTTTGTCTAATGAAATCGAGCATAGGTGTCTTTTATCTGAAACTAACTATTCGCCCCGGCTTCGCTCGGGTGTACATGTATTATATATATAAACCTTCCTCTAGAATAACTCTCTCTATTAAAAACAAACCGCTTTTTAAGATTTAAGCGTACATAGGGACGGGCAAACAGCGATATCGACTATGTTTTATACTATATAATGAAAAGCAGATGAAGTCGTGGGTAACAGCTAGATTTATAAAACAGTTCGATTTCTTGCTTATTCTTCGCAATTGAATCCTCATTGTGAATGTGGAGGTTGAATAATAAAAAATGTATATTCAGCGGTACTTGTATTAAATTTGTTTCAAAATAGATTTTCTTTGTGCCTTTATATCAAATGATCTTTATTTATTTCATAGGAATTTCAACAACGACAACAACATACCGACACTTTTGTTCAGTTTTATTATTCCAGTTGGGATATTCAGAGGCATTGTCAAATGTCGATGATGTGGTAAAACACACCACTTGATGTGCTGAGGATTTTAAAAATAGCATAGACATAGTCAACTTTCTTAATGATGATTGAATTTAAATTTGTTCACAGGAATGGAGGCTATAATGTCAGAGTTTTTCAATGATACAACGACCGCCTTCTACATTATATTGATCGTGTGGATTGCCGATCAGTACGATGCAATTTGCTGTCACACCGCCATCGCTAAAAGACATTGGCTAAGGTAAGTGATGATTATTTCTAAAAGTATTAAATTCTGTAAATTTATACATCTTACAATAAAAATAAAATTGAGAATGGTTTGACATAGGTACGTATAGATTTTATCAAATATGACAATACTTTATGAAATAGATGTTTTCGTTAGTTTTTAATGTAGCGGTTCGTAAATGGTAACATTGTATAGAATGAAATAGGCGTATTATTTTATGACTTGTAGATAAAAATAAATATATTACACTATAATGGTCAGAAGATTTTGTGACCAACAATAAAAACTTAAAATGTCAGTACCTAATAAAAAGCATATTTATAGTACACAGAAAGAAATTTTACACATAAAGTGTTTTCTACCTAACATGATAATTGATTTTCGTTCACTACAGAAGCAAGATATAGTTAATAATCTGTGATTTGCTTATTGGAACACTGTCTATCTCTGTTTATTTTGTTTTTCTGCATGTTTCATAAACTATTGAATAACAATTATTTTATAGACAATAATATCAAATATACAATCGTTTTTTTTAAACTATTCTGCACAATAATGTAACAAACCCATGGCACGTTAATAATTCAGATTAGAGTTCAACTAGGTTTTGCTATGTCATTTCATTCTGTTTCAAGTTTGTTGCGAAAGCGATTTCCGTTCAGTAACAAACTGTCAGATATTTTAATTCTACAATAAACGTTACTAGAATTCAATAGAATGTTAGTGCTTATTGAGCACTAGCAATACTTACTGAGGGGCAGAGACACTATATGAGCGAAATTTAACTACTTGATTTTTAGGGAATATGCGATATTTTTAAACAATGCAAGTGAGTATTTAAAGTTGTATTTTGATCGACTGCTTCATACATTATCATATAAGTATTATGGTAACGATTGGTTGAGAATTAGGATAAAAATAATGAGTTTCGTAAGCAATAACTCCATTACAAATGTGATATTCTTATCGGTCTGGCTACTTTCGCATTGGCCTCACTTACTGCTTCTAATTTATTAAGATCCACGTAATTGACCTGACCAAAACCAAATTATATTCTTGCGTATAAACTAAGACCAATAGTGGTTTTTTATCATTAAGTATAATATACATGACTATAAATTTAAAATCACTTCATAAATGTGGTAACATTTTGGAAATGAAAACGCATCCCAATTAGTGGCTGTTAGTTCATTGAAAAGTACTC
This sequence comes from Achroia grisella, assembly GCF_030625045.1. NCBI lineage: Eukaryota > Metazoa > Arthropoda > Insecta > Lepidoptera > Pyralidae > Achroia > Achroia grisella. Next base: position 2,625,495 of record NW_026713064.1, read on the forward strand.
TTCTGTCGACCGAAATTAATTTGCTTATTGAAAGCTTGCATTCACGTCCGCAGTTATTTGGGTACACTGGGGGGTATATATGAGTACAGTGAACGTAACCGTAAACTGTAATGATTGTATAAGTTATCGTTATGCAGTTACGTAAATTAATATTGTAAAGAGAGGTAGGACAGGTATTATTTTTGTTTGTAATCTATAAAATTTTAAATTCTTTAACCTATAGAGGCTTAGTATATTATCTGTAGTTTTGTAAGACAAGGTAACAAACAGACAGACTGGTGGTTAGGTTAGGTCACCATCTATCTATTTAGGTAGACAGACAATATGATAGACAGACCCACTTTCACACTTACCACCAAAGGATAGGACCCAAGCAGATAGACCCACTTTCATGCATTTGTAGATGGATAAATAATCTTACGTACTTAACTGTATCATAAATGTTAATCAAATGCCCATAACTCTGATCTTCTATTGACCTAAGTAGTACTGTATCAATTAATAAACCCTGCTTCTGGTCTGCACTTATATTAAGACTAAAGTATAATTGAATCCTAATATAAACCAAACTAAACCTTAGATTTAACGTAATCGGGGGAAAAGGTCACAGTAATAACCTTAACAAGGTGATAATAATTGCTTTTACGTATACGTGCGGCACAATGTGTGGACCGTACTTGTGGCCCTCTATTGACATTTGTGGCGACATTGAATGAACCATGCATTCGACAAATTATACGTGTAGCTGTTTGCTTATATCTCCTATTGGTATTTGTTCGGAGCTCATTATTTTATGTGCCATCCGCCATGTTTGTTTACAAATGTCGATGTTTCATTTCTGTTTCGTTGCGTTTTTTGTTTAGATACCTTATACCCTTTTAAACGGACCGTGACGTCTATTTTTATACGTAATTTGAAATTCATAAGTATGATCTACAAGTATAAATCGGACAAAGATTGTTAAAGATTTTTTGAAACATTGAATATTTATTATCATGTCCGGAAAAAATCTCAAGAAATGTTTTTATTATATTTTTCATTGGTTATGTAAAAAAGATTTAAAATTCTATAACTGCTCGCAACTTTGCATGCCTGGTGTAGTTTAGTTGAGATTTTCATCAAAAAATTTTCAAAAAAATCCTTGCTTAGCGGATGTTTATGTTACAAAATAAATCCAAGGTCTAGATTTTCGTTTCCTAAATTTAATAGTTTTGGATGTCCATTGATAAGACGATTGACAAAACAAAAGTTAGGGGTATCAATTTTATGATTATAAACTAATAGAAAATCATGTATCAGATAGATTACTCTATCAGTAAGATCTATTAGTTAGAGCGTAAAATGCTCTAGAAACCTAACGTTCACGTACACCGAGTGAACTTTGTTTTTACGCGTAGCTCCCTGAATCGTGAGCCTCCTTAATCAAAAGGCGTCCAGGCACGAAGCAATTTGGCTGGTCGTCCGTACGGGCAATAAGGAGTGAGCGCTATTAAAACAAGCGCAAATAAAGCAAATTGAAAACGGCACCGCTTTTCCCCCTCCGCCCCCTGGATGTGGAGGTTAGCACTACCCTGCCCCCCCGCGGTCCACAAGTACCCTGCGAAAACAATGCTGTTGGCGTCTTGAGGGACCTTTGCAACATCTTAGCCACATCGTTTTTCCAAGTATTACATACCAACGTACAGAAAAATAAATTTATTGACCCTATCGAAACACGATATATTCTTTGTTGCATGAAATAACTTTTATTAGAATAAATTTCGTTTCATTGTATGTATTTTTGATATTTTTATACAATTGTTAAAGTATTTATTGTTCTAGTAAAACAAAATTTTTTGTTTTAAAATAAAAATATTTTTAATGGAATTATTAGTTGTAAAATGATTAAATGTTCTCAGGACAATTCATACAGAGTCTCATGCTGCGCAGAGCAGTGTAAAGGGTATTAGGAAACTGATATAAATACGTAGACACATTTTTTTGTAAATACATACATAAAATAAAAAATACCCAGACTGATCATACCAATGAATACAAATGTTTGTGTGAATTAGGGCGGTGTGCTAAACCCATAGACTACTGTGACTGTCGTATTGTATATTAATATTTGACATGTCTAATTAATCCAAGGTGCTGCGTCAAAATAATTTTTCTATCTGATCTTTTTATTATGTAAGATCTGTCTTGGCTTTTATTTTATTCATTTTTGAATCGTTTACCAAAAAATATTTATCTATATGAATACAGTCTACAGAGGTCAGTTTTTAATAACAGTAGAGTTGTTAAACCGTTAACATAACATTTTGAGATAGTGTTAATAAGCGTAAAGGCAATGTTTGCGGAGGGTCGCTTTCGGAGGTCACGATCTGTTGGTGCAGTCATGTGGTGGAGCGATGGGCCGGCGTGCGGTCGTGTAAAATCGGCGACCCCGTGACGAGCGGCTCCCCGCATAAATCTCCGCGACCGCCAATTAAGGCCCGCCCCGACAGTTTGTCTACGACGCTGCCCTGATTGCTTTCTGCTACGATCGCCTGCCAACCTCTGATCCATGGACCTAGAAATTGTAGGACATGGTTCTGTTGGAAAATCTAAGTTATAGGAATAGATTTAAGAAGTAAACTTTGAACAAAGTAATCTGCGTATCCATTTCTGCCGCTAGGAAACTGTTTGAAAACTATGTTTTGATTTAAAAGTTGAAATTATAGGGTCCGTAAACATGACACTTTAGTTCTCAAGAATAGTAACTCAATGAGGATTGATATAAGAGTCACAAATTCACTTTGTGATATTTGTGGGTTTTTATCTATAGGTTACAAGTTATCCGTCAGATTGTCAGTTTATATATAGTTTTGCGAAGAAATTCATTATGGTATTTTTGTTATTTAAGTTTATTTATGTATATCCCAAGCATTTTTCTTAATTGGCGGCGGTTATAGGTATATTTCTAACCTCACCACGGTAGCATTATATGTATATGGATAGAGTGTCGCTATTTTGGATACTGTAATTGCTTGAAAGTAAGATATTGTTTTGGTATTAATGTTGTGGTAAGAGATAATTCATATCAATTCTGAAGTTAAACGTATAAAATGGTAAAATGGTACAAACAGTAAGATCGTACGTATAGATCTGTAATAATAACATTACCTGTATGGCTATACTGACATCATAGGTTAGTACAAAATTACTGACACAAATAAGAAGAACAATGCCAAGTGTTAATTGCAGTTATAAATACTTGTACATAAACACAATTCGACGACGGTATCGATTTTTTAGGATTTATTTTATGATCAGTGCTATCAGTTCTGCTTTTCCCATAGGTTTGTGTGTGTAACTATTTCTTTATAGTTTACTACCGTAGTAAATTGTAATACACCATAACTATATCGTATCATTATATATCATATTATTTTTCGACACAGTTATTTTTTCTCCTACAGAGATAAAATAAATCTATACAAATAAATAAATCAAAACCATTTGACTGATAATGATTTTTTTCTCTTTTGGTACAATGGTTTAAGTTCCGAGCACTCTTTTATAGTATGTGTATTAATTCTCATACAAAAAGTCTCCTAATAGAAAATTGACATAGTTTTGACTGTTAGAACTTTTTGTAAGTGCGCACAAAGCCGTATTAAAAGAAACCTACAATTAATTGGTGACATTGAGCTAATCTACGCATTTTTAATTCTATATCATTTTGCTTTGCTAGTTTTTAAAATAAACATATTTTGTTAAGCTAAGTATATGTTGTCCTTGTAATAATTAACGCAACGGTTTACGTAATTTATAATGCCTCTATCGGTTAATATCTATTTCGAAATCTGCTTCTAATAACATCTTCATTTCCATATGTGCTTCTTGACTGCTCGCAAAATATGTCACCAAATTTAATGTATAGTATACAGATGATTGGAATAGAGTATAGAGCAGACATGTAGCTCTCGTGTATTTATAAATTGTGGCACGCGAGTTGACGCGGCGTCGTTAGGGCTACATTCTCGTGTGTCATTTTAAGGATGTGCCAAATTGAAGGCTCCGCTGGGCGTCATCGCGAGGGGAGCCTGATTTATGCCTTGAGCCCCCGTTGCTTCGATTAGAGGTTTATTCACTCGACGGAGGTCAGTTTTCTTATGCGCGCCTTATTACCTATATTACGATAATACTGGATCATTATTAGCAGTAGCTGGAAATATTTTTAGATTTCATTGATCAAAGAGCAAAAATGTAACTAATAATATCACTAATGTAACTAATAATGTAAGGCTTCATTTCTTCGTCTATAGATTTATTTTGTATTTGTTAATTTCAGGCATTAATGAAATAATTTGTAATTAAAGTATATAATGAATTTAAGTTGACATTTAATATTGTTCTTTAATTTTTCCTTGAGATATTTATAGAAGTATGTACATTATTGTTACCTTGTGAATGGTCCAGATTAAGAAGAAGAATGGACAGACACGGGATGTTTTATATTTTTTGGATCGAGCTTTGTGAGTTTTTTTTATTTTTCACTCTATGATAGGTTTATTTAAAAGAAGTTGATTTTTGACATTCTATGATGTGGCTAGCCCGGCTGTCCAACTAGGCTGATGACGCACATTCCGTGTGCATTATTATTAATGCGTAGGACAGATTTAAAATACTGTAAAAAAATTAAGGGCCCTCGAGTCAAAAAATTCTTATAAAATTGTACATAAGAACCATTTCAATACCGTAAGGTTTGAAATAAAATCGCAAAAACGGTACATTAGATAAGCTACGGTCGAGTTTACGTATACATAAATACATTATACTTGTAAAAGCTTTTTGTATATAAGGTGTAAAATTAGGTAAATAATTACCTAAAAAGGTGTTAATGTTAGCACAACATCAATGTTTATTGATAAGAAATATAATTGCAACAAAATGTATATAAAATTAATTTCTATTGCGGCTATACTGCCACGCAATGTACGCTCAAAAATTAAAGTGGAAGTTCCTATTTATTTTTTGAAGTTGATATTGTTATATATATATATATATATATCTAAGTCAGCGACTGCACAAATTATGTAAGAGTAGGTGCTAAACGAAAACTCGTCAACATAAGGGCGCCTGCCGCGGCCGTAAACTCGCTGAGTTAACGTGCGGTCTCCCGATCATATCCTTATAGTTTTATGCGCTCCACACGCCTATAGATCACCACTGAATTTGTCAATTATAACTCTATTATTAAGGTAAGTTTGTGTATTTCAGTTTGATGTATCGTATATTGTTTACGGATTTTTAAGAGTCTATTCATATTCGTCTAGATTACGAATATGAATAGACTCTTAAAAATATGACACCTAGGTGTAACATGTACATTTCATGGAAACTTCAATTCTTATACCGTAGAGATTTCTTTGTTGGTATTTTTTGCGTCTACATTAGATCACGTTGAACGGAAAGAAAAGGAAAATATGTTATATCAACATTTGAATACAACGAAAATCTGAATATGTAATGAGTCTATTGAAAGCGACTATGTACCATTTATACTCTGTGGTTACGGCAATATTGCGACTAGGTCGCGTCAGTGTCGCCACGTCGCGCGTCGAAGCGCGGCAGCATCCAACCAAGCGTGAGGCGAATGTGCGATGACGGCTGCTAGCAAATGTTAATTACGCTCAACCGACCGACACATAAAGCGGAAAGTCCGCTGCTTCCACCAACATTTGGCAGTTTAACGCCAACCTGTGCTTCTATCCCAATTCTGATAATTGAATATCAGAATTAGGATCACGAAGCACTTTGATATTCAATTATATAAATTGGGATTTTTTATATAACTAGAATAGCAATCAACCTTATATATGGGCTCTAATATAATAATGTGGCGCCCGTGGTACCTCTTATGCTTTGCATTTGAGTTCATATATATAAAGGAGTCCCTCCAACGAATATTGGCATTGAGTCACGCGTAACATATAGCGAAGTTAAATACTCTGCCTGCAAATTAGAAAACTCTCAGGTGTTGTTATAAAGACTAAGGTGAAGGCAAAGGTATCATGCTTCCAGACCCTGTAAAATCACTGTGGTATCAAACTGCCCTTCAAACTGAAACAGGTGTATAAAAGTATAGTGTTATAGTTTTTATATATATAAAATGATCTTGATTAGACTATTTCATATTTAGCTAGGCTGGCTTGGTTTTTGCTTTTCTAATTTTCGTCTTATATTACTTTTTTACTATAGAAAACGTAAAAATCAAGCATAAATAATATGATTTATGAAAATACAAATAATAAGTAAATTATTAAACAGAACAATGACTTGTTCTACACTATAAAATGAAGCATTCTGAAGAGAAATAGTTAAACGTTATTGTTAGTATATTTTTTTATTTTGAATTTTAAAATCCTTCCCCGCATTAGTGTTTATAATACTCAATAACGAGATATAAATAAAAAATGACAACAGTAATCAGTGATAAATTCGTCTTTACTTTAATATTTCTTGTAATTTGTTCAAACAAATATCTGTGTGCAAATTACTGTCCGTGTCAAGTCGTGTTTAGTTGGTGATGTTGGCGCCACTATGGCGCCTGATCCGACGCCGACCGTAGCTCATTTGCATCCTGGTTTTGCCGTCAGAGGCATTAGAGAGTCAAAGATCTGAACTAGAAATATTACCGTGTATTTTACATATGCGAATAAAAATTCTTTCGTCATATTTGAATAGAAAGTCTACTTACTAAGCCCAAGGAAATTCAAAGCGATATCTAATTATTTTAAACTCAATCTAATTTAACAAAATCAAAGCGATCAATTCTAAACTCAGTATAATTTGTACTATATCCATAGTACAACTAAATCAATACGTACGTATATAGATATAGAAGAACCCAGAGCAATTCAAATAGTTTTACTCAGAATGCAAATGTTTCTATCGTGTGTGAATTAAATACGCTATTATTAGAAGGAAGGCGGCATGGTGAATCGCTAAAACAGAGAAAATCGTCAAATCAATGTAATTTTTACCCTAATGAATAAATGTACCGATCTAATTATATTTTAAATGTCATTTTGCGCGAAATATTATCTAATCCACAGGAAATCCTTTCTTGCTCCGTCAAGGTATATAATTCCAATATTGAAGAGGGATAACAGGATATTTTATCATTGTTCTTGGTTAAATCTATATTGTGATTATGGAGATAGGTTAATAATTAGCCTTTAAAATTTAAATTTATTTGTATTAAGATTAAATAATTACTGGCAGTGGCAACTACTAAAATCTACAAAGTGCCTTTCGCTGATATATTCTGTAACACTAACATATGTAATACATATAGTATAGATTTAAAACAATTACGTCTCTACGGCTATATCACTCAGCGTCCGAATAACGGTGCACAAAATTGTTTAACAGAACAATTACATTAGGTAACTTAATCGTTCACCAGCTTAATGAAGTTAAGCGTATCTGTCGACAGATCAGCGAGGTACGCCCTCAATTAAAATCTCATTATGGCGCCTCCATACAACTCACCATTAGTGAGATATATCCTAAATACATTGACTGTGACAACCAGAGAGGGATCGAGACTTATGGTACATATTATATATAGTAGATTATTACTCCTATTCGGTCTTAAGAATCGAAAGTTATTACCATAATTTAGATCTTTGGCCATATTTATACTTCATTTAATGAGACGTAAGTACGTTACGTACGTACCTAAATCATTACGACTAAATTTATTTGATATTGTAAAAGCAAATATAACTTTAATAAGCAGGTAAAGTTTCAGTTTTGTTCAGGGTTGAATATGCGATTACATATCTCCACGTTCAAACCCGAACGATTTTCAGAATAGGCCTCAATATTGGAAAATATTGTCGAAATATCGGGAGTTCACCAAAAAAATCAGTGTATATGTGTGTAAGCCGATATAGCTTTTCATTGATTTGTCGTGCAGTTGCTTGTTGTTGCTTTGTCCATCGTGCGGTTAGCAGATAAACTCCGAGTAGATTCCATATGTAATAGTAACTTGTAACTCTTTGCAAATTCTTAATCTAAATTGGACATCATAGTCTATACGTTCGAACAGACAACAACTGACACGTGTTTTGTTTTCAATTTGTGTATTTTATCGAGTGCGGTGGCAGACTGTCTCGTGCTTCATTTGTATATCATTAGCATTGCGTAGGGCGTTCGACTCGTCGCATTCGCCTGAGAGCGCGTTGACACGTTATTTTCATAATCGACTACATCGATGGGCGGCTAAATTCTAAAACAATGTTACCGCACGAACATGAACTCAACTGTCTTACGTTTTATGTATAAAGTCATACGTCTCCCCCTGTTTGTGCAAGTTGTCGAATGTACATATTTTAATAACATGAACTTGATGGCTCTTTCGAACGAGAGGGGAGGAAAACTGATGGATATTATAGTTTTTGTCAATAAAGTTGTATAGCTAGGGCTGTAGGGCTAAAGCGTTTTAATGTATTAATTAAATGACAATTAACATTTTATTTCAATAAAAATGACTACCTATTGTAACATGTCTATATATAGGAAACTATACCTACTTAATATACTACAACTCTTTTAATTAAAGTCAGTATCACTGAAGTTTTAGTTTTTCTATTGAGTTGTTTTGTTATACCTACTTATCTTAACACTACATTTCTTGACTCAAAATCCAAGAATAATAGGTATAAAACTGTGAAGTGCTCCATGGATTCCATTATGTATAAAAACTATACCTAAATAGGAAATTTTAAAACGTTCTCTCCGGAATCAGGTTAAATATATGGCAGTTGTTGGCTATATACATATATGTACTTTGAAAATTCAACAAAATTTTGTGTGTAATTTAATAAAAATATTTAATACTTCTTAATTCTTTGCTATATTAAAATTTGCTACATCAGTTCGGAAAAAGAAAAAGTCACTAGTCATTGAGTACGTGGTCGTGGTATTTCTTTACAGAAATATACGAACGAAATCCCCATATCGCGAGAAAAGTAAGAAATATGCTTTCTTAGTTTCATAAAATATGGTTGGGGGTACAAAGGATGATCGGTCAAGTATTGTTTGGCCGGGCGCGGCTTGCCGCTCCTCTGTTTGCCGCCCCTGTTTGGTCTCTTTCTTTATGGTGACGGGCCCTCCGCACGCCGACTTATGGGTATACATAGTGTCCTTATAAACATAAGAAGGTAGGTCACAATAAGGGGTCATCTACGGGCTTCGAAATTGATTGTTCTCATAATGGGGTAATTGTTAGGGCTTCATAAAGAAATTTAGTCATCGAGCTTAGCTGCGTATTGGAGTTCTGGCTTGGTTACAAAATCTTATAAATGTGATACTGAATAATATTTATATAAAGAGCAACACCCAAGTTTTTTGTGATGGTCTGCGATTCGAACGAGTGGTAGAATAAAAAAATATGACTGAAAAGTGATTATGTTAAGTTTCTTTGAATAAAGATTACTTCTATTTCTATATTCGAAATCTATGGTATTATTTGAGCAATTTATTAAATCTAATAACTTGTTGTCTTACTATATATATATTGACGTTAAATTTCTTAAAATGATTGATTTTAAGTAATTTATCTGGAAAATAAATAAAAATTGAAGCCTAGTAGAATAGGTAATAAACCTATAGCAATACAAATTATAGTGATGCATATTTTTGAAGGAAGATTAAATGGCTAATTATTAAAGAAGGCACTAAAAGAAACAAGATCACCGTGGATGCCAAATTAACAAATGTTTGGTGCCTGCAAAAAATAGTAATAGACATATAAAAAGGATTCAACAGTATAGTGACAATAATTTTATATTAAAAATAAAAATGCTTCTGTATATATAAGTTTTCTAACATGTACACTCATAGATAACATTTAAATGTTTATACTGCAGTGAGACTCGTAAGTCGATTAGTGTATCAGTACCATCGTGAATCGTTTTAAGTCTCAGGAGGTGCACACTGCACTTAAATGAATTAGTTATTTATTAATGAAATAACAACAACCGGCCAAGTGCGATCTAGCATCGTCTATGTGTGAATACCGCAGATAAACTACTTTTGTAGAATCATACCATATGCAAATACGACCGATTGTAATAATCATATTTAGATAACTTCATGGATCAAAGATTCAATCAATATTGTAAAAACGGTTTAAGTATTGCTAGTATTTGAACATAATTCACGGATACAGAAATTAATAATGTGTTAACAAATTTAATTTTGCTTACATAGAAATCTCAATCAGGTGAACTAGTTGACAACGTAATCGAGAGTAAATAAGTAACAATATATGTATATAGTCTATGTACTCGTATATACAGATGCAGTTATGTGTACACTATTACTTTATTAAGAACCTTTTAGATCTTTGAACCCTAAAAACTACAAAGCTACATTTCAATGCAGTTTCATTAAACGCTCGGAGATTGTATCTGTGGATTAGCTTCTAAAATTTATTTTATTTTCATATAGAGCTATATATTAATTTGCTAAGTGATAAAATGTATGCTCTCTGCAATTTCCATTTTTAAAAATACAATTTTATAGTAAATTAATTTATCAATTTACTAGTTGAAGTGAAAAGCATTTATCGGCATCATTTTACAGCTTTTATATAAAATTAATTAATTAATTACCATTTTTGCTGCCAACGTGGCAGCCGCCACTCTGCATATGCTGCGGTAATTAAATTGCCACTGCGCCTGTATTCTGTAGAGGCCATTGTGTGACTTCACGAACGACGAAATAAAAATAGAGAAAAAGTATATAATATTTCTATTAAATTAACTGAAGTGTAGGTACATGAAATAAAATAAATAGCACTTAAACAATTTCAACCATAATTTATTGTATTGCCTTGTGCCTTGCCTTACAAGTTATACTGTCAATTGCCTTATAAGATATTCTGTCAATTCTTCCAATATTTTCAATAGTTTTTAATCTATATTCTTCAAAACATTTTTTCACCTTCAAAATATTCAAGTTATGATAATTTCAAACAACAAAAAAATATTTTCCATATACATTTGTGCTGAAGTGCTACAAAATAAATAAAATTATTATATATATTTCTCTGCACAAAATTAGCCAATATATGGTAATAATATTTGTTTATTTGACGTACATTATTTAAGAAATTGTGATTTTAGAAGTTCGCTATTTTAGTAAAGATTTTTTTTTATATAATTTTATGTTTTTGAAGGTATTTTTATACATATTGTCATAAATAACATCCAGTAGTTCGTTTATGTCTGTGGCAATATTATATTTCTTGAAGTCTGATTCCTAATTCCATTCTAGTCGTCTGTCCCTTCTCATATTGTTTGTTACCAGAGACGTATTTTCCCACGGTATTCAATGAAATCTTTTACACGTGTAAAATATTGCTATATAAATTTTAAATCTTATTGTGTTCCCATATGTAGGCACGAACAATAGAAAGCGGGATTCAAACATTTACTGTGGTGGGTCGAAATATTGTAAAATAATAATATAATATTTCCTTTTATAAAAGAACTTAAACGTGGGAAGTAAATCTGTTGAATGAAAAAGGAAATCGTAAAACTTAATTCAATTGCCAAATAGACAAGTATACAGTTTAAATAACTTCATTATTTATATTATCTTTATCCTATAAGTTTGGAGAGAACACTTTAGATCTTAAAGCTTTGTGGAAATTAAAATAAAATAAATAAATATCACATGCAACAAAATTTTTCCACATTGTATTTGTGCATTCATTGTTTTGAAAGCACGAAGTGCAATTTTTCACAGTATTTGCGGGCACGGCCGGAGCTCCATTCCTATGATTTCATTATTTGCTTTCAATCAGCATTGTGAGCCGGCAACACCGCCGGCCAGCGCCCCCGCCCTCCCCATTCCGCTCGGACCCTCCCGAAGTGAATTTTGTTTGGTTTCGTTTTCGGATGCTGTTTGTTGTTGAGTTACGAAGATCTTTACTACAATCGCCTCAAAATTTATGCGCGGAACGATTTTTATTATTTTCATTAATTGATACGGACACAAATTTTCCTCTTAAAACTCTACGTTCCCGGTATAAAATGGGTACCGAAATAAAATGGAACGATAAAATCTGTATTGGAAAATATTTTAATTCCAATAATTCCGCTAGCGTATTGCGTCGTATTGCCCCCACTCGTAGGAGTGAGGCAATAATATCAGGCAGGTATCACGGTGCAGTGATACGTGAAGGGATTTTACTAATATTGAGTGCCGCCAGACATAACTTGTCAATATAATAGCATCCATTGCTTTTATAGCAAACTAGCGAATATTCGAGTGGTGGTAAACCAAGTTGCTTATCTTGTATTTAAATTATATATAGAAATAAAAGAGTTCTGAGTAATAATAATTTATAATGTGCAAATAATTTTGTTTGTTTTTTTTACAATTTCATGAAATTTTACATACACCAAATATTAATATTAGCACACAGACTTTTTTGATTTTACATCGACGCAGACGAATTTATTTGTAATTTTTTTTTATATTATATATTTTAGCACAATATTCACATACATTATTAAAAGTAATAAATGGATTTGGGCCATAGGCATTCCTACATTTTTTTTTCTAGACTACATATTATTATATATGTATTTTAACTATTAATATTTTTTTATATTACCTCCTTCATTAAAATACATATGTACCAAGAGGAAAGATTTGATTGTTAAAATATGCAATAGTAACTATTACAAACTAAGCCACATTATTCGTACCTTTATAATATTCGTGTGAAGTCGGGGCGTATCGCTAGTAATTAATAAAAATGTACAGACAGTCGGTATGATAGTAAATAGGTAAATATAAACAATTAAACACAAAAATTAAACAATTACAATTTTTCGAGAACAAAAACCAATTTTATTTTGACGAAATCAGTTTGAGATGAGATCATATATCGAGGAAAACCTCTTTTGATTAGGAAGCGCACTCAGTCGATTCACAATTGGCGTAGTTATCGTGAAACAATAACATAGTAAAGATATACCACGTTTTGAAGTCGGTTAAAAACATTATTAGTGCTGGATGTTCGCACCAATAGAGCAAGTAGGGCGCATCCGTATATTCCCAATTACGACAGGTGCCAATTGGCTCGAACTGCCGTCCTTCAAATAGATATTATATAGTATAATAAAGCTTTTTGCTTCTTATATCCATCTACACACTAAAATTCTTTAAGGTGTAGGAATAGAAACCTCTGTGCCATTGGCTTCAACATTGTCGGTGGTCTATAGCACACATCGCTTTACTTCCAACAGTGGTACGTTCGATTTCTCGCATTTGTATTCCTAAGTATGAATGTTTTTATTTATGTATTTACAGATAAAAATAAGTATTTCTATCCGTTCACAACACGAGCATGGCTAAGATTGGGACTAGGTGGCGCTGTGTGAATTGTTCAGTTATTATTATTCTCTCCTTACATTTCCACTTTCATTTCGATGCATACGATGCATCTGATTGTGATAGGTCATTATTATTTCCCTCCGTACTTGCTACTTTTGGATTGTGTATCTATTTATTTAATCTTTTATCGGACATCCTTTCTGCATGATCTATTCGACGTGGCATACGTTTTTACATTACGAACTTGTGTATTCCAATTTCATAATTTTTGTATTTTTATTATAGTTAATGAATATATAGTTACTTTATTAATACCACCAACATTTTCTTGACATTTTTTAATGTAGGTTGAAATCACATTTAGAAATAAGTTTGTAATTTATTATTCGGAACAGGAAGAATGGTCTTTAACTTATAAAAGTAACATTTTTATGGCAACGACTTTCCCAACTCAAAAGGTGTGAAGCCGTACAAAACGCAATTGGAAAGAATCCATGCAAAGTGCGTGTTTTTTCGTGAACATTTATTTCGTCTTCTATAGACGTCAAACGAACTCTCAGTAAATTCTTGTACTTTGAATTTATTTTCAATTTACTTATGTTTTCAGAGGCAGCGTAATTTGTTTTGTGTATTTAATTAGGTACGGCAATTACGCTTTTTTCCCGCTATGTTTATACAATGTGTTCTGTTATGTATGTTTTTTTTATTTTTATATATTTACGTTTCTAATTGTCAGTGACTTGGATTTTAATAATAACTATTTTACATACCTTAATAATTTAATACAACTTCTGAATTTTTAATTGTATATATTTAATTTAATTTATACAGCGTGATTGAAAGAGATTTACTAAAAAACAAAAAACCTATTTAGAGAAACAAAAATCAACAAAACTATAATGCAGTAAAATAATTAGCTCACTTTCATATTATGTTCTTTAGCTGACTATGTGTACTACATAATTTGATTTATATTAATAGATGTACATACATACGTAAATACGTCGTGTGTTATCTATACTATAACCAGACATATTTTAACATTTGTACAGAACAAAAGACCAATTTGTTCATTAGAGAGCTATTCTTTTCATGTAATCCTCAATATACATTCATAAAAATCATGTAACATGTGGTACGAAATATGAGTGTAGGTGTATTTCTTCATTACCAAGTCTGTTTATATTATCCACCGTGGATTAGGCTTCTGTAGATAGGTACGTATACTAACAATACAAACTCTCCCCGAAAAATCAAAACAAAAAAGATATTTATAATTGATCTAATTACTTGTTAATATTACTATATGTATATAATAGTTCCATGAAACCTATTTACATGACTGATATTATGGTACGCTGATATGTCGACTATAAACGGAACCTTAATATGCATGAAAACTGGGTTCGGTGGCCGATCGAACGGGGCGCTTCCATTAAGGCGACATACGACAATTGTTGCCGTTTAAGCTTCGGAAGTCGATCGCGATATTGAGATTATCGTTTAGTGTTATGCCTGGCGACAAGGAAAAGCTCTCTGGCTGTTGGGCCAGCGCCCCCTGCTAGCGCCCGCGGTGAGTTGAGTGCCCACTTTTGCGGGAACACCCTCGATGCACTATAGTATGTGTATGCACCTTTACGTCTTTCTTATGTCTCTCTAAATTAAGTACTTTTATATAACGATTCCATAAAAGAGCCCATATTTATGAATATACTTTTTTTAAAGGTATGTCTTAATATAGATATAATTCGAGTTAGGTACTATAAAAAATTCGTCGTGATGTAAAATTCTGTCTCAGTACCATGCAAGTCTTAATGTAGCAACCAAAATACATTATTCATGACGGTTTACGTTCTAGGCAGGTAACGACGAAAGCGCATCCTTTGCTCATAGGTATAGAATAAACATGTTAGATCTTCTGGATAGAAATATTTAAGTTAGGTGTTGCTGGCAACTTGTCCATGTGGCTCTTTTTATAAATATTTATATTATTTTGATACTCTATTTTTTATATGTCACTTTTCAATATACTGTGAATTTATACACACGCAAAGTTATTCCTGGATTTTTTTATATTTTTGTAGTAATTCCGTTTCAGTCACTATAGGAGATTTTATATACTTTTTTTTCATTCACATTACTGCAGTTTGCATAGTTAACACTCTTTAACTATGTACCTACTTTAAACGAACTACTTTTAATTAAAATTGTAACATAGCTGTTTTTCTTCTTTCTTTATAGTTACATTATTAACGTGCTTGTCTGACACTTGTCTGTAACATTTGCTGCAACTTTAAATTTATCTTAGTGGTCTTCTTTTGAACTTCCCGTTGGTGCAGGGTTGCCTGCTTTAGTTTGGGTGCACAAACAATAACAGTTGTGGTGCCCTGAGGCACTCCGTTACTCGGTGTTTGTGTTCTCTATTTAGAAGCCTTCCTTTCCGTACTTACGCCCCAATAGCTTCAGGATGATAACCTCTTCCGGAGAATGGGTCAGAGCTATTGATCGTACTTGATATATATCTGGAGATGTACTGCATACTACGAATGGTATGCACCTACGATATCTGTTGGTTTCTGTAGTCGGTACAGCTGTATAGCATTCATGGTTTAGCGAACTTTAATGCATGATCGCTTTCCTTTAATGACATTAATTCGATTAAATTTTAGATTGAATTTCAGATACATTTATGTAAATAACTGAATATATAAGTTTTGTTTACGAATTGACAATATGACAACTTATATGTATTTCTAACTATTTTTTTATCTAATTATTTTAATTAAGTGAATCTATTGCTTATTATATTTATGTGTTATATTGGAAAATAATGTACATAAAAATATTTCAATGAGCTGCATTCCAAAAATATATTCACTAATCTTGTACATATACGTGTAACTGTATGTTATATGTATCATTATCTTTTATTTTCATTTCTCTTGATTGTTTGTAATTTTGATTTTATTCTTTACACAATTAGAGATTAATAATAATACATTCAATTGATTTCTGATATATGCCGATAGAGTTGATACGTGATATATCGGGGCGGTGTCGACGTGGTGCGTCACCACGACGTCCAACAGCGCGCCCTGACGGCGCCGACCCCCGCCGGCGATCATTGCTAGCCATTATCCCTCCCGTATTAAGCCACTTAGCTCAATCATGATTAATGTTTTACTCTGCGCAGATCACGATACTGTTTACTGTTGACTAACGCTACATGTTGCGTTAAATTTAAAATTATTGATTTATTATTAAATTATTACATGCTATCGTCAGATATAGGGTTAATCAAAGAAGAAGAAAATATAGAGGACAATTGAAAAAGTTTTCACACGCGAGTAGATAATCTATTCGAATATTGCCATTGTAGTTCGTTCGAAATCTAAATTTTCTCACCTTGCCTGTGTTTTGTATGGACTGAAAAATATTTTTATATAAATGCAGTTATTCTTCAAATTCCAAAATATTGCAAATAAAATAAATATATTCGCCTACGGGTGATTGAATTATCGATAGGTTGCAAAATAAATATTGTATGTAATTTAATTATTATGTCAAAGTATACATTATTTGGAATTAAGAAAAAAACTTAAAGTCATCAATTTTTTTTATCATTGCTGTCTCAATTTAAATGTAGTTATCTTGTACGTTATGTTTTGGCATTAAATTTCTTTAATACGGTATGAGTTACCGTGTGTGTTAGTAGTAATCTACGTTTCATCGACCCAATGAGTGCCCGTGTTTTTTCGGAATGCTACTCAACCCACGGCAAATAGAAAAGTTATTTACTCGGTGTCGTAATTAGGCATTCACGACGAGTCGTTTCGCGCTGCGGGCGTCTATGCGGCTTTGTCGCCTAGACCGGCTGTCTACAGCATCGCCTTATTACCGTATTGCTAGATATATGCCTTTTATTTTCATTGACTTGCTACGTTCCGGTAACTTCCAGACTAGTTTATATTAATTATATACTTTATGTAAACACTTGAAGATGTATAATTCATCGCCATCAATTGTATATACTGAATATCGCATGACCCTTTCCATTTGTGTATATATGTGTATACAATACAAGTGACGAGCCACTTGCATTACTCAACATTTAGTATGAAGATAGAGTCAGCCCTAACTTCATATTAGTGCAATTATTGTAAAAAATTCACTTCTCTATTTTTTTTAGAAGAATTGCACCCCCTATTAATACGAGGGCTACACTGAAAGTTTTTAGAACTGGCTACTTGAGAGCAATATAATAAAAAAATTTGTTAAAAGACTCTTTACGAATAGTACTGAGTATATAATTTATTCGTATGTCATGTGTTTTACGGTTTGGCGGCAAATTATATCTGTGTAACGTTATCATGAACTTAACACGAGAAAATTTTCGTGTGATGATTTTTTATGACTTTCGATGTCATCTAAGTCAACAAGAAAGTTATGATAGACTACTATTGGACTTCCACGATGAAGCCCCGTCTCGTGCCACTGTTTACAACTGGTTTAATGAGTTTAAACGTGGTCGCACTAATCTCACCGATGATTTGCGTGAGGGACGGCCTTCTACGGCGACAACCGAAGATAACATCCGTGTTGTGCGGCGTATGATAGAGACTGACAAAAGAGTGACCTATTAGCAGATCCGGGCAAGCTTAAAGATTAGTATGAGTCAAGTGCACAAAATCCTCCATGAACATTTGACGGTCAGGAAGCCTTGTGCCCGGTGGATACCTTATAATTTCACTGAGGCTCAAAAACTCCGTCGGGTTGATTGGTGCCGTGAAATGCATGAAAGATTTAACGGAGGTGACTCAAATTCTGTGTTTAACATAGTTATGGGAGACGAAAGCTGGATTTACTGTTATGATTCCGAAACTAAAAGACAGTCAGCTCAGTGGGTGTTTCCTTCCGAGGAGTTGCCAACTAAAGTGAAGGGAGGTCGAAGCGTGGGAAAAAAGATGGTGGCCTCGTTCTTTGGAAGGACAGGTCATTACGCGACAATTGTTTTAGAGGATCGAAAAACAGTTACTGCAGAGTGGTACAGTAACAATTGTTTGCCACGTGTTTTTAAAAAAGTGCGTGAGAAACGACCTCGCAGTAGGATCCTCCTTCACCACGACAATGCTTCGTTGCACACCGCCAGGCAAATGATCGATTATTTGGCGACCTCAGACGTAGATCCACTGGGTCATTCGCCTTATAGCTCCGACCTCGTACCTTGCGATTTTTATTTATTCCGAAAAATGAAAGAAAAAGTTCGAGGAAATCGTTTTATGGACGCCGAGGATTCGGTGGCTACGTTTTAGAAGGCCGTCAAAGAGACCCCTAAGGACGAGTGGGCAAAGTGCTTTTCTCAGTGGTTCTATCGGATGCAGCGATGTATTGACGTGAATGGACACTATTTTGAAAAGATAAAATAAAGGTAATAACTTGCTAATTTAATCAGTTTTTGATTTTCTAAGAACTTTCAGTTTGACCCTCGTAATCGGTGTCGAATTTTTATAATCGGTCAAGTATTATTTTAGTTTATCCATTGTAGCAAAACTATTGACAATAATGAGTTTTATTTTCAAGTAAGACGAGAGTTAGCTTCTAGTTTGCATTTTGTGGAACCAAAT
The DNA here is from genome assembly GCF_030625045.1 of Achroia grisella. NCBI lineage: Eukaryota > Metazoa > Arthropoda > Insecta > Lepidoptera > Pyralidae > Achroia > Achroia grisella. The sequence continues at coordinate 2,644,511 of NW_026713064.1, forward strand.
GAATTTATATATAACAAATCTATATTAGGAAATATGTTCATCATAAACATGAAAACGTCTTAACTATTCTATTCTTATTCGTCTATTTTAATATTTATAAAAAACAAATATACTTATTTAAAATGCTAAATGAATAATTTATTTTGTCTTTGACTATATGACTAGTAGATAGACTTAAAATAATTAAGAATTTATTCGAATTATTTCTCAATTTGTTTGAGACCGTAGACTCATCTGGAACAGAGTCTTTTTTGTTTGTTTGCTCATTTTTTATGTTAACTTTAAATTCCACCTTCAATTAGGTATCCGTTCGTATAACTACAACTTATTCCTTTCAATGAAGCATAATAAAGTTCAAAACTTACATGTACGAATAGTTTTGCATGCAATCAAGCATATTAAATGTTATTGGAGTGTAATGCCTGGAGTTTCCCGCGTCGTATCATCTTGCTGCTAATTAAAAGGATTATGGCAGACTGCGCCAGATAACAACATCCCTTTCCGATAGCGAGCCGGCACCGGAACTTTCTAATTGTGTCTGTTGAATAAAGCCGGCATTTAGTCGGAAAGTAAACTATGAGTATCGCTTACAGTACCGTGAAGATTGTTGGGTCGTATTCCTATACTGTATTTATTTAATGTATACTTCCAACTATGTTTTTTATGGACGATAATGAAATAATGGACCTGCCTGCGCTAACACTTTAGGGCATTATTGGAGGATGATAGGATGAACATGAAGTAGCTCAGTAAGCCCATCTTGGCAAATGCCAATTTACTACGATGGTTTCCAGGGGAATCGCGTGGAGGTCGATCTGATATGGTACATTGCTAGCAATGGGGTTATTAATCCACATTACTAACAATTCCCTTCCCCCCATACCAGCCATACACCATGTTATCAGAGGTAAAAAAAAGTAGTCAGAAATGCGTTTTTTTATTCTGTGTTTAGGCAGCGAAATTACAGGACGAGAGAGAGATACATATGTAATTGGAATGACATGAACAGAAAATAACTTCTTTCCCTTTACAATATTACTTTATATTTAGATATGTTTAAATTTATATTAATTTATGTATATACATAGTAAATATATAGTGGTAATACTGTGGTAATATTTTAGTAAAATCTTATATATATTAAAATTATACTAATTAAGAAAATATACACTTATATTGGATTATGATAGGTATATAAATTAAAAGATATCTAAGTGTTATTTTATTACTGTCAGCTAATTCTTATTTTCGTTGCTTTGCTCGTCATAACAATTCTTATTAATTATAATAAACATAAGAATATTTTTATTTACAAAATTTTATCTTCTATAAACAAAGGCTTCATTAACGAGATAAAAAGAATTGTTTATACTCATAGTATCTTCTGTCAGTTGTTTTGTTTTCACTTCAGTTCACTAATTGGCTTAATTAGTTATCAGATACAATAATAGAAATTATCGGAAATAACAATATCGGTACTATTTTGTTCTTAGCTATAAACATTCTTACTATATCCATAATACCTACCTTACTAATATATCGCACACCGAATCTAACAATACTAAATTAACTAAAAAATTCTAATGTTGTAACTTTAAAGTCTAATTAAAAAAAAAAATCAGTTCTGAATAAATTCAGTATAACATTATCTGTACAATTAATTGCTAATAAACTCATAAAAATAATTTTTAGTGGTAGATAGATCTGGTATAAACTGAAGTCTATTTTGTACGTCGTTTCTATGGACACCTTTGTTTCACCTATTTGAACCCTTTGGCAACTTTCTTTGCTGGTTGAAGAGTGAGATAAGGCTGTAAATTTATAAGTGCATGAGTTTTGTCTCGGGCGTCATGTCATCTGATTATCATAGTTTTTGTATATAAGCAACGGGTACTACCTACCATGTGGGAAAACAGATTTTTTGACATTACAATTACATAAAAAAATTTGGAGCAAAACCGTTATCAACGTACAATAAAAGACAATCGTTTTTTCAAAACTTCATAAGAATTTTTTAATGTCCACACCGACTTAGATTATGATAAAAGCTTGAAGCTTAATGTATGTAAGCATTAATGTCTTCGATTTTTATTTATTCACGTTTTAAAGTTAACTTTCTGGTTATGTACTAAAAGTTATAACCCCAAGTTTTAATAGTTTAAGAAATATTATAAATACGAAGGCAAGTTTTTAATATTTTTTTTGCGCTTTCACGTCCTGACAAAATACTTCTAAAACAATATTTAGAAGTATTTTCTCATAGATATACATTTTTCTCACAAAAAAATTTTATAGAGATTACTCTAAAAACTAACAATAATATTGAGGCCATTAATTTCTAAAATACACATCATAATCATTCAGGTCTACCATTTGTTAAGAGAAGTGAATACGATACAATATGTTTTTGTTTAGAACGCAGGTTCCGGCTGGGTTGGTGTCACGTGTTCGAAGGTGACCTGTTCAGGACTTGGGACACGAACAATTTAATTACTCATGTTGCCTCTATGTTCATGGTGAGAAGGGAAGCGATTTGCTATTTATCTTCTCTACTTGTTAAGCTAAATGCTATCATCTAATTCGTCTTTCTATCTTTGTTTAAGTCTCTGTATTTCTAAATATATACATATAATAAAAAGGAAAATAAATTAAATCACATACGTGAGACGAAAATAAACCTAGCTTCGATATAACCTAATATGCAGCTTGTAGAACAGTGCAGAATGATTTTATATATTATATTTTATTATAGATTTTATTATTGATATTTGTATATTATTTTAATCTAAAGTTACTTAAGATGGCGCGAACGTACATAAGATCGCGTCGAGCGAAACATCGACCATCGGAAGGTGAGTGTGTTAAATCACTCCATCACAAAGGATATCAGATATAAGTTAACGTTGCTAGGCCAAGCTTGGGTATAGATTAAATATGGCGGTGGTAAGTGTTACTTGCATCGCTCTCGCCATTTCTCGACACCGAGTCCTCAATTGGGCGCGCTGCACGTACATTGAGCTCGATTCACGTCACGAACACGGCCGTTTTGTTTGCGCTTCCACTCGCTTTAATACGTAATTTGTTGTGAATGCCGCGAAATTGGCACACTGACAGCCGCCTGCAATTGAAAACGTATCAACTGGGAAACAATCGTGTGGGACCTACCCGCTGTTGCCGCTAATATTGTACTATGTTGGTAGAGTCCCGTTAGCAAAATCTACAAATTTAGTCTATTTTACGTTGAGTATCTCAAGGGGCAAGAAAATAAATTCTTAACAACAAATATAGAGATTGATCCATGCACATTGCACATAATGTGCATATGTATCATGCATGTGTATCTCGATATTTGCATTGAATTAATTTTGTTAGTTAAACTCTATAGTCTGAAATATATTTTCATGAAATGATTCATATTTAAATAAATACTTGCTTTAATTAATCCCAAAATTAGTTTGTATCTAAAAATTATAAATATTTGGGATTGGTTTTTTGAAATTAATAATAATAATTTATAAATAACCCAGGTTAATTACTGCTGCGCTATCTAGTCCCACGGTAAGCAGTTTTTGTGTTACGGGTACTAAACACAATACAGGTGATATAAATCTATGTATTTACATACTTAATTACTTACTATAATACTTTTTTTTTGTAAATACATACATAATTTGAATAGAAAACACTCAGAAAGTACTTATGAATACAAATGTTTGAACCGCGCGAGGAATCTAACCCGCGACAATTAGAAGTAAAGCTGTGTCCTAAACAGCTAGACCACCGAGGCCGTCGTATACCAAACTATAACAAAATAATGAACAACACTAATATTATATTAATATTAAAAAAGAAAATCATACATAAAACTTATAGCAACCGTTCTACGAATACTAGTATGCATATGGTATAACAAACAATCATCTAAAGTTACTGACACATTTTTGATAGAGTGCTCGTAACATGGCACCGAGGAGGTCACTACACTTGATAATAATATCGCAGACGGGCCCTTTTGTGCGGACCCGGCTCGGAAGTAGCAATTTTTCCATGACATCCGGCTCCCGCTGTGCTTGCTGTCCCCTCCACACGCTTACGCGCCATTCCTGCCCCGCCAACGCTGCATAAAATATTATGTTCATATTGTCCAAAATGGTTAACATTTACCAAAGAATCTTAAATTTATATTTCAATATTCATGCATGTTTCAGTAAATATTAATGTTTTATTTTAGTTATTTTATAGAATTAGTTTATAAATAATGGTCTCAGTAACTGATGTAAATTGATTCGTTTTCACATATTTGAAACTCAGTAACCGATCTACCAACAAACTACAAGTGCTTTCTGCCTCCGTTTCAAATTCTAAGAGAATACTTTCGATTAATTTCAGTTGTTCGACAGCTCGTTTTAATAATTTACCCCAAATTGTGTTGACTTTGCATCGGTAAATGCTTAACTGGAACTTTTAATTATAAACTTTAAGTTACAGACCTTAAGGTGCCGTATACTTTGTAATAATAAACAGTTTGTGCCTATTTCACCCCTTTCAATTAGTTTTTGCGGAGGGTGTGCGCAGCGGTGTAAATACACAAACGTACTGACTGTTAAATAACTCTCAATGGACAAATTATTTTCAGTTCTCGCTAACATTTGTAACAACTTCCGAAGCCGGTTCAATAAAGGCCTCTTACGAAATATCCATTTAATACCTTTAATGGGTATTAATTCGCTCCCTAATAATATTATTATTTTGATCTGGCTCATTTTACAACGACTAATTGATTCGCGTAAGTTTTGTGTATTTACATAATATATCAAATATTTTATGGTATCTTTAGGAAATTAAGTCTCATCATATTTCGTGAAGCTATATAATAAGTCTCAAATCATCTCAAAGCTATATTAATATGCTACAGAAGTTATTATGAAGAGTTAATTTTCTCGTATGAGTTTCGTATAAGAAGAAAATCGGGTTGGGTACGGTTTGTGGCGGCGAGGATCAAGGGTAGTCATGGCGATGCCTCGAGACCTCTCGCCTCTGTTATTAAGCTGATCTCAAACAATATGCCACAAATTGAGTTAACTCACTAATAATGGTGTCGCGAGTGCAGAGAGCCGAGTCGGCCATTGAGGACGAAAGCAATCTTTCCTCACCCTCCCCTGCGAGCCTCTATTACCTTTTATTCGATTTGTCGAGATTAATAGCTAGCAAGCCTGTATGTAACCACGACTGTCCCGTTATTTTTCTGAGCACTGATTGCGTTTTTTGTGATGTCGTGAGGGGTGTAATATGTGTATGATATAAAAGGGTTTTGGTAAAATGGAAAGATACGACCGAAAGAAGCCAAAGGAAAACGAAGTTTATAAAAAATGTTTTTGGACCGTGGAACAAGGCGTGTATGCGGCTTCCACAGAGCAGTAAGAGTTTCCGTAGCCGGCGTCAAGCTATGATTTCAATTACCGTTTGATGTCGTTATTTCAGTTATGTTTATTCGGGATGTATTTCTCCATTTTTTACTTCATCCTTCCCTCTTATTTGTCCGTACAAATATAGAGACGTAGGTGCGCTACTGAGGCTCCGTAACTGATATGTTTGGCGCGGCTGAGATGTTTGAACAAGACGCATCTAGCAGCCGAATGGAATTGAGTGGAGTTACTTTGAGGACCTGCCTGTCTGGTACATTTTCCTTAAGCTGTTCTCAAAAGATCTTAGAGTTTTCTGCGGTACATTTTCAAATGGATGCCTCTTTCAGAAATATACTTATCGATTTTATGTGTCTAGAATATTATATAACAATCAGTAGGTGGTAGTAATTTTTATTATCAGTGTGTATCGTTTTGATCCTTCTCCGATATTTAAATAATTTTAATGATAATCCAAGGGATATTTTTTTTTGTGTCCATGCTTTAACGCTATTTCCAGAACAGACTTGTTGCCTCTTCATAGATAAGCTCAACTGTTTCATTTCGACATTGAACGAGACTATTTAACAAACGAATTTCACAAAACTATTGATTCGTGAAAACAATACGTGTTATTTAAAAAAAAAGCTTATATATGAACCTCTTTTAGATATTTGTAATATTTTTCATAATAAGACATTTTCATAAAACAAAGAATACTATATCTTTTTCAGCGATCGCTGCACTAGACGTTTCAACACTTGAAATGGGTTTAGTCTGACATTGTTATAAGGGGGTTGGTACATGTGAATGAGAAATAGTGATTTACCTTGGTGTATTTTCGCTCCCATAGATAATGCTATAGTTTATTAGTGTCACATTACATCGCATCGTCGCCGTCCGTCGCGTCCATTGTGCGCTTTGTGTGTGACATTGAGAACTTAATGGACTGCCACACTCGGTGGCGCGAGACACATCATCGTAGTCAATGGCGACACGTTAGATAGATAGATAATATTTTTTATTTGTAGCTTAGTACAGACGTATAGGCTTAATTATAATATTACATAAGAAGTATAACAATCCAGTATTGGTAAATCTGCATGTGTGTGCTACAGCAAACTGGTACATAGCTCAGTGTGTACCTATTCTGCAATTTGCAATTCTGCGTTTGCTTATCTACAAGGTTTGCCTGTATCATTTAAAATACAGAATGTATTGAACTGAAGTTAATAAATTAATACTAATTTAATTTCAACATGAATTTATATTTCTGTATTCGATTTTATTCGAATTTTTAGTGCAGAGATTTTGTTATATATTCTTAGCAATAACTACATATTTGTTGGTAGATTTGACTTATCATATGTGTCTTTAATAGGCTTACGTAAATAGAAATGATTGATTTGATTAATTAATTGCTTGATGTAAGACGTGTCCGTCATAATAATATTGGTATATATAAGGTCGTAACGGGGTTTATAAATGAGTGTAATTTGATTAATGATTTGACTTTTAGATGTTTTTTAAACATTCTATAAAAATTTCAAAAACCTTTCTTTTTTAGTTTTCCGCGAAATTCTTATTGAAATTATTAGTGTATAGTATAGTAATACTATTGGAACAGAGTAAAAATATTCTTTTTCAGATGTGTCTTTTTACCGCCACTTTAAAAAAAAAATACTATTAATTTAATAACACGATAGACAAACGTATCCTGTTTGTCATAAGCAATAGGAAAGAATGCGTCCGTTTTCAGTTTTGTAGTTTCTTAGCAGTTTATAAGAATGTGTACATACTAATTAATAGTAATTATAATGTTCTTATAATATGATTTACTAAGTGTATAGAAAGAGTAACAAACCATGACAAGCAAGCTGTGACAAGTTGGGTGAGACAAGATATATACGGCGCGGTGCAACAGGCGTGATTCACACCACAAGATTGCAAGCACCTGGGTCGCAATACTTATAATATACAACTAAAATGAACATCTATCTCAACTACACACGACTCATTTTCGCAAGAAATTCTTGAATCGAATCCAAACATGTTTTGTTAGACAATTTTCGTGTTCTGTAAAGTGAAGGCAGTAAAGAACATTTTTGAAGTTCTGCAATTTTGTTTATAACATCCTACAACAATATTTTACTAAGAAATAACAATGCTCCGCTTGAGCGCAGAAAGCACTATCGCAGTGAATTAGAATAGTGGAACCGATGCTTCATCATCGCTACAGCTTGAAATCTGACATGAAATAATCTTGAGCATAAAATGGAAGTAGTTTCTTATAGTTCTTGAAAAATAACTTGTCAAGACAATTTAAAACATTTTACATTGCTAGTACAAGGCAAGCCACACAGAACTTTGTATTATGTTTGAGCTCTTTTCAAACAATATTTGAATTTACAGGTTGAGGGATTTAATGTGGCTACAAATTAAGAATTTATTGTAAATGTGAAAAAAATGTCTGTTGTTTGTTAGTTAACTTTTCATGGCTAAAGAACACAATATTCATATATAATGTCATATCGTAGGCATACGTAAAATTTGGAAAGTGAAGGAATGGTATAGGTTGGTGGTAAAACTGGAATAATATGTTCTTAAAATGTATGGTTTTGTTAAGAATTACCAATTACAGAATAATACTTAATGGAATACTTAAAAGTTATTTCAATTTTCGGTTCTGTGATATATAAAAGTCCTATGACTAATGTAGCATATCATAACACGTTCTCCAGTGGACTGTTTACTGAAAATCAGTCAAACTATATACATCTCTCTCTCAACTTTAATAATGACTTAAGAATTAAGTAGGTTCAATAATTTATAAATAACTAATACTTGGCAAACAAAGATGTATTTTATTTAGCTACAAAACAATTCTAAGTTTTCTAAGTTAAATTCTTCAACACGCTTTGGTACTTAGAAATTTAAAAATGAAACTCAAAAGTTTATACAATACGTGGGAGCAAAAGTTGGGCTAGAGTTGTGGGATTCCTTTTATGAGAACAGGCAGGTCCATAAGCTCTCGCAGGTGAATTTGGTACAACTTTTCATACAATAAGCGACAAATATGAGAAACGTGAGAATTTCAATGTTGTTACTTTTTGTTTGTATGAATGGTAACGGTCTATATTCGTTCAATCCTCAAACAATACTTGTTGTTTGTATTGACAAAAATCTTTTTTAAGTTTCTTATATTGGAATTTGACTTCGTGCGGCATTAGGGACGATCTAAAATACTACCTTGATATTTTAAAACTTTTACAATACTAAAACTTTGTAGATGTTTTAATGTTGTTCTTTAGAACATATTTACATTACTTCTATGGTTACATATAGTTTATTTGATTTATAATGAAAGTGGCATTATATTGCGTATAGTTGTTTATAGTGATCGCATTACCTCGTGCACTGTTTACGAAGCGATTTCAGATTTACCTTAGATTTGTTTTTATTTGGAGTGGTAATATCGAATATTCGGATATCCGAAATACCGGCGGCAATGGAAAATATTATGATAACCTGTAGGCAACGCAATATAAACCATCCTGCGAACACAATACCTGTTCCAATGCTGAAAGTAAACAAGGATTGTGTTTCATTTCATTAGCGGCTGACTTATGTCGGTTCACTTCATTAGCGGTGCTTTTAATGAGATTAAATTATTTGCAGAATATCGCGGTCCCTATCCCAGATTATATTTCGCATTAAAATTGCAAGTTAGTATGCAAGTATATTTATTAAATCTTTGTTACGTAAATTAGTAACTAATTAACTGCGACTGAAGTGAGTTTAATTTTAAGTTGATTCATGTGAAAAAGATTAAATTTATTGCCGTTTTAGTAGTTATAAATAGTTCTTCAAATATGCAGCCCGGTGACTAGGATAACATAAACATGATTAAATAGTTAATGCCTAGTTTAAAACTCACAAAGACAAAGAAATGTAAAAACGGATACCGAGGAAATAGCTGAAATTTCTCAAACAAGAGTTTTGGGGTAGCCGGATTACTGGTAGCGGGGTGTATCCGGTGTCCGCTCCGAGTGCTCCAGCCGGGAAATAATGCTATTTCCGATGAGGGCCCGCGGGGCGTGTCGACAACGAGATTAGGGAAAAAAGACGGGAATTTAATAACACCACAGACACATGTCTTATGGCAAACAAACAGCGACGGTCCGCGCCCGCCACGCCACGCCACGCCACACTGGGATTTGGTCTTTAATTAATTGACTTCGAGCAAAGAGTTATCAATGCTTTTCGATCTACAAATAATTTTATATTAAAACGGTGTCGGTATGGTCAATAAGTAAGAACATTGCACCATGCTATTTCATATCAAGATGTTTTAAGGCATACCCAGAATATCCATATATACCGACTTGTAAAAGAAGCATCGGTACAAAAGAAGACAACTTCTGAGTTAACCCAAATGATTGGATAGTGATATGTTTGTTTACGACGAGACACTATTTTAAGTCTTACTAGCATATGTATAACATTGCGAAAACAAAAGATGGTGGTTGGAGTAATAGTTCAAATTTTAATAAAGGCGAATAGTATTATTGAACTACAAAATATAGCACATTTTTATAAGAGTACGATATGTGATTTCGGTACCCGACCGGTCGTAGGGGCAGAATGGTTCATGAATACGAATAATCGTTCATTGTCCTCTAATTTTTATAAAGATAGAAACATTAAATTTTATTCTGCATTTTAAAACCTGTTAGAGCATCGCTTTAAACGCCAGACCACGGTATTGGCACGTGAGCGGTTCAAAAGCGGAAATGCGGTAAAAACGTTTCGTGATCCTTGTGCACGTGACCACCGCTCCATTCTGCCACTGTGAAGTGCCGACAATAAGTTAATTTAATAAGCTGACTATGGACAGCGACAAATCGTGCTGTTTCACGCCCCATCGCCACATTAATATCCCTAATTTATGATGATTTTACTTCTTAATCGGTAATGAATAGCGAACTAGCGTGATACGGTACATTTTCTTATTTTGCATTATTAGACACAGTCACTTCTTCTAAAAAGGGATCTTTTATTTTAAAGTTAGTAACACAATATCTTCTTGAGACTGTAATACATATTTTTCTGTAGATCTCGTTGTATCTAAAGATTAGCCAATTAAGAGTTTCTCAGAAATTGGTATTAGAAGCTAACTACTAGTAATATCTTATACAAACGCGGTGTCTATTTCAGTAAGACTTAAGAAGTTTGGCAAAATATTTGAAAGGATTCTCCATTTAATTCGGGTCTGAGTTAAGAAACAACTTGAGTAGCGATCAAGTCAGACCCAAAACTACACGACCAACTTCTGTATAACTCGGTGGAATAGAAATGGCGCAACCCGCTCTCAAGTTCCATGTCTTTGTAGTGGTGTTGACTTCCTTGTGAGAAGCCAAGTGGCCGTGCCAATTTTCACGCTCGCAGTTTCCCTGTGAATACAATTAAAATATATTAGTTACATTATAATTACATTATGGATTTTAGATATATAAGGTATTCAAGTATATCTGTATTCGAAATATTGTATTAATGTTTTTATTTAATGTATTTTTAGGGAAATTTTTACCAGGTATATATTATACTTAAAATAATAATAATACAATCCCTGGACAATTCCCACAGCGCAATCTAATTCCATGCTAAGCAGACTTTGTGTTATGGATACTAGACAACTGATATAAATACATAGATACTTTTTTTGTAAATATATACATAATATACATAGAAAACACATCACATAATCATATTCATGAATACAAATATAGGTAACGTGTGAGGAATCGAATCCTCGACCTTCAGAAGTGAAGTGGTGTTCTAAACTGCTAAACCATCGAGGCCATCGTTATAAAAACTTTATATATTAGTGATATGTACCTATACTATTTAATGTTTGCTTCATTTATGTTATTTTCACCAAAATCGACTAACTGCATATTTATTGTTTGAAATTTCCTTTTGATGACAGATGTACCTCGGGGAAATTATTTGCCATGTTTCGCTCCCTCGCCTTGCCCTTACGTTTACTCTTCTTATTAATATGTCTTTTAATTTAACTCGCTTCTTATTTCTTAGTAATCGTGAGTTACATAAGGTATATCTTTATATTTTATGATAAAAGTGTATTGTCTGGAATTATTACATGTCTTATACTAATTATCTCGCACTATATATATATGCCTAATTTTTACTCTACTTGTCCTGTCCTAAATTTATGGTACCTAAGCAGGTATACGCTTAATGACATACACACATCTAGAGACAGAACTTAGTTTATCCACATTTCAAATATATACGAGGTATTTTCCCGAGTTTAGGTTTATTGGTCGAAGATCTTACTCCTGTCAACAACTCATTTGCGCATATCAAATATTATTAATGATTGTTTCCACAGATAGAGTTATTTAACAACAACAATTAATTGGCGTAGGTAGGCTACAGGTAGCTACTACAGCCTATAAACATTTACAGCACTACGTGCACATTGACCGACCGGTTGAAATTTATCAATTAGTTTTCTCAGGTGACCACAGAGCCAAGAATAATTTCATGGTGAGCCAAATAATTATACTACTGTACAATTATTATAAAGATTAAAGTATTTTGGCATAATAAAATTACTACTGCTTTTTTTGTTATTTTATCATAAAAAACCAACTAGACACAATTGTCTATTTCTGAAACACATGTAGTCCAAACATTTCAACAAATTGTACAATTAGTACCAAATTATTTGTATCGAAACTACACTATGTCTCGATCTAAGTCGGGAAGGAAGGAGCAAGTTTGTGTGTTGAACCGCATTTGTCGAAGTCTATCGTAACTTTTCCCCCGATTAGCATCGACACCAACTTGCTCTCGAAATATCGGCATTCGAAATTCGCTAGATATGTGCAAACACGACGCGAGGTGGGAAAACTAACTCTGACATCCATTCATACTGAGTATTCGATGATTAATTTTAGCAATTGAACTTGTATTGATGTGAATAAAGTTTAATGTTGTTTAATATTCATATATTAAATACTGTCGTATTTGTGAATAGTTGAAGAGCAACAGAATCCTTCGGGAGAATCTCAGGAATAACAGTATATATTATGTGACAGCATTATTTTCTTATTGCATAAAAATAAAAATAGCTGTGGATGGAGATCAGATTGCGAAATAAGTGATAATTTTGGATTTTTTTTTACTTATTGTACTCATTATATAAACTGGATATTTTCCGTAATAATATTATATACGAGCTCCTATAATTCGACGCTATTACTAACATCTTGGTCACGGGTCGACTGGAGATGGCGGTGGATGTAAACATTTATTATTTGCTAAATATTATAAACCAATATGAAATATATAAGTACATAAATAATATATAATATACGGTGTCATCCATTCTATGAAAGGGATAAACATTCCTACGCAGTCAGAACACGGTTGAATCACGTTTCAGATATATATATGCGCTTTCTTAGTTTATTTTCTACGTATACCGTCCACCACCGTTATGATATAGTATATATTCTGTTTATAAAGTGTACAATTATAAAGAAAGAAAAGTTTAAAGCTGTGTGTTTTTTACATGTATTACGCGGTACTTTCGAATGAACTGATTCCAATATTGTCACTCCATAGAAGTCTAGCATGTAAATATTTATTGAATGAACAAATAATGCGTACAGAAAAGTAGATTGATTTTGCTTGCTTGCTTAGACAGTTATTTAAATAAAAATGAATAATATCAATATGTATGCTATTTAATATGTAATGTTTGTAGTTCGATCGCTTTAATAATACTTAGTAATACGACAGCATTCGTATTATCGCTAGCCTGTTGTTATAGTCGCGAGAAAAGCAGTCGCGCGGAATGTCCGCGGAATTTCATTTCGTTAGTGGCATGCTCCAACTGGGGTTGCGGATTCCAGCGGTCCAACTCTACCTACTCGTAGCATCCGTATTTTGTTTCATTCAACTTTGTATAGCCAAGTTGGGGTGTGAACCATTCATAATTTTCATATTGTACGACGTAACAGTGTTTCTATAATGCTTTAAGTATTACAGTACATAAAATATGCGCAGCGTAGGTAAGCTTAAGTAGATACAGGAAACGCAATTTGCGTTAAAAGGAAGACTATGTAACCTAATTGTGCTCATCTTTTTATATTTTTCAACAGTCCATTATAATTTGAGATGAAGTCATGTAATATTCACAAAAGGAATAGCGAATTTGTAATTGAATAGATATTGCATAGTACGTTGCTCTAAATAATATTTGTTACATGAGATATATAACATAATTTTCTTCGAATTTAAGATATTAAGCATAGTATTAATTTATATAGCAAAATGTAAATTAATAAACTGGACATGATTTTATATGTTCTTTGTCAAAATTGTAAGGTCTGAAAATTTCTGATATTGTATGCTTGTACAAAGTTGATATTGAATGTCTAATAATTAAAGCATAAAGAAATCAACATATATTACATTCGATAGTGTTATTCCTACGAATTTCATAAATGCCAATATTTGTTAGTTATTTTGTAAAGTAAATATTTGCAATAATTTCCAATCATATTCTAGAAACTCAAAGTAAAACTCACTCAATTAACTACATGTGTTGCCCCATATAGCTAATTTAATTTAAGTAGTGTCGCAATTTTAAGAGTTACCTGCTATCGGTTTTCTTGTATGGTGGTGTTCCATAATTTTGAGATGTTGAGTTGTGTGGACGATGCCCGCTATGTGGACGCTCGCGACATCGCTGCCTCCGTCGCAGCAACGGCAGCTGCTTTCCATAATATTGTGTTATACTTTATCGAATTTGCATGTTTTTACTGAATAACATTCCTTTGGCGCACTCGAGATCAAAGGCCGAGGCGAAAGTGATTTCGCACTGAGTTAGTTTAACAAGATTCAGTCTCGCCCCTCCCTTATCCGGCTTCTGAATAATTTTGATGGTAATAAGGAAAATTGTAAATGGGCATTCGACTCTTGATATTTTATATAGGCTCCCGGCGGCGAGCCTTTTCTTCTGTTTGCCTATTATTATAATGCTACGAATTGCACCACATGGTACCTTTAAAGATTGTGCAGTTTTAAATTGCATATTTCAAAACATGAGAATATTACACTAAGTATATTCCGCGACGCGGTTGTAGTGAAATATGGCGTATTAGTATGTTACTTGCAGATAATGTGACTATACATAGCCTATATATGAAAGAATATTTAAAATAGATCCTGTATTTTATTATAAATCCACTACAAATATATCATCAAAAGTAAAATCTATCATCTTTATATGTAATATAAATATAGTATGCTGTTTGTTTGTTTATTCTCTTGTGATGTCATAATAGTTAATGTATTCTTTTTATCTGTTTATAGTCGTAGTTATTGTATTTTAAATAATGTATAATGATAGAATTAATAAATTATTATGAATTATTGACAGTTTTATAATGAGTCAAGACAGTTTCAAACAACAATTTTCTTACCTGCTTATTTAGTATTTTTTATTTATACACTATGTTACGTTTTCAACGTTGTGTAATCATTGTAAACAGTAAAAACTATTTGATTTCAGAGTATGTATTTAAAATTTTCCATTATCCGGCTAATGAAATATTTATAGGCGAAATAACATTAAGGAAACACCGTTTGCTTCTTTTTTCACATGTATGTTTAATGTGTAGGTAATCTTCGTTTGATGTCGTTCAAAGGAGCGACGCCTTCGAGGCCGCTTAGCACCGGACACTGGATTCGCTTGATTTCCTCCCCTCGCTTTAAATTATTCGCAGGCGTACCCGTGAAATTGTTGACTAAGAACTTAATCGATGCATCACTTTTTTTTCTCTGTGCCAGATGTTTTTACAAGCAACATCTTATGTAATGTTTTCTTTTGTTTCGTTTCTAGTTATTTGTATATTCAGTCTTACTCAGTAAACAGAGCATAAATACTGATTAAAGTTGGGATATACCTTTATACAATATTAGTTATACTATATTAGTTTTATATTTTTATAGTCTTGTATTATCTGTACCAGTAAATATATTAATATTTTCCCGAGGCAGACTTTGTAAAAAGTCATCAGGCAGGTACCTCAGTTTCGTCTATTGCAGCTGCTGTCTAAAATGTGATTTGATCATATATTTGGGAATGAAATTATAGTATAAGAGACATAACATCTTAGTTCTACGAAATAGCAACGCATGTGTGCTATCAGAGGTGTCGCATGATGACGTAATGTCTGTGGTGTTTTTTATGTATATACGCGACGTTCACCGCTTACCATATGTTAGACCATTAGTTTGTTTGTCATTCCAATCAAACAGAAAAATAGATAACGTATTGCTATATTTTCTATCCCTAAACACGACATGCGATTCCGTTTTCATAACTTCCACAAGCACGATCTACGAGCACGAAAAATTATAAAAGTAGTTTACGGCGGTTGATCTCTTATACAGATATAAAATAAACTTACCATTACGATAATTTTTTTTAATGTACGTGTTAGATATTTGAAATATTTATACAATTTATACTCCGTACGTTTAAATCTATATAATCTTAATGTGTTCATCACTACTACGTAATTAATCGATATATACAGGGATGCCAACCCTAAGAGAATCATCGTACATGTACGAGATTTTTGACCTTGAGTACGAGTACTATTTCATCCTTGTACAAGTTTGTGCGAGTTTTTTTTTCTACATAAATCGGATGAGAAGGTTAGTAGTCCAAAATTAAGCTATTATACGACATTTTATCAGATCTCTTATTTGGTCGTATGAGGCCAAATAATTTAATACTGACAACCCTATGAACGAATGTGTATGTAGAGTTGGGATTAATCACGAACGACTAATTAGGGAGTGTTGTGTTCATATCAATATGTTAATCGTAGACTCTACGTTTATTCCATATTTCCATATAACGTAATAAGTCTAATTTAACTCTGTTAAATAACGCACATCTAATATATAGTATTAATGTTTACTTGTTATTCATTTATGTATGTTGGGGAGGTTAATCTTATTAGGCGGTGTCGCTTGTAGGTTAACTAACTATTATTGTGCTACGACACAGCTGTACTTGTAATTATTTAATTCAAGTATCTGGTATTCATTATGTATTATTATATATATGTAATTATATTTATTTACTTAAATTTGTGTTAATACACGAAATTTATTATGAATAAGTACATTTCAATATTTTTATATTTATTGTTTCCCTGTACCTCTAGAGTACGATTTCCGCATGCCAAGTCTCAAGAAGCTGTAATATTTTTATTGTTGCAAGTCAGAAATGTATAAGAAATATTACAAATATGTTTTTAATGTAAAGTTGCTAGGAGAACAAAGAACAATACAATTTCAAGAGGAATAAAACTGTAGGAACTAAGTAGCTTAGTAATAGAGTCTACCTCTTATAGAAAAAGATCGTAGCACGAGCTACGTAGCATCGTAGCACCGTAGCAAACGTTTTTATATTTGCATTGACGATTTCTTAGAATTAGAAATAAATAACCGCCCATTGCTGTCTTCTACATTGATTTATGTAATAACTTGTTTTCTTTAAACATAAGTTTGTGTCATTATATCTTACTAGCTGATTCCCGTGATTTTATATGCTTATTTTAGATAGTTTATGTTCATCATAAATTTCATTATGATCATTTTGGCCATGGAAAGGTAACCAGATAGCCATTACAATGTATAATATTAGAATGAATTTAAGATTTTTATATTTTGTATTCTTATCGTATCTTACTTTTAAGTCTTATGCTCAAAACAAAATATCATATAACTCTGGATGTATCAATGTTGCATGACATCACTAACAAAAGCTTGAGCCTTATAAGAAAGAACCGGCAAACGTCTGCCAACGACAAAGCACGAAGCGACTTCCTCTTACACTTACTCCACACAAAAATATATCTCACTGAATATCGATTTCAAATAAAATTGCAACCTTTTCAGATAACGAGGTGACATTTCCCCTTTTCCGGGCCCGTTTGTCGCCCTCCTCACATTCGGAATTTATCCACCGAAATAAGCAGATAACGAACCTAATGATACCTGTACAATAGTATATAAGATTGGCCCTGGCTATTGTATGGCATCTATTGCATTTCAAATATTTATAGATATGTATATTTTAATGAATAGATTAAGTGAACAATCGAATGAAGTCATAGGTTACGTCTAAATAAATAACGTTTGTCAATATTCGAAATATGAAGTAATTATATTGCAGAAATTTTCACATTTAATTGTGTCACAGCAAAGAGTAGTTGATGATTGAAAAAGTATTTTCATATTTCGAAATTATAATAAATTGAAACGTGAAAGTTAAAATAAAATATCGACTCGTGTTTTTTGTGTAAACGATTCAGATTTATATAATACGATTTATTGCTGGATTGACAGGTTGAATGCAGAATTTATAAAAAAGGGAATCGATTCATTCTTTAAAATTAATTTACATAAAGCCATTTCATATATCAGCTTCGACAATTTGCAGTTCATATGGAGTTACAAAATGGTCGAATGAAATTGTACATTTTATTTCTTAAGATCAGTACATTCTCTCATATTAAGTTTTTTATTGTACAATAAAATATTAGAAACAAACAATTTTCAATGGAGAGGTTACAAAAATAAGAACTCTAGGTCCCGTAAAGGTTACCCTATTGATCGGCTACAGGGTGTAGAATATCATGAGAACGGGCGCTCCATTCAATAAGCTCGTAATGATGTCCACCGATACTTGTTGCTGCACGACACCACGTAACTAGATAGTCCCAGACAAAGGTTTATGGATACCGGCTTACAAGCAGTTTATGTGCGGTACCAACGGGTAGCGACTACTTTACTGTACCAGACAGCTGCGCGAACATATTGCGATTTAAAGACACATTCCAACTAAGTAGCAGTAAGTAGTTTGGTTAGCTTATTTTTATTAAAGGTTTTTTTTCCGTATGCGTTACTGTTAGTATAATAATAAACCTTCTTTCTTCTTATTCTTTTTATGTCGTATTTAAGAACTAAACAAGCTGGGTGGATTGTAGAATTCCCTAATTTTGTTCGAACAATTAATAAAATATGACTTTTTAATATTAATTGATCTTAAAAGAGGCATGACAACACAAGTTCTGTAATAATTGAAATATTTGTCAAGATAATGGTATGACAGTAGAACCTAATATTTGAATATGTATTTTTAAGGTGCATAAACATTTACATAGTTACCATTTACACGCCAGAAACAACATGATATGTTGACATATATTATTACACTGGATAGATATATATTACATGGGGTAGACTGTATAAAGTCGTATAAATAACTTTTCTCTTCTATTTCAGCTACCAAGCAGGTTGCTTTGTTAGGTGTGTTTCGATTGAGGGTGAGATATAGCAGTGAAATTACTGGAGAAGGAGGCATAATATTCTAATCCTCCAAAATGGCAGCACATAGGGCTACATGCGTGAGATGATGTCCGTCGTGCTGTTAATATATAGACGTCGTTTACCATTTATTACGAATGACTAACAAGCTAATGGTCCGCCCATTAGCTTGTTAGTCAGTCCCATCAAGATCATATATTAAGGAAATTCATAAATTTAATACTGACCATTATTTTTCTTTGTCAACAGATTCTTCTACTTATACCACTACTCGTTCTACGCGTATCACTATCGATTTAACGGACAGTACAGCAGTCTTGCGCTTGTCACTTCGTGGCTATTCATCCAGGCAAGTATAGTTCTATTCCATTATTTTATTAATTATTGGCTACTCGCCACGGCTCAAAATCCGTTGCGTAGTTTTAAAAATTTAAGCATACGTAGGGACAGCCAGTGACAACGTCTTTGTTTTATACTATGAAATGATTAATACCAAATGACGTTTTCCAGTCATAGACTATCATAAAACGGCCGAAATTAAAGAGGAATTACGTATTCCGAATAGTTCCAGTTTTCGGCGTATTTTGTTTTGTTCATTGTTAATATACAAAAGTAAGTATTAGAAAATAATAAAGTACAATAAAAAAAATAATCGCAAAAAAATTCTTATGAATTTCAAGATATTTTGACCCCTGTCCTCTTCGTTATACGCTTGCAAGACACCCCCGTCTCTTGTATGATGTAACATATTTTGCTGTTTTATTAATATTAGGGAAATATTTTTAAATTCATAAATTATATTGTGGTTTAAAATACGTTAACACAATATACTGAACCCCTCTGAAACTCGTGTCACACAAAGTCTATTTATTACTTTTTACTGAAACAGAAAATAAATATATTAAAAAAACATTTACGTAACTCTTTTTACATTCGTTTTTAACATAAGCCCTGTTTGTTTGCCCGGAGGTCCGAGCACTTTGATATCCGTCGACAGTCGTATGCATGTCAACTTTAAACTGTAAACTGTTTGTACGAAGCAATATTGGCTTTTCACTGGTCTGTTTCAGTTATTAATACTAGTGCTGTGATCTTATTTGTTCGGTGCATACTGGCCAGACTGTGAATACTATGTCTGTTTGACAAGATATATTATTTTAGTTGTACATATATGTCATATAGTCATTGCTCCCGGGGATTTCACTATAATTTTGCATTCCGGTAAGATATTAATACTGATGTTTAGTTTATTGATATATTTTACATTCAACAATTACTTTCAAGACCACGCCGTTTTCACAAGATCCTTAGATATTAGGATTGTTATTATTCGTTAAATTGAATAGTATAATGTTAGTGGTATAGGTACCTACACCTCGTATCTCTATGTTACTCTGATTTTAAAAGATCAGTGCTCTAGTTGTTTGCATGTTCTTCTTAATTGAATGTAAATAATGAAATATGCTTTAATAATTAATTTAATTATAAAAAAAATGTCGTTAATAATTGCCATTCTTAAAATGCAACCAGACCAATGCAAAACAAGGACTTGCATTGTGTGTTGTTTCAAAAATTAACGAATATTGATCAACAAAACTTAGCCAATTTTAAAACGATTTTAATTCTTTTTATAAGCTATAGGTATACGACCCAAATTGATTCTAGATTTCTAATAAGTATCAATTTCTCTAACAATCTCTGTACCATACATACACATGGAATAAGTTTTTTAATGTACAGGAATGGAAAAATTAAAGACATCAATGTATTATACTTAATGTATTTTTTTGTATTTATTATTTGTAGAAATATTAATGGTGTAAAGTAATGTTACTAATCATATGTAATTGTCTTATGCCAATTAATAATATAATCTTTACCAGTAATAATCAAGCTCGGGAAAACTTGGTAATAGTAACAGAACAATTAATCGACCAATGTCTAAGAGAAATAAAAAATTCCACACGTACAATATTTGATCACAAGTGCACTGTTATCATTATTTTTAAACAAAAAGAAAAGCTCGTTGGTCCCAAGACGCGAACTCGGCTCACGAGTATTTGTCAACAAATCACGTCCCCATACGTTATTGTGACCAAGACGCATTTGACGGTAATCACCTCCACAAAACTCAACTTTAGTGGCACAGATATAAAATATAACATGCGATGTGTAGACAAGTCACTGGGCCATATCGCGTGTTCCGCTGATAACGTTAGTGGCAAGTTTTTTACGAAAATAATTTCTGTTCCCGAATTGCGTCATACATGTCGGTTTTCTAAAAGGAAAATAACTGTTACATTAACTTTATGAAATATCATTGCTCAATGTAGCATTATTTGTGGAGAAGGATTTTTATTTGGTCGTCGCATTTATAAGTATTCTATACTAGATAGTTTTCGCGCCTTTGTTCGCGTTATAATTATTGATCGGAATAAAAGTAGACTGAGTTACTCTTATATCCCAAATATATCATTATAAATTGTTAAGCTATTAAGATACGAAAGCTAAGCAAACAAGTACCTTAAATCATTTAGGGTATCCCGTTGGTATCAATTATTTAATAATGTTGCCATAAGTTAACGGGAATACATTATATGAAGAGAATACAGTATGAAGTTGACAGATCTTCCTAATACAGTAATTCGCGGGTCACTCCTAATTTACAAAAGCTATTTTGGTCTTAACAAGGTTTTTGGAGCAGAACCCATCACCTGTACAAATCCTATTAGGACAAAAATAGCTTGTTACAATTCTTTTAACGTAAACCAGTTTGACAGAAATATGTACCGAAATTTATTTATTTATTTGCACAACTCATTGCATAGGTTTAATATCTATTTGTGTATCTAATATTACAACACCGGTTCGGTAATAGAGCATTTACAATGCTGTCTTTCAAAAATAATCTTAAAATATTACTGTTGTACTAATACTACTACTAATGTTCTGAAATTATTACCTTTTTTTCATATTAAAGACTAATAATAATAATGGAATATTTTTCGAACTCGAAATCGAATCTTATCTCAGTTTATTATTAGATAACATTTCATCTAAATTTTATTGTTCATCTGGGGGTTTGGCCATTATAAACTTTATTATATTCCTATTAAAATTGGATTTAGTTAAGTTAAATAGTTATATACAGGGTAATATAAACAACATTCGTGCGTGTATTTCCCGTACGCCCGGGGCACTCGTGTCCGAAATGGACGGGGATTTTGACGACATGACGATATAGTGGCAGATCTGACTTATGGCTGCCGTAGCAAATCGTCTTATAGATGTTGAGATTGTACTTAAAAAGCCTTCCGCCTCCATTTGCAATTGAAGTAGAAAAAAACAAAAATTAATAAGTATATTTTAACATACAAATAATCATGTACCAATACTGTCTCACAAAATATAATACATAGATATACTCTTGATTATCCTCATGCGTAAATCATATATATTTAAATTAATATCAGCTTCATATCATTCACCGAGAGACGAAATAGATTCATCGAATCGAATAAATACATCGAATATTTTACTATTCATATTAAAAATTTAATTTACTCGTAATTTAAATTAGAAATGATTAGAAACCCTAGTTAGAGATATATGTCAAAGGACATAGGTCAAAGGAAATTATTAGTGAAAAGGCATATGAACGAATATAAAGGTGATTGCTGACGGACGATGGTGCAACGTGTACCGTAACGGAATAGACCCGGTGTCGATTTCCGGCCACCTTGCCGTGCGGAAGTTAATAACACGCCGCGGGACCGGCTGTACTCGTCTCGCATAAAAGGGGAAGTACGCGAAAGTATTGCTCAATATTAGAGATAGGAAATTATACTGCATATACTATTTATTTCTAAAATATACCTTTAAGTAAGTTCGCCCACGGAGTAGCATTTAAACCGAAGAAAGTACTGACTACATTTATTTAACCATAAATCTTGGTCAAGAGCTTAGAGTGTTGTTAAGAAAAGTTTCCTTAAAAACTATATTCATATCTATAGTTTTGTAATACATTAATTACATTTTGTAAGTTGTGTAAGTTCTAACGCTATGTTATTATAATGATTTTTCAAAATCAATAAACCTTACAGAGGTACTTCCATATATTCGTATATATATAAATAAAAGTTAATTCTTCGGTACGCTCAGCATCCCCGGAATGTTTGGGCTTGTCCCCTCCATGTATTCTATACCTAATAGTTATCCGTGCCCGCGGGGATGTTCGCTTTATTATTCTTTGAGCTCATGTTATGTATACGAACATTCAAGAAAAATAGAAATAGACATGAAAGTCACCTTTATAAATTCTGCATTTTGTATCAGCCTAAAACTAATCCTGTAAACAAGGGTGCAACAACGGAATAATGAAAACGGGATTGTTAGATTAGAAACATTGGAGCAGAGGAAGGCGCCAGCGTGGCAGGCGGCCGAGGCTCGTTGGATTACGGCGTTCGCAGGGCGACGTCGAAAAACAAGAAGCCCCTCTGGAATGCAAAGTGGGGGCTTATCTTATAATCATCGAGCGTGTCAACTTATTAATAAAAATCATATTTCATGAGGTTGCCCGCTCCGGGAAGACGCGCTGCGCATAACATCGGCGCTCGAGTCCACCCAGCCCGAATTGTGCGTTATTATTAATTTTAAACCGTCGTAACAAGTTGTTGACAAGAGGTTCAAACTAGATTTCAACGTTAAATTAATAATTGCTTAACTTTCCATCAGCTTTAATGTGCTTGCTGTTCCGAAATAATACAGAAATGCATAGACGGCGAGTAACTCGTGAGCTTATGTTACTAAGCTTTAATGGGCCTACTTCGGCTAATTTCTGTCAAGTCCTAAATCAACAGAAAAGGCCCCGTCATCATGGAAACGCGCTAAAGTGTTGTAATCTTCCAGATCTCTTGCAAATTATAGTTAAACTTAAGTTAAACACTCCCGCCTGCTCACAGTGTGGAGTATTTTCTACCTGCATACTTATAAAAGATGTTGGAAACGATGTTATGTCACTTTAAGATAATCACTGACAAATTTAATGGAATGAAATTATTTAAAAGACGAAATGTGATTAAAAGAAAGAATAAGTTTCGTTTTAAACACTTTATACAATAATTGTTTTTTTGCAGTAAATTGATTTTTCTATTGCAAATAGCTTCATTCGTGTTACTTAAAGAGATCGGCACGCCTTGTGTTATAGGAACGGTCACTAGATTTATGTGCTAACATGTTTTTACATCCATTAAAGTAATTAGTAATTGCCGTTTGCAAAGTACGGCGTGTACGTATCCAACTTTTTAACAAGCTTGTTATTTACGTACATATATCTACGTTCAAATAAATTACATACGTGTCTATATACAGACATGTAAAGTGAATTAATTACGTTGTGTACAAATACGCTCGTAAACGATTAATCCTAGGTGTCATTGAAGTTAATAACGTTTGTGTTATTTTACTGATCAGTTGTTAGTTTATCAACCATTTGCATTTCATTCATTAGTTAAGGACTGTGGGGTTAATTTAAGTTTATACTTTGGATGAGTAATTTGTTCTATATATGTGTTATGTATATATTATATATGTTATACATATATAAGGCAACTATATTGTCATTTATAGTATGCTCGTATATAAACGTAATTGTGTTGCCTATATATTAAGTTATATATAACAATGTGTGTGCTATATAAGAAGCCTTGATTTAAGATTTAAGTTTAGTCTGAATATGCCTTTTTTATGATTACTTATTTTATTACAAACGCATTCCTAATCTTCGTTATTAAAGATAGTCAACGTATTTTTCTTATAATTTCTGCAGTCTCGCTTCTACGTCAAGATTAGTTTAATGAAAAGGGGGTGTTTCTGAAAAAATGTCTCGCTGAATGCCCGAGCGTCCACTGTTTTTTCTTTGCATTTTAAATCAAAATAACATTATTTTCGTCAGAGATTTTCTACCTTCTTGGCATAATCAACGCGCGGTCCGCAAAGTGTTTAAGGCAATTTTGCGGCTAAAAATTTATCATCACAAAGAGCTCTCTGCCTTTGAAGTGTTAAATCGTTCCACCAGTTTTTTAGTCCTTTTACACTTGTAGCAACCTAACTCTAGAGTATATAAAATATATGATGTGCAGTTTGAAGGTCAACACACTAGAGATAGTTATTATAGTACAAGCTTCATTAATAAATCTTCATATTTAGAATTCAAGACTTCTTACTGAAATGTAAATTCAATATTATGTATAACAACATCTCTGTTAAATGAAAAGCTAATAATTCCTTTGAAGAGATCTGATGTACCGTTTACTTTTTAAATGAATAACGACATACTTTTTTAAGAATTTATATAGATACTTATATCTGAGCAATCTATTTGATGTGAAAGAAACTGAAAAGAAATAAATATACCATTTCTGAGTCAACGCAAACATTCTACTTTGTCTATCCAAGTTAAGCCTACGTAATCTGCTACAAACGATCTGAAAATTGATAAAAAGCCCCCATTTTTTTCATTCACATACCTATCTAACAGGCCTAGCGGTAAATCTCAAAGCGACCGATTTAATGGACGCATAAAAGGGCATCATCTCTGTCCATTAAATACCTTTTAAACGTTTGATCCTTTTTTATATTTACTGTGGCGATGATCCGCGAACAGATTGGGTAGAATTGGGTCGTGTTAATTAAGCCAGTGTAATTTACACATGTACACCCTGTATTAATTGTATGTCAATTTGAGTAACTTTGATACTCATGATAATGATTTAATATTGAATTTTGGATTGTACGATTATAATGTTCGATTTTATTTCTATATAAAAAGATTTTTTTTTAATGTATGTACCTACTACAACTTTTAAACATTGAAAAAAATATTGATGCAAAATAGATTGTGCAAATTCTTTCAATTTTCTGGCACGACGCACGCTAAGAATAATAAATCATGAAGGTGTCGCAACTTGTCTTCGTCGGTAACCCGTTACACCGCCACTCGGAGAAAATCAAAACGAGGGGATCAGAAAATATAATTTCAAATAAAAGTTGAGTCGGGGACGGTCACAAGTTTCTTAATTAAAACTTACGTCGGACATTGCAAGGGGAGGGAACTTTGACCTAGAAATAAATAAATAAAGACGAGAGAACCTGCAACATCGTCACGAGCTACTCATTTATTTGTCTAAAGGAGTTTTGCTCAGTTCGACGAACGTGTCTCATAATCTCCGCCCGAACGTCTGTGGGCATCTATAGCAGCCGACTGCCATTTCCCGCCGCCTGCTATTGGCGGATTATCTTGTTAGCGTTTATTTATTGCCATATATTTCCTTAAGCCCCATACAATATCCGATATATCAAGTATATTTTGTATTATATTACATTCAATAATTTGTTGTATTTTTGTTACAGCACTCCATGCTTTACTTTTTCCATCATTACGAATTGCCTGTCATACTACAGCAAGCACAGCTCCAACAACTTTTAATGCGCACTCATCGAGGAATGGGAATGATGGGTCTAGCAGGAATTGCGGCACTGGCTAGTGGTGCGGCTTATCATGATGCTCCTGGGACCGGCACTCAAGCTACACCGCCGATGACTCAGTCTACCACGCAAACTGTTCAGAATACAGTACAGTCTACAACTCAGACATCACCATCAGTGTCTACTGCACAAACTAATACAACTCATACAGGTGATGTTGTCACTTCGATAGCAAGCCCACCAGAAACGAATGCAATGGGTACGAACACTCCAATGGCTAATGACAATGAAAGTATAACTTTATCTAATGAAAATATCACGAACACTGACAAAGATATTTCTGTTACTGTTACCAATGGCGACCGTGCCATACAAATAGAAGAGATTGCAAGAAGGAACGCTGATAATGAAAGCAAGTTACGGTCTCGTACCAACGGTGGTACACCGGGTTCGAATATTGACTACGAGCTTATCTTGCCAAGTGTAACTCATCCTGAAAACGTTAGTACAATTAATGCTCAAATTGAGCCTTTAACATTAGACCGTAGACGAAAGGAATCTGTAAATCTAAATGACGGTTCTACCAGCCAGCATTTGGTATCAAGTAGTGAACCCACAGCATCGACAGTGACTACAGACAGTGAAGCATTTACTACTGTCTCTGAAGTTGTTAAAAAAGATTAGAAATGTTTCATTATCACAATTGCATTGTACCTACAATTATGTATTTAGCTGATTAATAAATTGAAGCTTATGTGAAGACATGTAATCTCAGTTGCTCTAAGTTTTACAAGTTTACTGTATAGAGATTACTATAAAGACTTAAATGTAAAATAACTATTGTAATGTCACAATCGAGATGTATTGAACAGCGGCTTGTGTCCAAATAAAATATATAATTTACCTTTTGTAGGTAATTTATCGTATTTATACGGTGATTGTAGTTTTTAAGATTATTCGGTGACGTCGTCGCCGGCCATGTAAATATTTATATATTACTGTCTTCATTAGGAACGTATTGTGTTGCATACTATATGTAATTTATTACTTTAATTATGCTTTGTAAACAGCAGGAGATATGCATACTCTTATCAGTGATTTAGTTTCTTGCAAATAAATGTTTTCGTTCCCATATATTTTATTATTTATGGTACCCAATTATTATTTTCAGCATTCGCTGGTTGGAGTAATTAGACTGAATATTTTAACCTCTACATTAAAAGAAAGACACCCCTCATCTGTTATTCGTTGATACGTGCTGTTGGCTTTTCGATTAAACTATTTGTTTTATAGTACATGTGGATTTTATAGCACTATGTGAATAAGTAATTTGTTTCTTCTGTACTGTTTCTGAGTAACTAACACTGATGATGAACTGATGGTCCATGAATAGAATAGGTCCGATGAATTCTAATTTCAACAGAAACGTATCTCATCTAGTACATAATTGCATATATCTCAATGTCCGAACGTAGCCACAAATTACTATACATTACTTTTCAGAAAATATTCAAATTGAATTTTGTCGCAGGTCTTTGATATCATAATTTAATAATTTATTAATTATACCTACATTTATTTATGAGAAACAAACCCACGCAGGTTTCTTTTGAAACCAAATTGAATTACTTAAGACATTTCTTAAAATATAGAGTGTTCTAAAATGTATTATGATCTAAATATTACAGATTCTCGTTGGCCGCTACAAATTTTAGTTTTATATTTCAAGGCTTGTCTCAACAATAAAAAAGATAAATGGTAGTACCTTAATAATATTGTTATAGTAATATGATTTTATTCTTTGTATTTCTATTTTCACTCCGTAATCTTTTTGAAACTAAAAAATAATTATGTACGGAATTCACTCCATGTCTTTTCTAGGTAGGTAGAGATACAAAGTACTTTTTGTATTAGATCAATAAGCAGAAATCAAAATAATTTTCTTAGTTTGTATTTGGCTATCGTTACAGAACACTCGTGTTTTTTTAACTTCATAGAATAGAATAGAATATCATTTATTCAAATAAACTTAATTTAAGCACTTTTGAATAGTCATAAAAATTTGTTTTTTTATCTACCACTTGTTTGGAAAGCTGTCTCATCACAAGAAGAACGAGCAAGAAACTTGTGTGTTGCTCTTTTAAATAATCCTTGTAAGTTTACATTTACAAGTCGAAACGTGTGAATATAAACTACCAACCAGCACAAATTTTTTTGGCTTAAATATAAATATACAATAAGATTAAATCAGTCGTAGTGATAAGAGCAGGCCAGTCCCTACAAGCAGCACTCGTTCACGAGTATGACGGATGAGTCATCAATCACTGCGCTATCATATCTATAATAATTTAATCATATCTATACATATAAATAAAATTGGAGTATCTGTTTATAATATTGAAATAACCGAAATTGAAATAATTTTTACTACATGCTTATGAATATAAATACTGTACATACACCAATATGACATTTTTTACAATTTTGTGTGTCTGTTTGTTCCGGTTATCTCTGAAATGGCTGGACTGATTTTGATGAGACTGTTTTTCGCAGGTAGCTGATATAATAAGGAGTAACTTAGGTTACTTTTAGAAAAATAAAGTTAAATTCCACGCAGACGAAGTCGCAGGAACAGCTAGTGAATAATATAATTAAAACGTTTTCGTCGCCACGTAACGTCCGTAGAGCTTATCATTTTTTTATGTAAACAGAATGGTAAACAAGCTGTCAGCGTAGCTGTTACTAAGCAGTAACTGTTACCTATATGAACCGCACTACGGACATACCGTTAATATATGACACCCATGTATTGCCATACCAGGGAACGTAACAACAGTATCAGAGCTGTATTTTCGTTACCTAATCGCACCCTACAACCAAAACAGGGTTTGCCAGGGACCACCAGGGACCCATGCAGAAGACTTTAGGGTCTACCTCATGCGTTAATATCAGGTGCGTGTATATAAGTAATTACACTGTAATCATAAATGAGATCATCTGACTTGTCGGTTACTGTCCGGCCTCAGAAAGATAGGTCATGGTCATATATGCAGGTGTAAATATTATCTTTTCTCTGATATGGCCTAAAGACTACTAATATATATTTTTGATAGACTCTGGTGTAACAGAAACTGCGATAAAAACTAATATAATAATAATATCCCTGGACAATTCACATAGGGCCATAGTCGCAAGTGAAAGTGCTTGTGTTATGAACAGTGGACACAACTGACGGAATAACTTAGATTCATTTTTTGTTATAAATGTATATTTAATATACGTAGTAAACACCCAAACGATAGAAACAATCATACTTATAAATACAAATGTTTGTACCGTGCGAAGAATCAAACCCGCTATCATCGAAAGTAAGTCTAAACCTGAAAAACTCTGTACTAAACCAGTGTATTGATCCCTTGTCACGTTGGAATTAAATATATCGAGCGAAATGTGGGCATGTCAAGTGTTGCTTCTACGACTTGTATAGGCTGGCAGGGCACCTCGGTATTCTCGGCTCAGTTAGCCAATCATGGCGCTATACGCAGGAATGAACCGCGCCGGTTTCCGGCGGTCCACATTGAGGTCAACTTGACATGATACTTGCTAGCAATGGTCGTACTATTCCAGATTACTATTAGCTTTATCCCCAATGTCTGTAACTACCCTATCTATAGTGAGAGTCGTGAAGATATTTATGTACTTGTTATTCAACTATTATTTTATTAAATTAGACTATACCAAGAAAATTACATGCTTGTTGAAATGCTTGTTTTCCAGTACTATGGAACATTAGGAGAAATACAACCCCGGATTCTTCATATCTCTGGTGAATAGATGTCTTCTGGATAACCGCGCTGTATACTAGGTCTTACCATCATTTCCCACCCGGTATGGTGAGACCAAGCCCATTCAATAAAGAATAAATCAAATTTTTATGTACTAACTTTAATTGATCATATGCTTTGACATTTCGTTGTCTTTTATATAGGTACTCCAGTAATCCATAATGAATGAATATTTCCTTTGACTGTTTCATTAAGGTATCATTACGTAGGAAATTAAAAAAAACATGTTATTCTCAGCGTTTTTATTTTGATAAACAAATAAAATTAAAAATAATTATAAGTCAAATAATTAATTTAGTAACATTTATTTTATACGTTACAGTAATAAAAACAAACATTATAAGAAGTGATATTTAATTAATGTATGTTACATAAATTGTTGAATACATAAAAACAGTTACCTACATAATAATTAGCTAATTATTAATACAATATTGCATTAAAATTCTCATGACTAAACTACAGAACTAAGTACTTGTATTATAAATATTGAATTCGTGGAGGTTATAGAGTATATGATATATGACTATTAGTTTGGGACACGATTATGGGATATCATTATCATTACATAGTATAAAACAAAGTAGCTGTCGCTGTCTGTCTCTATGTATGCTTAAATCTTTAAAACTACGCAACGGAAATTGCAGCGGGGTTTTTAATAAAAATAATAAGAGAAAATATTACATGTACACCCGTGCGAAGTCGGGACAAGTAGCTAGTGTCCTATAATATACTCGTGAACTTGCAAATAAAATCAGAACATTAAGTACAGCTTCACTGTATTGATTAACTGTTTTGATTAAATAATACTTTTGTGGTTATCAAGTATGTTCTTTGATCAGATACTAATATCCTATCTACATTATTTAAATTTATTTTGTAGCAGGAAGTGATTTTGCGGTTATCGTATAATATTTTTATTTTATTAATTTATTTCAGGCAACTAAGGATGACCCTTTAGTTGAAATAAATTTAGTACTTAATAAATTACATATACATTATAGACTAACGTACGTATAAAATATATAAATCTATATTGTCTCTATGGTCACAGCACTGACGACGGTTGTATGCCATAGTAGCGCCGACACTATATCTACACCACCCCGTTCAGCCAGCAGTTCTCCTTCATGACGGTGTCTTGACTTGATCTTGCTTGGCACAATACTTACGATAGCAGACATGTCTGTTTTTAAAACTAGATATAGACCTACCCAGTACCTACCTACTTTATGCATTGTTTTACTTTGTTTGCTTTTATTGTTTCTCAAAAATGTATATTTTTTCTATATAAATAGATTTCCTCTATCACGGCCATTTCCAATAACAACCGTAAAATCCTGTTTACATAACTTCCAACATCATCTTAAATTTTTTATATTACAGACTCAGAGCAATATAAATACATGTTTTTCAGTTCCTAATGCTTAATGTTAGTTACTTATATTTATTTTATTAGTTGTTCGTCAATATTTACAATACTAAAATTGATTACTTAATTAATGTTCTATTCTTCCTTATATTCTTTGTTAAGTTCTTGTTTAGGTGTTTAATTGCAGGTCACGAATTTCCATCTCTGTAAATAGACAAATGGAATATTAATCCAATAATACTTCCATCGAGGAAAACATTTTTATATATTTAAAAAATGGAATACCAAACACTTGTAACTTATCAAAGAAATTCATCTAGAACAATATTCAGAACGTATACATAATATAAAGCTCTCAAAGGCCCTTATTCCCAAGGTTTTTCTAGTAAGTACATTAAATGTATCTACCAGAAAAATCGTACAAATTTTGTACGACCTACAAAATTACTGTAATTAACAATTATGTCGCTACGATATTTGATTAACTAACCATTCCAGTTTTATTTTAAATATATAACAAATGTGTGTATATACATACATTGTTTCATAGTATATAATATAATGTACACCAGTTACTACATCATGCTATGTCTATTGGTTGTACCAATGGGCTTGATTCTGAAATGTCTTTATCTGATTATTAATAAGTTTAACATATTGAAGACTGCATTGAAAAATCACATAGATATATTTTTTTTTATTGTTAATTATGTATATTAATTTTTAAATATGTTTTAGTGTATGTATTTGAGACAGATATAGATATTATTTAACCCCTAGATTTGTTTCAATTAAAGTGGCCACGGGTGATGTACCTGTCTCAATGTGTAAATTTACTACATTGCGGAGTGACTCACCGGTGGGAATGCGGCCTACAACGTGTTAAAAATGATATTTTACCAATATTTCTAATGTTAAAGAATTATAGAAATAAATTTAGTCAATAATATTTCAGAATTGTCCCCAAGGTAACCGCGTGTACAAGGTCACTTGTGCGTACAGATATATGACTTACATTTTTAGACGAAATTATATAGAAATTATATATAGTTACTTTTTTGGGTTTAAGGAGTTTATTATCTATTAATTGACTAATATTGGCACGCACAGTTTAAGTTGTTGTTGTGTTCAATTTATTTTTATTTAACGAGAATAGCAGCCGTAATGTACTCGTATATAAATATATATGAACAACACCACGGACTGCGAACACCATGCGATGCTATTCCGGAGTACTAAAGTATCATTCTTCCGTACCCCTTGATTTCACTGCTATATCTTA
Source organism: Achroia grisella (assembly GCF_030625045.1). Lineage (NCBI taxonomy): Eukaryota > Metazoa > Arthropoda > Insecta > Lepidoptera > Pyralidae > Achroia > Achroia grisella. The sequence goes on from NW_026713064.1 coordinate 2,677,343, forward strand.
CTTACCTTTTAAACCGAAACACAATTTACGAAGCAAGATGTTTGGTTGCTGTAATAGGAAATTGTGATTAAACAAAAATTGACAGGGTAATAAATAGATCCTGCATCCTCGATGATGAATAGAGCTACTGATTCTACCTAATAAGGGTATTCCTGTAAGGCTGAACCACCACCACCACCACCACCTGGCAGGCATCAGCTCTGGACGTAATTTTTTTATATTTTTTAAAGTGTAAAAAAACGATGCCGTAATATTTCCTTCGTTCAAATTGTTTTTGTTTAAAATCGCAAAATGTGCGTTGTATGAGCTAAGAGTGAAGGAAATTACGTATATATTTTTTGCACTTCAAAAAAATATACCGTGCAGAGCTGGTGTCTGCGAGATCATGGTACCGCACATAACATGCTTCGACCCATCACTAAAACAATTTACAGGAACATCGATATTCGGAGAGTTCAGTAGCTCTTGCAAAAAGTACACGATGATGTTGTTTCCTTTTCAGTGTCTCTTGCATGATGAATTTCTCCTTGTCAGCTACGTGTATTCTCAAGCAATAACATCTCGTAATGTGTGTTAATTCCCCAAGAATACGCGTGACCTCCAAGTAAGATAGATTTCTTCTTCTTCTCAAAATGATCTTCTGCTTCTTCTTTATCGAATTGGTGAAAACTCTTACAATCTATTTAGACTAACTTAGCCTAATTTATAACTAAATTAAACTAGATATATTAAAATAAATGGGATATATAAAAAACTATTTAACATTTTTGGGTGTGCCAATAAAGGTCTTAAAATAATACATTATTCCAAACCTTTCTTGCCGTTTCTGACCTGAAAATTACAATAATACAAAGATTATATATTACAAATGTCTTACTTATAATATAATATATATGTATATATGTATATAAATACTTAAACATCTAAGAAAAATGAGTACTTATTATAATAAAAGAAAAATAAGATATTGTCACTCAAATCAATATTTGTTTCTACTTATCTATTTCCGTCGTTTATCCGGGCATGACCCGGGCGGTATTCGCCAACAAGAAGGGCAGTGGGACTAATCGCTGTGCCGGGTGCGGAGTCACGATCATTCCGCACATCCGGACGAGCCGGGTAATCCGGCCGGACATGCGCGGCCCCGGGACACCGGTACATTTACTGAAACGAAACAGACACGGGTGATTGTCGAGATTAATACGGTCTGTACATGACCCTAAAATCAGGGGGAATATCGGAGTTGTGGTGGTGGGGTTAAAATCGAAGGGGCACAGTGATATAAAATCGGATCAGAGTTTACCCTACGTTAAAACACGTAGTTGTACGAAGCAATGAATACTCTGTTAAAATCTCATACTCAATAAGCTCAACATAACCTCAATTAAATCGTCGTATTTTGACTAATTTTGGTTACGAGAGGTTGCTCGTACATAGGGGTCAAAATCTAGTACAAATATGTACGAGGCAGAAAACGTCATCGTACTGAAGGCCAAATATCTCGTATTTGTATGAGGATACTCGTATGATTCGCACCGATTACACATTTTACATACGAGGTGATCTAATTGATTAAGGGCGATCCCGATCACTGCTCCAATATTGTTCTTGATTTTAGGGTCGTGTATTAATTATCACAATCAATTTACATTAATGATGATATCTGTCGACTTGCATACAAAAATTAGTCAGATTGACAACCGCTCCTTCTTTTTAAAGTCAAGTTGGTCACTTCTTCACAGGCTTAATATAATAAATGATTAAATAACGAAAAAAATTGCAAAGTTACGGAACTAGACTTTAAATTTAAAACTTTATAGGTCATTTTCGTCTTATTATTATTTTTCTGTAACCATTCGGATTTTTCAATTGATATATTTATACTTACCACTGATCTGCAACACCTTTTCATTCGGTATTTGTACTGAGGCGCGATCTCTAACCGACAATCGGATATCAAACGATGAAGGTTTTATCCTCTCTCTGTTATCTGTGGGCGGCTCTTTGATCCTCGCGGCTCCCTTTGATGTTGCTCGCGCCCTTTGTACCACCCTTCTTAGAACCTGCACAGACGATTAAGATACTTTGTGAGGACACTATTAGTACAATAGCCATCTAAAACGTTAAAATAGGAAAAACATTTGCGAATATGTGTACATATCTGTGTAAAGTAAAAAAGACCAATCCAGCTATGAGCCATATGAAAATGAATACCTACAATGTGACTGATACGTGAATTATGACGTTATTATAATCATTGATTTTAATTTTGATGAAAGTGTAAAATTATAAAAATTTAATATCGATTTCATTTGGTGATCGATCCAAAAACTACAACACATCAAAAATTAAGACGTTTTCAATTAGATATTTCTAGGTATACGATATCTTCCCCATTGTTATATTGATTTAAACAATTGTTTTATAGTTGCTAAATGCTATACTCTATACTGCTCGAAGAAATTTCACTAAAACAGAACATAATTATGTATTGTTATATCTTATTAGATATAAATAGTTACAGAGGAACATCATATTATGCAATCTAAAATTAATGAGAATAGACGGATAATTGACAATGTAGAATAGAAATCTAAAACAAATTGTTATAGAATAGCTCTGTGGCATTTATATAAATAGAGTAAAAATATTTCCAATATTCAGATAATTGGAGTTACAATACTATTGTAACATCCAGTCTGTAAATTAAAAAACAAAATAATGCTTTTCAGATTATCCCGTATTTCACCGTTAAATTACAGCCTGTTCCATTTATAATTTTAAACGAAATTGCAACTTAAAATTGATATTGGAATTTCATTTAACTGAATTGAAACGTGAAAAGCAAATGTCAGAGGTTGGATTGAATGTAAACGGTTTAAACATGGTCCAGTCTGCGAATAAAGTATCTGAAAGTTACCGACAGTGCACATAGCTTTATTGAATGGCGAATAAAAACTTTGAATTGAATTCGAATTTATTTCAGTTGCTATTACTTTAATAATAAACGGTAAGGTATTGAATTATGGGGATAATTCAGAGATATCAGATCTTTGTTGTTATTAATATATTATTATTTACTCTATGATACTATAACGGTATCAAATTAAAATATAATTATATTTTGTTTCCATAATTGTTTAAATTTGGTTACTTCTACTCTTCAAAAATTATGACAAAAGTAATACTAACTGAAATTTAATAACTCATCTATTTATATCTATTATGTTATCCTTTATCGATTTTTGGAAAGAGAGGGACGCGTGGAGGAGGCCTACGCCTTAGACGCCTTAGAGGCGACTATTTCTGAGGATATGAATTAATATTTAATAAGGTTTCTCAAAATTGTAAACAATAGAACAAAGGTTTTTTTTATTTATTTTATTTTGAGTAATTATTTAATATAGTGGAAAAATGTATGCATTCGTCTGATAGAATAATATATATAATCTAAATATCTAATGTCTCTCTAAAATGAAAACTACTTGTTAAATCAGTACTTATTGTGCTTACGTAAGTCGTCTTTTAAAGTGACATGCAACCATATTTAAAATGACTACGATTAAGGAATACACGTTTAAAAATTTCAAAATACCTTGTGAAATGAATTTTAAAAAGTTGAATTTTAAACACTTAGAAACGGTGCAGTCTGGAAGTAAAAAATGTTCAAGTCTCATAAATATGAACGGCAATTAGATAGTGGTGTGGAAACTGTCTGGCCACCTGTTGAGTACAGACGGAACATACCTCAGAGAGGATATTACCCACTATAACATTTTCATTACTTTATGTAATTTTTTTACATGTAATTGGAATGGCAAACAAACTGACGGTATACTTGATGGTAAGCTATAATCATCTATAACCACTACGGACATCATGCTATAATGTGACACCCGCGATACTACTCTTGCGTTACCATTACTGAGGACTGGATGTCATGGCTCTTATTCTGTAATTTATGTACATAGTTATGTATTTAAAAAAAAAGTAATTCTATAAGTTTTAGTACCCATAATAAAAGTTCTGCATACCATGGGATTAAATGGAGTTGTGGGAAATTTAATATGTTATTATTATGAAATGTGTGCTATAAGTAAAGTTGTTTATTAACTCATAAAAAATGAGAAACATATTTATTTACCATTAACTAGTTTTTTAGAATTTGCACATTTACATTTCTACATTTGTATTTCATATATTACTTATTTATTTTGTTTTTCAGTAGACTTGTATAAAAATAAAGCAATGAAAGTTCAACAAAGGAAAAGAAAATATTCATTCATTCGGAATAGGAATGAACAAATAATATCGCTTATTTTCTTAGGGTGTTCTTTATTTGTAAACCATTACGTATCAATTTGCTGTATGTGTCCACTGACTATGTCAAGGAAAAATTACTTTATAAATAATTATGAGTGTATACACGAAAATAAAAAAAAACATCTATTGATTATTAGTAGCTAAAGTGATTGATAACTCTACAAACATGTAAAATACATTTGTCGACAACATTTGCCTTTAAATCATGTATGGTTTATGCTTATACTTTTAATTACTGTAAAAAAAACGTTATTCTCACGCGAACGAAGTCGCCGGTAATAGTTATTTGACACCTAAAACATTATACTTTTTTATCAATAATGATAATGTAAAATCTAAAAAAAATCTAAAATAAATGCTAGAATATGATAGATTTATATCCAAATGACCATAATTTTAAGCACCGTCTAATAGAGTATTTTTTTTAATTTATAATTATACCAAGAAATCCAGTGAGTGTTCCTTATTTCAAATAATATCTTTTTTGTGGATATAAACATCACTAAACGATTAAATTAAATAAATAAATGTACAACTAAAGTACAGTAATTATATATTATATAAGTTTATGTTATATAAGTAGTAAAGAAAAAATTATTTATTAAACGGTATAAATCACTCTTGTAGTTTCCTCGTAGGTATATTCCTCGTACTATGCCTGCCCTGGTGGACTATTTACATAATGTTACGTACTGGAACATACACCTACATAATGTTATCCGGAATCAAAGCCTTTATCGTTCCACCTGGACTAGTGCGAGTCTAACATATACCTACTGTATTTGTAATAGAGTTTAAATTCAAGTGAATAGGCAACTGTTGCTTTCCATGCCATTGTGGCAGTGGGGCATAAACGAAATCGCGTAGGTTTAAAGGGTTACAGAGCAAAGCAGATATACAGAAAAGGGATTACATTTTTATACAAAAGGTATTTGTTACAGATTTAAATAAGTGATTTTAGCTGAAATTGTATAAAGATTGTTCATATTTTCTGTGTATTCTCTTTAACTAGTGTTTTTTGTGTGTAGGTTTATTACGCGATATTTTCAGCAATTTCTAAACCTAAACCATCTCTTTGTTCCTTTATGTTCACCTAATAAGTAAAAAAATATTAAAGAATAATATTTTGTTACGCATTCTAGGCATTACCCGCGCTTTACTTTGCATTTTTTGTGATACAAGTTAAGCTATGTTTGTGATATAATTAATTTTAACGTCTTTTCATTAAGATCCTTTCAATTGATTACTTGTGAAAAAATAATAAACAAATAAACAGACACACATATTTTTTAGTAATAAAGTAGTAAAATACAGTTACAGTGTATTATATATTTCAACTAGTCTACCTGTTTCATTGAATTATATATTGAAATTACTGTCCAATATCCATTGGTCTATATTAACAAATTATTTAAAAAATATTAAAATCGAGTTGAATAAATTTATCTCGTATAAACGTCCTATTCGGATGCGTTTTACTGCGCACCGTACTGTATTTATCGGCTTTTATTGTCTAAAGTAAAATACTATGACAGTTACAGCCTGGCTTTAACGACAATGAAAATATATTGTCGTTTTTTTTTTCATATTTTGTTCATGTTACCTGTATGTAAAATTCAAGCAATTTTATTCGTTGTATAATTTTTATTAAAATATCTTTATTTATTATTACCCAATAGTCAGATAAATTTACCTACTGTAAAATACATTTGTATTGTTTGCAATAAAATAGTTTTTCCAGACATACACAAAAAAGATCTGATCTATAAATCTTACTAATATTATAAAAGAGGAAATTTGAAGTGCGAATGTATGGATAGATATTTGTTACTCTTTCATGCAAAAACTATTTAATGGATTTTAATGAAACTTTACAGTAATATAGTTTATACATCAAAATAACATATAAGCTATAAATTTCACGCGGGTGAAACCACGAGTACAACTAGTATATTATAAATGTTATCAACCTCGAAGGGACTAACACTAATACCCGCTGCACCCATGTGTTGTGTTAGGTCGACATCCACGCGGTCTCTTTTGGAAATCAACTGAGTTGACTTTATGCTCTCTTTATCATCTACCTATCGTTTACCACCAGATGGACCGTATGCTTGTTTGCCTACGTGGTATAATAAAAAATAATAGTCACTTGTATATGTATATCGTTAGCACAGGCGAGTACACCATTCCATCACATCCATACAAAAAATATTATCCATAATGGAATTCTTCGTTATGGATATCCCATTGTCGTGAAATTTGCTATAGAAAAGGTCACCGTTTGTATTTTATGCCAGTCACGTACGTTTGCTGTTGGCCGCAACTAGTATTTTGAATATTAAGGTGAAAAATAATAATTTATTATTCAATAGTTAAATATAAAATAATCTACTTGATTTGTATGAATTGAATCCATACGGGAGTAGATAAATTATTGTAAAGAGAATGAACAAAATAGGTTCTGAATGGAGATTCATCACATCACGCTATAATAGGTTTTTGAGGCGGATGGACAATTATATTAAAACTAAAAGACAATTTTATAATACTTGAATATTTCTTATTATTTGTAACATTCGTGCATATGTACTGAAACAATTGTTCAAAAGCATTAAAATTTCCAAAGAGCGACCCCCATTTTTCCGTGCTATTATTACTGAAAAGCTTTTACCGTTTGCCCGCTTACAATTCGTCCTGAGGCGTACGGTCGCCACAAAAGCAAAATTAATTTTAAAATACACCAAAAGAAATTAACTTTCAGCCCATGACTGGGGGAAAGGTGAAAGTTTCAAACGAGGGAACACTCAGAAGGACTCAAAAATAATAAAGCGGACGTAAATGTGGAGTTAGGACCGCCCGCACCACCGCAATCCCATGTTGCTTTGTCGGCGACACTGTTCTCTATACTGATTTGTGGGGTGCACTTTTATACGAGTTCCATTTCCGGTCACTTGACTAGTGGCTCATTCAATATTTATTAACTCAACACATACTCGTAGCTGTTAATTTGGTTTTTATTACTGTTTTAATAAAACTGACAACATCTACATATTTATTCTTTTTAAGATTTCTATTATTAATACAAACAAACCAATTCATTATACTATACAAATTACGTTACACATATGATCGTTATTGACGAAAAGTCATTTTCAAAATTGTTTTTGCCAAATGCATGCTATGTGGATGTTTTTTGCAATTGGATGCTTTTGTCCCAGTAGACTACAACTTCAATTTACCTACCTTACTTAGTGATACCTAATCTGTTTTAAATAAATTTTATTAATTTATAAACTTTACAAAGTAACAAAACTTGATTTCTATTCATATCAAAACAAACTTTATTTATGATAGTAATACATTGGCTTTATTTTATCAAGCTTAATTAAATTATCTCGATTCCATAGCCTCAGCTAAAAACTGCCTTTTAATAAGCATAAAATGTACAATATCAAGGAAGCGATCATATTTTCTTAATGTACACGTATTTTAGACTTCGTGTTTCCCCTTCAGTCGGCTGGCCTCCCGGCGGGGCGCTTAAGCAGTCTGCTACTACAGACTAATTTCTATACCTTTTTGCAGCCAAGGATAATCGAACTGCCAATCTAGCACTAAGGAGGCACTGGAACTATTGGGAAACATTAATAAATCATAAAGGCTTTGTGTCGGTAACTGCAGGATGCAGGTGCATAGTAAGATGGAAACTACGGTACAAAATTGGGACTTATTCTTGCGAAAACATTTCATTGAATTTTACTTGATGAAAAATAATTGTCTCACTAGAAATTGATTAACCTGTTAGGATAACTCTTTCTTATATTACTTCTTGTACAATTTGAATATATCTATACTATTATTATAGAAGTGAAAAGGTATATGTTTATTAGTTCTTTAGTGACCCTCCAACCGTCATATTTGGTATACAGGTCGAATACCATTTTATTTGTAATTTTGGTTAACACTATTTTATTTATATGTTTTTTATACAGTACAGGTTAAGACATATGTATATATTTTTAAATAAAATAAATGTTATGGATAGACAGATAATATTCAGGAGGCATGCAAAATTTCAACATAATAATTTACAAATAAAATATCATTGTCATTACTATAACAATTTTAGCTACTCAATAGATATAATCTGCTAAACATAGAGCTAAAGAGAACTAATAATAGCTTAATAAACCATCACTTTTTATACCTGTATAAAATTCTATACCATACTTTTTTAAATTTTACTTCATCTTGTGACTTTCGCGATGAAATTATCTGAATAATAAACGAAATATGCATAATTGTCAAACAAAAGTGAGGTCGCAGCCCTAGCAGCGCTGGGCGCAGGTGGCTGCGTCTGGCGGCCGACAGGTAATTAAAATGGTAATGAACCGAGAGACAGTTCTAGGGTTGCCACAAAACCGCAATACTATGATAATCCATTTCGGTTAATTGACTGCGTTCTTGTTAAATTTATTTTAATCCTGATAGTGACTTCTATTGGATTTTCTCAATAAACAAACTGTAAAATAGACATGTCTAAGGAGATTTATAATTTGCTAATGTGTGCACATAAGGTCATACAGGTTAGATTTGTCAACTTTAAAAAAATATATAAATAATAAGCAGTAAAAGAGACCACAACTTTTATCCGTGGAAAATGAAAAGAAAATGTATCCTCATCAACAGAAATATCAGGCGCAGGTGTAATTTCATTTTAAGAAGATTAATGGTGTAATTTTACGTATAACTGATCATATTGAAGTCTAAACCAAATTATAATCTTCACAAGGTTAGAATTAATAAATATCAGTATCTAGTGGGAAAGTATACATAAACATAACAAAATTATTTCCTCTGCTTGTAAAATTAATTATTTTCCATTCTATTTTAAAAAATACGTAACTAAAAAAAGCAGTTGCAAAAAAATTATGTCGATGTTTCTGTCACATTGAGTAGTGTGTTTAAACAATGTACTAAATACAAATTACACTATGAAATCACTTATTTTATAAAATTAAAAATATTTGTTGTTGATGTGATAACCCTACAGACAACGGTTTCCATGTAGTGGGATTACGGAGTATTGTATCTTGTACAAAACGGGAAGCTAGTCAATTTGTTAATCATTAACATACTGCTAATATTATAAACCTTGCCCTAACCCTTGTCAGCTTTTGCATCTTCCACTTTTCGAACCTTTACTTTGCTGAATAAAGTTTGCGTAAAATGTGCTGTATAAAGAATATATATTTATTTTATTATGTCAAGTTGATTTGTTAATATTCATATTAATAACTTTTTAAGACATTCTCGCGATAATAAACTCGGGCTTGACACATTTTTATGTACTTACTAAAAATACGATAGACCGAATAAAAAGAACAGAAAATTCAAGATTTTTGGGATATTTTATCAGTAATCTGTGACAGCTTATTTCGAATTTAATTACATTTTGTTTTTCTTGTTAGTTAGTCTTAGTTTATATTGATCTTTATTAATAACGCTTTCTTTAGATACATAATTTAAAAATCGGTATATATTACATTACAAAGAAAAGAACAAAGAAATAACAATAGAAATATAATTAAATTATATTTTTTATACTTTTGTGAAATCTGTAATATATATTTTCATAACATAATTGTGTAAAACTTTTCATTGCGCTATTTAATCAAACTAAACTCGATTTAAATTAGCTCGTGGCATGTGTCTTGAAGCTGAAAACGACTGAGCCACAGCGACGGTACATCTGTGATACAAGGGTTGCCATGCATCATGAATTCAACATTTATTTATTTACATAACTCAAGTGATAATCTGAAGAGATAATATGGAATTTTACTTGGCTCATTACAAAATAAATACATTTCATAGTCATTTCGTTTGTTTGTATTCCTTTACTTTAAAGGGTGTTTATTACTTTATCATTATTAATAACTTTCATGTTAACTGCATTAAAATTACAATAATTATTTTCATAGGTATTCTTACCAGTATTATAATTGTGAAAGTTAGTTTATTTTTTTGGTACTTTATGACACCTTATTGTATTGATTGATTATTTGTAATGATACTACATGTTTAGAATGAAATGAAAACCATGGTTAAAAAGTGTTTAATAAATAATAAACTTCAGTTAAATTGTGAAGGCAAATGTAGAACACAATTTAGTGTATAATATGTGTGTCAACCCTACCACATACATCAAAGAGCTCGCAGGGGTTACACCAAAATATTCGAGTCGATAACTTTAAATGAATTCCTTAATTACAGTAGTGTTGATTCGCTAAGAAGTATACCCCGGGGAACGCCTACAAATTACCTATCAGCAAATTAAAGCCAGATAAGGCCCCAGCTTCTATTACCACTGGATACATAAACCCCACATGTTATTATGATAGTCCCAGTTGATTATTACCGTCAGTTTCATATAGTGTTAAATTAATTTCAAATAAACTACTAATTTTACAAAGTACACTTATTATTGCCTATTTGTGGACCACGTGTAAACGGGTCGACATGCTTTAACGGTATATATCTTCTTTATTAATGATTCAATCTATTAATTGAACTCTGATCTTATTTAAATAATATTTTTTTTACATCCATAACATGTTTTAAAAAACAAGATTTACAAAATTAAATAAACTTACAGTATAAGTATACATCATATCTTTATAACCCTGTAGAATTATGCTCTAACATAGAGGGACAATTTCTCAAGAAATTTTGTGTCATCAATTTAAGGAATAGGTTCCTATCTATTACTGAATTATAAAGTTAAGAAAGCATTTAATATTTGTAGGTTGCTATTCGGCAGAACTCGTTCGTTTTCTTGCGATTTCATCCTGTATATAATGTAACTTAATCATACCCCATTTAACTTACTTCCACTTTATTTTATCCTTCATGAATAGCCTAAGTCTGTCCGTGATCTACCTTTACGTTCGTATAGATATGCAAAATTATTAAGTGGGTAGACATACAGATTCATTGTGTTAGTAGATATATATTTTACGAAAGCAAACTAAATGTACTTAGTTCATATTAGTAATATAAATATAATTAAAGTAAATATATATATATATATATATATATATAATATATATAAATAAAATATCTCGGTTGACTAATCTCCACGCGTGTTGACTTTCACCAATAACTGACTTCAAACATAATTATCGGCATCGATTCCCCCTCAAATTGGCGATTCCCCCGAAGGGACGATATTGCCCCGGCAAATTTCTTATGCCAACATAACGCCGATACCGTGATATTGAGGGTCATTGTTTGATTATCTCATAATGGTCTGATTGATTCTGTAACGCATTTATTATTATCCTTAATGAAAAACATTTCTATTTAATACTTCTTTGTAAAATAAATGAAGACTGTAGTTATGACATTTATTATTCAGATTTAATGAAACATTTGCTTTAGCAAAGCAAATTTTGTCGAATTTAAAACTAAGGGAATTAGAAGACATAATAAAGTTTCTTTCTTTTATTTGGACTTTAAAAGTAACCTACTTAAATAAGTATTTTCTTCTAATTAATAAAAAAATAATCTTTCTAGTTAATCAAAAAGTTCAATTATATGTACTTATTTTTCAATTATTTACATGTATGTCTAGATGTAATTTTCAACATATTATTGGTTAGGAAATTTAAACTGCCTCAAGGATACGCGGTAAGTATGTATTTGAAAGAAAGAAAGAAAGATATTTGTATATATATTTAGATACTAAAAATCTAATATTAAGAAGATAACAAAAAACCTCCAAGTCAGGATTGTATTACATTTATTAATATAATCCTGACTTGTTACATATATAATATAATAATATTTATTCAATATGTGTACATATAGGTAGGTAGAAATTATTTTCCTACATTAGATCTAATTATTTATGAATAAAGTAGCTTATTTGTGTAATGAAAATTTAGAAAATAACTCAGCTAAATGAATATATCTTAATAGTAACAACAATAAGTACAACTTTTGCAGGTTACGATTTATCTCAATATTTAATTCGTAAATATGCGTCGCATAATGTAAGTTTGTTAAAGACATAATATAAATTCTCTGATATTAGAATTTATCTTAGAAGATGACTATTGAAATTAAATCCCTTGAAGATATCTCATTATCTATCTCGTTATCTATCTCCCTTTCTACACATTAAGGAAAACGGCTCCGTGCGTGCACGCCGGGAACTATGCAATTTTGCAAGACGTCGCCGCCGTAGTGGTAATAAATATAAAGTATGTACGGCCCCGCGTCGTACCACCCGTGAATATAAAGTAAGACTAACTTACAAATGATAGAAAAATCTCCCGTTTAGCGTATTTTCAACCGACTTTATAGAGAAAGAGATTCTCAATTCTACTGTACTAAACAGTAACTGTACCATCAATTTAAGTTTTAATATGTATTATGTGTATCTTTTGAAAAGAGTAAGAATGAAGTTTCTTATCAGTTCTTCTCGGCTCTATTTAGATAGATTTTACTTGTCATAAGCCGCCGTTTATAAGCATTTTAGTTACTTTCATTTATTATTACTGTATCTGTCTATATATTTCATTGCCAAGCGCTTCACCCTTCCGAAACACAGCGTGAGAATAAGTAACATTGCTACAGAAATAGATGAAACAGAGGTATTGCTTTTAATATTGGGCCGCCCGTTGATTTCTCATGTAATCTAGTTTAACTTGTAATTTCATTACACATTATTGTTTTATAATTTAATCCTTTTGGAAAAGCAAGAAAGAGATAGATAATTTTTATTTTAGTAGTATTTACAAATTACTTGTATTTAAAATAGTAGGCTAGTATGTTCCTTTATACATAAGTTTAGTCTGATATTAATCGGTTTCTGTAGTTTATTCATACTGACATTATTAACAGTGTCAAAAGTTGTTAAACTTTAATATAAGTGTATAATGTATTAAAATAATATAAATCTCCTTTATATTTAATCATAGCGTATATGTGCAATATGCGATTAAAATGAACGTTACGAACAATTTTCATATGTTTTTACAGCGTGACATAACGTGACAAAGTATCAGAGTGTAGAGCGGGGGTCGGGTGGCTTAGTGACGTGCGAAATGACACGGCCGAGTAATTCAAGGAGGCCCGTCGTCATCCGGCGAAATTAAACAACGAAACAGGCAACTTCGTAATCCATCAGTAAACGTCACTTCTGAGAGATCATCCGGCAAATTTTAATTCTGAATGAAGCTCTTAAGGAGGCGGTTTATTGCGGCCTGAAGTTAATGTTTCGCGTGACTCGAATACTGAGATAGCATTTTAATTTTAGCATCCCCTTCCGACGCTATCTGAGACCGAGGTGTCTCGCACACCCAACTTTACATATTTTTGAGAGAGAATAAATCTCGTTTGATGAAAAAAGAATTCCGCTGTAAACAGAACCGGTTAATGGAAATTTGTCTTTAGTATTCAGGGGCGTTAAATTAAGAGCGGGTGTTTGGAACCTACGAATTATGCGGTAGCACTGTGTGGATCGAATGGGAAACAGTTCAGTGATTACAGTTACATTTCTCTTTATATCGGAGGTGTTTATTATATTTTTATGTGATTACCAGATTTACTTTATACACATCTTTCATTTGACTATCGAAATCGAGTAACAAGGTAATATTTTTGTTTATTAATTACGTCATTTTTGCAATACAATTGTTATGTATAATTCGCTTCCATACGTAGGTAGGTACATAGAATTTAAAAGTAGAAGCTGCTGATACCTTGAAAACTGTGGAATTAAATATTCGAATTAAATATATACACTATGTAGTAAATAAAATAAAAATTAATGATTTGAAAAAATACTATAAATTATAATTTAAGTACAAAGTTGTTCAACCATTTTCAAAATGCGCAGATTCAAAGGGTCGTGCATCGAAATTCTCGACAATTTTATTATTCAATTATAGCGCGGCGGGCAATATGGCTGCATGAAATTTACACCCTCCGATCCCTCAGCGTAAGCCTCCAGATTACTGTCGACTCTATACTATATCTCTGGATAATAACCATGATGGTTCAAGATTACTTTGTAGTACAAACTTGTTCAGGTATAATCCAACAACGGCACGAAGCATGACGTATGCTCGGATCTTAATTAAATTTGATTAGTTGACTTGAAAATGCAGAGATATAAAGTGCATCGCGTTTTGGAATCTTCGATATTCATTTTATCACTTTTTTCTCTGCAAATAAGTAAGTATACTTAGTTTTTATCTCATTGACTTTTTTATGTTATACTTTTATCTTGAGAATATTGGTGTTGCCTCTAATTCCCAATTCTCACACAGTATCAATATTTGTATTTATGAAAATGCCTGTTTAGATAATTCTTATATGTATGTATTTATACTCAGATCTACTCTTCTATGTCTATTTCAAATTGATTCTAACTTTGTATTACGAAACGAATATAAATTAATTTATCAGGGTATCAATCAAAAGTAAAATTTAATCAATTAAATCAAATTATAAAGATACCGCAACTATCTTGTTATGAACATTACTTAAACTTGTATATAAAGTAAAAAGGCACTTATACATACTTTCCGGTCACTAGACACTGTGTAACCTTTTCGTCCTACGGAGTAATGAGTTCTTAGAAAATCCCCATTATGGTGCCCCGCATGGGACTGACTCTAGAAGGCTGTCTTAGCCCGTAGATTGTGATCACACTAGCTCGCCGCGTGCTAAGTGGATTGGAGTGGGAGCTCATCTGTTCGCCGTCAGGCCGCGGGGTGAGGCCCCCACCACCCTGGGGCCCCATCGCTTGTGAATTGCGTTAAATAAAGTCAAATTGAGCAATAAAGGCTGGCTTGCCGCAGTAACGCGATAGAATCGCGGTCCGACGACGCTCTAGCTATACCACTAATTTACACTTGTCCACTTTCTAGTTTCAATTTTCATCCGATCTCGAAAAGGTTTTGAATAACATAATTTATTATGTGATATATGCAACAATTTTGAACCTGAATTACTGGTTAATTTATAGTGAATTAGTCAAAATAAGATATTTATTCAGTGAAGCTTGGAACATAATGTATCACTAGGGACGGAGATTCAGTTTTTAGTCATTATTCACAAATAAATCTAAAAAGAAATTTTCGATTAGAACACGTAATTTAGAATCTATATAGTTTGCATGTTATTTTAATATAGTAAATAATAAAGTTATATATAATATAGTCTTTACCACAAATATGATTATTACTATGTCATACCTACCTCTTAGAGAGCGTGTAGACACGCCAATTGTGTAGACTATTGTCGACAGGTATACAATGTTACACAGTGATGTTATTATAAATACAAACAAACATACGTTTTTTTAAATATATTAGCGAGATGCGAGTGTAATAAAACAATGCAGCTTATAAGTTCCCAAAGTTAAGTGAGAGTGACGAGGTGTATAGAAGTTGGTTGTTATGAAACGGCCGTTCTAAGCCAAACCATTGCTGACATTACCCTAAGGTAAACGGTTCAGGGCTACCAACTACATAAAAATTAGTATTAATGGTAAAATCTCCAGATCACGATAGTCCACTAATGAAGATTTTTGAAAGACAGTTTTGGATACTCTTTTAACACGACTTTTAATTCGTGTTAAAAGTGGGTATCCAAAACTTTACGAAACGAAGAAACGAAATTGAATTAAAAAGGAAATAAAAACTTTAAAAAAGAGTAGATATTTATAACGGCCAAATACCTTTTAACAAGTTTCTAAATATTTTAAGAAAGATATTGTAGTCATACCCCGTCCGTGTTCAGATAAATAATATCATAATAGTATTTTTATTCTGTAGGTATTTTATTAATAACTATTTTAGTACAAACACCGCTCTTAATTATGTAAAACTGTATGCACAATCGGAATTAGATTCTACATGATTCTATGTAATGTAAAATAATTAAATATTTAGAACTCTTACCTGAAATATTTAATACTGTAATGTGAAATTAACATATTTTCCGTATAAGAATATAAGAATATGTTACTATAAAGTAAATTAATTTATAACTACAATGCTTTAATTCAACAATGAAAACAACGTAGGTTTATGTTAGATATAAATATTTTATAATAGTTTGTGTCTTAAACTCAAACTAAATAATATAAAATGTTTATAAAATAGTAACATAAACTTAAGTCTTTATAATTAGAGGATTAGTGATGAAGTCTTATAGTTATTCATTTCCAAATACTTAATAGACACGAATTTATATAATAAAAAATTAAAACCAATAAAATTAAGAGTACGTCGATATTGTACATTAGTTCTCATGAATGGTAACATATAAGAGATACTGCTGGCATCAATAATGACCTGATGTCCATGGTGTTGTTTACGTATAGTTACCGTACTAATCTCCATTAAGTCGATTGTTAGCAAGTTTATAAAAGTAGTACACAAAAAAAAAATATTTATGACATTAACTGAAACATTTCATGTGGTATCAGCCCTAGAGTAATAGAAATAACCGTATCGTTGCGGCGTGGTGTTGCGGAGCGACGCGCCGTGGCGCGCACATCTTGCGCCGAGTTTTGCAGATTCGGGCACCGCTAGGTTTAAAATTCAATTTATATCAATTTGTGTAATCACCGGGGGAGTTTAACACAAAAATACATCGAAATATAGCCCTATATTGCGCTGTAACGCAATCACTTGCTGTGAGGTATGGTAATGAGATCTGTTTCTTCTTACAATGCCTTAATAGCGTGAAAATTTTCTCTCTAACTTCAATGCCGCACACACATTGTGTTAGGTATTTTTAGGAACAAAATGCAAGCTTTTGATTGAAACTGAATAATCAAAGGAAATTAAATATATCAAAATATATTTATTCATGTAGGTTTATTATTGATTTTTATGATTGAAGTTTACCATCAGTTCGGAGTGCTTTCGAGCTCCGAAGAACTGACAAGAAACTCAGCTCTTTTTAATCGACGTTAAGAATTTAAAAAATATTTTTCTGTTTTAACTGTATATTTGAATTCATGTTTAGCTAAGTATTATTAAAAAATGAATAATACTTAGCTAAAGGTATTCACTTTACGGTGCAGCAGTAATAAAATAAAAGTGGCTTTCATTTCCTCTTATCACTGGATTTTTATAATTTTTGAATTATGATATTATTTATCACATACTAAGTTTTCATCAGAATATAAAAAAATAATAATACTTCTCATTGCAGAAGAATGGCTTCACTATATTACTATATCTAGTATCTACAATTGAAATTGAAATAAGTTGCACTCTGTCTGTTGTCTTTTTAAAAACGCTTTTAATATTCGTCCACCGTCTTTGCTGTACGGCAATTTCGTTCTAAAGCAGACAAATTGAGCTTTTTTGTTTATACAAGTTGTGAACAGTTGGACCGTGGGTAATCTCTTTTGCGTTTGTTAGATTTGAGACTGCTCAGAGAGTATTCTTTTTCACTCGTTTCGTCAACGCCCTAGACTGTTTGTCCACGTTATTTCACTTGTTTTCCGGGAATCTCTCACGGATGGCTGGCTGTTCATTGTGCGTTTAAATTTTTAAGCTTAGTAATATTTCTTGTATTCTTTTTCAGGTTATCTGCCTGCTTTATTCGCATACTTCTTCTTTGCAGTTGTCAGTGCATTCAGAGTTATTTGCATCACTGTTGAATGCTTTCTGCACTCCGTTTTATTTGCTTCAGTATTTTTATCTTTGTTTTCGATTCTACTATGGATCTTAAATTTGCGAATATAATACAATGAAGTTTTAATTATATCTCGTAAATATATGAATGTAGAATGGCGTAACGTGGTCAGAAATCTGTTCTGTTCTATACCTATTTATGACTTCTTCTACGGCGAACTAATAGGTATATCCTGTTCCCGTAGGATATCCAATAAAAAAGGATTTTAAAAGTGGATGATTACATTCAAAGTTTAAGATAATTGTGTTTAATATGAATTATTTTTAATTTATTGTGCGTGTCCATTCCTTTTCTCCCGTCTGGTTAGTGTGGTATGTAGGCTTTTGTAGGTAACCAGTTGTCCAGTTAAAAATAGTAAGCATAATCTACTATTAAATAATTATGATATTAGTTCCTTTTTACATATAATTAGGGTAATAATGATATAATTTAAAGTTTTTGGTAACCGTTCTGAAATTATAACTCTAATAAATTATAAATAAACACCATCTTGATGACGTCAACTTTAAAAAACGCATAATCGGTCCATTCGTTCAGGAGTTGCAATGCCACAGATAGCCAAATTTCTAAAACTATCTTTTGTAGTTAAACTTAAAAAAAACAGTTTTATTATAAATAACATAAATAGCTATCTCAGAATATTCACTAGAGCTACTACATATATTTGAATTCACTCGTGATAAAAATAACAGAAAATAATTCATAAAAGTGACTGAAACAAAAGTTCACAATGAAAAAGACAAACGCAATGGTGGCGCATCAAATTATTTTTTTGCCCTGAGCGGGCACTCTTCTTGAGAATTCCCTACTCTTTAAATTGTGTTTTGGTTTTGGTCTTTTTGCCTTTCCTTTGACCGTTTGTACTATACTGAATTAATAACGTAGCTCATATTGGAGCTCCGTTTTATATGGACACGACTGTTTCTCTTATAGCACTTACATTATGTTATTACTTATGTCCAATCTCTGCGGAGCTTAAATAAAACAAAATAAATACATTATAGAACTGACTTCAAAAAATGTATTTTAATCGATTATAACGAATAATTTAACTATTTGTAAGTGTGCTATCTATTAAAATCACATACATGTTAGACGAAAAGAAATGTATTATAAATTTGCACCAAAAAGGAAATTTACGTAAGAGAGTGTGACGCGCGTCTTTTATTGTTTGAATATACCTATATTATTTCTATTTATCTATTATTCCAGTTTGTTTTAAATTGTTATTAATTGAATATACTGAATCGATCAAGATTTCTTGCTAAACAGAAAATCCATTAGGTGATTTAATAAAAATATAATTTAACTTTAAATCTTAAATATATATTTCTGTTCTATCAAATTTGACCATTGTGTTCTAAAATATTGTTATACCAAATATTTTATATGTACTATAACTTTCTACTCTATTTTGTATATAAAAACAATAAAATAAATAATGATTTTTTAAAACTAATATTATAAATTCGATAGTGTATCTGTTTATATCCAACTGTTTTATGTGAAAATAGATCGATCACGAGGATGAACATAGGCTATCTTTTATCTCTATAAAAGCAAACAAAGCGGGTACCGGTTAGTTTTCGTTAAGTACAAGATATAGCAATTATTTTTATGTTCGTTCTTGTTTTAAACAGATACTGTCAAAATATGACGCAAGTAATATCTTGGAAACAAAACCCACTATGAGAACGTAACCCTTGCGGTGTCGGGGGTAGGTCGTATCGTTCTTATCAAATCCGAACACTCGCCTTGTTCCGGCTATTGGGCGCGAACATGACTCCTATTATTTTTATTCCTGCGCATCTCCCCCACGATGTTTTATGCTTTTCAGAGTTACGCTCCTTTTTAGTTTAAATGTATTTTGCCTTTAAATAATACAGAAGTATATTTAAGAAAATATGATAATATTATTGGAAAATGTTAGTGAAATTGAATTATTATACAAGTTGTCCGCAATTTCGTCTGGTTTTTTGAGATAAAAGTTCGTCCATGATATGTTCACAAGATATAATCTTTATCTTTCCGTTCAGCCATTTAGTCGTGTGAATGTAATGTATATAAACAGACAGGTAAATAAATTTTCGCAATTATAATACCATAGATATTTATTATTATAATAATTACGATACTACAGATGTAGAAGTCTATTTTATATAAGTAGCTATTTTTTAACAAAACTATTTGTACAATATGTAATATGTTTATAACTAAACAAAGTAACAAAAAATAATGTCAATTTATAAATGCTATGTGTTTTTTTTAACGGTATTAAACTGTTTTATACCGAGTTTACTTTTAAAAAGGCGTCGGCGTGTGCAAAAATCTTCATGTAACATACATGAAGAGCAGAGCAGAGCAGCAGCATGAAGAGAGTGAGAGTTTAGTAACTGAACTTATTTGTTTATTACTTAAAAAAAAGGAGGGTAACTTGTATTTTTCATACACATCGCGCATATTTTATTCCTACGGCGGAAAACTGAAACGATATCCTAATTCTTTTAAGCAGGTTTTGATCAAGGTTTGACATCATCAAATATTTCTTAGCATTCTCTAGTCGCGGATATAATAAAATTTAGCACGTTTATAGGTGTAACGTAATAGCATTTATAAATACAAATAGCGATGTGTGTAGTATCTGCTCCATATTATGTCGGTCGTAACATAATGCTAGCAGGTTTACACGTAGGGTTGATACATTATAAAATAATATCTTTATAAAAAACCTAAGTACATTCTGCAATTGAAGAGAAAATAATTAATCAGTCAAATATTTCGAAAATACTTTAACGTTTAGGCATAATTTATGACACAAGCCGACGCCCTGCGTCCTTCGCGTCAACTGTGACCTCAACAAAAATAAATCAAAGATATATTTTTGTTCAGATCGCAGTTAAGACAACCTACGATTATGAGTGAATTTATGTAAATTTTAACCATATTAAAAATAAATAAAAATACAAATGGATTTGATCTTACCCTTTTTATGATTGTTAATTCTAAAAATATTCAAATGTTCTATAGAAATTTCACCAAAATCTGTTCAATTACACTTAGTAATTAATATAGTCCAAATTATTTTTATTTATTCTGATTGAAGTTGGTTTTTTTTTTGAGGGCACAAAACCTATCTATATATCTGTTATTTGGGTGATATTAGTAGACCGACAGGTTCACTGTTAAACGTTTTTTATTAAAATAATAAATGTACATTTGTACATATTCCTTTACATACTGTTACACAGGTATTTGTATGTATTCTATAATAATACAATTTGCACTCAAATTTCAGTCCAATACATCTGGCACAACTATCAATATAAAATATAACTATTATTCAACAATAAATGGTTTTCTATTATCAAAAACATATTATAGAGACAATTTTTCCTTGTATCATCAGATGATACGTAGTTATATTAGATTTTGACACGTGGCAACCCTATGTGTGTCCCGTAAAAAAAAGTAATAAAAACCAAATAAATCCGGAACCCCACTACGCTCCCTTGTGTCGTCTTCTATTATTATTATTATGAACACCAAAATATTACTTTACCTCGTTCCAGGAGTACCGCCGATACCACACGTAGAAAATTAATATTATATTTCTAATGTCATTGGTGACAAATAACACTATCTTGCATTTTTTTCTTTTAATGGATGAATAAGAAATGGCGCAACCGTCTGCGCTAAGGCTATAAGCTGGCCGTAAAAAACATTTAAAAATTTTGCGAACTCGGTCCAGCCGTTCACGCGTGATGCCGTGACCAAGTGACATAGGAATTCATTTATACATAGATTTTCGTAATATAATTTAGATGGTAATCGGCTCGTCCATTGCTCACTCAACTATAAGTAATAATGTTTATTCAAAGAAAATATTAGTATAATTTTTATATTACTGCATGTAGTAATTTTGATTTTACATATTTGCCGATTTTTTCCACTTTGCCTATTAGTCGTACTGTAGTTTCATGTATTCTGTGTGTATATGTGTGCTACACATACATGAATTTCATTAATTAAAGTTAAATAAAAGTATATAGAACAAAATACTGTATATTAAACAATGCCTAAATATGAATGTACTTATAATAAATTGCTGCTTCATATTGCAAAAAAGATTACAAACAAAACCGCAAGAATATTGTATCTTAACATGTACATACCTACTTACATATTCAATAATAACTACCCTGTTATTTGTATGGGCCCGTAAAGTTCCTTAACACTTTACATTAATAGTACACACGGCAGCGGCTCAAGAGTAATTAACCTGTCTACTGAAATCAAAGATATGGAAAACGCCGTTGATTTTCAATGCATAATATATTACAAAACGTACCTCCAATAAACAAATCCATAAAGTCTCTGAGGTAATGTTGTATTTAAATTTCATAAATAGATAATAAAGGGTGGCGTTGGAGTAGTTTGGTGGCGGTTTACTAAACTGCTTTATTCGATAAAGATTGTGGGTAGAGCGAAGTTTGTCGGTCGGGCGTGTCGGGGTGGCGGTGCGGCTTTCAGGGTGGGCCCTACTGGGTAATGTTTAGAGATATTTGTCTACCGTGACTCGATTTGAGTGAGCTTTTATGAATGGAAAACTATATTTGGATATTGATAATCAAAATCAAGCAATTGTAGTCCGATATAGATGTAGTGAAATGTGGTAATGACAAGTCCCTCGTTCACCACGATGTTGAAAAAATAATAGTTTCAATGCCCCTTCGATAATGGTCGTAAAAGAATAACTTACTTACATGCTATATATGTTATTATTATTTTATAATTACTTTATCTGTTATCAGTTATTTGCATTCTGTAAATATAACTTATAAAGTGTTATGAAGTTATGTACATATTCATGCTAGTTATGATTTGAGACATTTAAATTAATGTGGGTATCTCTAGCCATATATCTGTATATAAGTGACAATTATCATTATTTATGAGAAGCCGTTAACTTGTTTGTTATAAAAGTCAATAAAAAAATATTTCTTTATTTTTCATTCTCTTTATAATTCCTTTCACTGGGAACTAACATCATCATTTTTTAATTATTGAGACTGACTAAGATCATTAATATGTCCTTATAATAAGTAATAACAAAATTATGAAAGTAATTCCTTGAGTGATATTAAGTGTAAGTGCTCTGATATTTAAAGATATATTTTGGAAAATAGGCATTATTGTGTTAAGGCACGGTTTGGAATACAATTTTATTTTCCGCTTTTTGGGTAATCAATAGGGGAAACTCGACGCCCCTACAAAAAGGACAGGAACGGCGATGGAGTGGAATTGATTCACAATAATTGGAAAGATGTAGTTGAGAGATCGACACCAGTTTTTTATACAGTTTTACATATTCTTAAATATATTTAAGAGAGATCAGTTATTAGGTACTTATAACAAAAATATGTAGGTACACCTACATATTTTTATGTTAATATATTTTAACTAATATATTACTAATGTTAATATATTTTGCAGGTTGTGTACAAAATATCACTAAGTAAAGGAGGACAATACAAGATACAATTTTTATCTAGTATCTTGTGTATTATTTTACAGCGAATTTAGCATTCAGCTGTATTAATTATCAATACTACCGAAATCTTTTCTAACCATAACATTGACAGAAAATAATTATTGTTGTCACAAATTATAGATAATTGAAATAAACTTTTAAAGTACTGAACGTATCCAGTAATTTAAAATTTTACTGCATATTGTCCCACTATTTAGGGTCTGCGGAATGTAATCAACTGACTGACCTAACTGTTGTTCAACATTTATAAAACGGTTGTTATTTTAATGTCGGATGCGAAAATCGTATGAGAACCGATTGTTATTATTAAATTACAACATGATTATTTTAACATCCCCAGGATCTTTTAGCTTGAATTAAATTTTTCCGATATATTTTTTAAGCTTCATCTAAAATCTATAGATCTCTGTAGATTTTCCTGTTCTGTAGTGAAATCTAATATTCATTCCAATGATAGGTATTTATATTGAGAGCCTTCGTCGCGAATTCTTATAATAAAATCTGAGTAGTTTTAATCTTATCAGGTTTTGTTTTTACTTGAACTTTGCGGGGTTTTGTGTTAAATATACAAACTTATTTAACTTGAATAATTTATATATAAAGCATTGTCAATGAATAAACTAGCATTATATGTACAATAAAATATAAATTTATTCACTGTTTATATTATATTATCTTTGAGTTTACACTATCGTTACTAATATAGTGTTATAATATTGAAAGATAGTCTATTTTTTATTTACTCTTTATCTGTAAGTGGTTTTACTAATCATTATAAAATTTGATACATTTTCTACATACAAAACTTATTCCCGATCAATGAATATATACCTAAACAAACAGAAAACAAAGTCATAGCTAAATACTCCTAGATATTAATAGTTAAGGATATCAATTATTTATTACTTAATGAATTGTTTTAATATGGATTATGTGTGTCACCTCGCCACCAAAATGTAGACATCAGTGAAATATTGTACTCGTCCTCAATCGAATTGCAACCGCAATCCGAATGGCAATCTAGACGAAAGCAATTGTTGGTCAGGCAGACAAGGGAAACGTCTCGAGTGGTTGATTGAGCTAGAAATAGGTCTCTCGTTAAACAGACTTTCAGTTGCTGCAACGTTTTCAATTCATTCTTTTCGTTCTTTACTCGTTTTTTCATTCGAAACTGTTGTATTCTACTTTTTTTTAGCACTATTATTATTTATCAACTTTTTAGATGATAAATTTGACGAAATGTTTTATTAGTTTTATATTATTGTGCATATACTTAAGTTGTAGTTTTTTTCTGTTTGTATTATTATGACATCATTCTTTTTTATTATTGTTTAACATTTAAATTTAATATTTTATTGTAGCATTTAAATATATTATATGCCATCTAGGCTAAACATGTCGGACAAATTCTTTGTATGTATTACATCTACTTATGTAATCACGCATGTTTTACAAATAAATAATCTTGAATCAAGTTTAAAAACAAATAATATTTTGTTTCTTTTCGCAATTCTTAATTTCATACCCGTAACATTGACATGTTTAAAATATTTTCTAATTATTTTGTTGGACTAGGCGATAAAATACATTAAATTATTTTCAACATACATTACTAAAAGTATTGTGTAAACGTTATTACATTTAATTGTATTTATTTTAAAGGCCAATTTAATATTACAAAGTGGTTCTATAGAAGATTGTTTTTATTTTTTTAAACCAATTTAAATTTTCTCTTCCATATATTTTGCTAAAAAAATATCT
Organism: Achroia grisella; assembly: GCF_030625045.1. Lineage (NCBI taxonomy): Eukaryota > Metazoa > Arthropoda > Insecta > Lepidoptera > Pyralidae > Achroia > Achroia grisella. Next base: position 2,702,709 of record NW_026713064.1, read on the forward strand.
CACTTATATGGTTAAAGTCTAAACATCCAAGTGAAGTAAAATGTTATGATCTGTTAATTACTATTCAATTACGTTTTTTGTTGTGATATACTGTTACTTAGCCACTTATGGACGAGATTATTCAGTATAATATACGTACGTATTGTAACTACAATATACCTACAATTTAGGAACCAAATTGCCTGAAAACGACAATCGACTAATGAGCATCCGCTTTTACACAAAACACTCGCTCGCTATTATCACATAACTAAATAGCTCGATTGTATTGTTATAGCAATGTATGTTTAATAGCGACTGTATAAGGTGTAAATTACAGGTGGGGGACATCGGTCACTAATGAATGAAATGGTCGAGGTCAGGGCGACTCAACCTAGTTTTATTGTGGATCGCATGTTATAAGTGTACCATATATATTCCCCGAATTGCGGGTCGCAAACAATTGTGAGTAAATTATTTTAATAATCGTATACATACTATTGCTTGCCTCAAACGGGTGTACTAATTAAGAGAGATTTGAAATGAAACCAAATACTTTATGGTAATTTTACGTGGAGATTTTAAATCTAATTTCTTATCTATTCCCTGTGATTTTTAAATACTTTGTTTCAGGCAAAATATGTTAACAAAATATGCAATTGAAAATGGTAACAAATGTTTGGGTAATTTTTAAATTTTGGTTTATCTGTTTAAATGTTAGGTAATTCGGAACCAGAACTTCTTAATGAAAACTCTCGTTATAATATTCATGCTATATAGCAAGTTAAGCATAAAATATTTATATATATTGACTATAAATATTATATTCACTATAAGTTTTATATCAATAAAGTAGAGGATACTATTTAACAATATCATTAGTGTAAATGTACTATTTGAAGGTATCGCCTTTAAGCGAGATTTTTGTTATTGAAATAAGATATTCCTATGGTGATTTCATACTAATATTTAACACGATTAAAGTAGAAATATTATGGGAAATATACAGTCCTAATTATTACAATGTATTTTTCGAAATTAGTGAGTGATCGTTCGCGGACCGTAGTTTAGTATTATTATTTCATCTGGGCCATGGTTGAGAATCACTGTCTACCCGAGGGTATGATAAATGCGAGGGTGCGGTCTGAATCGAAGTCGGGTAAGTGGATTAATCGTGAACTTATGGTGCTGTCTTGTGTGGTACCATTGCTATAATCCATTTTTCATTCATTTCTACTTAAACATAATTTACTAAGATAAAGTAGTTGGCTTTGGTAAACTATCGAATATTTATTCGAAAATATTTTTGAATTTCATATCTAATATTCAATAATTAATATTCTGAATAATATGAATCTTAAAGAGTACATAGTAAGAGGTAAAGCTAATTGTAGCATTACTTTAGCTACATTATAACGTCTAAATAGAAATTTATTAATATGTCTCAAATATATATATATTTTTATTTATTATATTACCTAAGTAGCTTACATTTTTTCACTATAAAACCTTATTTTTCCTAAAGAATTTCAATGGAGTAAGTTTCTAACGAGATTGTGCGGAGAACTATAAAAACTTATTATGTTTAAGTCCCATTTAAGTTCCTGCTGTGTTGAAGACAAATAGTTTTAATAAAAGTGTTGGCGTAGCGCTCGCCGGCGTCGCCGCGCCTCGCAAGCGTTAAATGTAAAGCATACATTTAAGTGCTAATTTAATTAATTGTTCCATTTCCCCATATACGATGAAACACGCACCGCACCTACCCTCGTTCCCGACCTCGGCCCACCACGCCGCCTGCAAGCTACCTAACAAGCGATATTTTTCACTTATACACAAGCCCCAACAAATTGGCTCTGTTTCCCCTGATCTCCTGAACGCTCGTGAAGAAAAAATAGCCGCAAAATTATACGAAGTTAGACGCGTAATAAAGTTGTACCCTAACGATCGTATAAACTAATTTATTCCTACAAAATAATTTTGAAGAATCGTAATGGATGTCACCTGTACCGCTGTATGTATGTACCTCCTACCTATCTTGTAACTTTGCCAATTTAACTTTATTTGTATCGAGCCAATATTCGCGACTTAAATAAGTTTTTGCGAAGTACTTTATCGTCGTTAAACATTGTGTAGGAAATGAAAAAACAAGATAACTGATTACATAAGAGTGGTATCGGGATAGCCGAGGGGATGATGTAGGGCAGCTCGAGGGGCGCGCGGGGGATACCGGGGGACGTCAAGAGGCGTCGTGAAAAGAGATCCGCCTCGGCTGGATTATTGAATTATCAACAAAACATCGTACGCCTGAAAGCCTACGCGCCTCTAATTACTTTCAACTCGACGGTATCATCTCAAAATCGGATGAGATTTGATGAGTAATCGATCGAGCTTTAATTGCGGGCACCTCAATTTGTTAGTAGAGTAAATAAAAAGGATTTCGGATGGGAAATTTATACACAACATAAAAATATCCGTATCGAAAACAGTGCCCGTGTGGAATTGTGAGATTTTCCGGAGAGTGTTTTTAAGCGGAGCGAGGGCTCGGATGGGATAGAGTCAGGGTTGCCAGCCCCTAAAACACTCAGCCTCATATGAATAAATCTAAAATCTTATAAATTCTTGTAATTTGGCTCAATTCGGCTCTCTGGCCTCATATATTTATGAATTTGATTCTGATCTAATCAAAATTTCGTACAAACTTGTATAATGGTGAAAATATTCACAAACAAAGACCAAAAATCTCGAGCATCCTGCTATGACTGGCATCCCTGGATAGAGTTGGGCAAATTAAAAGCAGCCGATGCGTACAAGCATTGTGTGTAGAGCCTCGTTTTATTGTTGCCGATGAGTTTGCTCGGAGTAACACAAATGGCGGTAGCTCTTTGTAATCGAACGTATCATACGAGAGGCCGTGCGACTCATCTTATTCACTGTAACAAGTGTTTATACAGTAAGTATTTTGCGCGAAACAAATTTATTTTGGTTTTCATTTTCATTATTTGAAACCTTCAAAAATATAAATCAGTTTTATTTAAATAATAATAGTACAGTAACAAAAGAGCTATTAATGTTATTCATCTGTTTAGAAAACTTTGTTCTACACAAAACAAAAGGTGTATACGAGTATTAAAGCCTTTGGTAAATATGTGCTTGTTTTGCTCTGCCTGATCAAAATACATTTTGCAAAATATAAATTAACATATTTGTTATAAGAATAACTTAAAATCTGGGAAACAGCATTATCTACTATATAATACTGGTGTAAATTGGTATATTGCTAGCTGACCCACGTACATTCGTTTGCGTCATATTTCGCTCTTATTGGTCGTAGCGCGATATAATATTACCTAAAATATTTCTCAACAAATGGAATATCCAACATTAAACATATTTTTTATCGAGCTAGTAGTTCCTGAGACTAGCTCGTTTAACTGTTTGTGACCTTTTTACGACCAAACGATTCAGATACAGATTTTAATGAAATTTGGCATGAAGATAAATTGTAACACGGGAATTATCACATGAATTTTATTTATTACAAGAATAACAAGTAACAAATAAGATTCAATAAAAGGGTAGATATATACGACTATAATAGTGAAATTGGGTAAATACCTATATCTAATGAAAGTGTCAGATTAAAATGCCTTATACAATTAATTATTCAAGCGATTAATCGCGACTATTAAACATTCGTCACATGGGGCTCTAGTTCTGGCCAGGGTTGCGCGGTGGACTGAAAACCGCAAGGAATGGGCCGATTGAAGGGAATTCGCTTTTGATTCATAGAATACCAAGTTGTATTAAATCTTAATTATTCTATGCCAAACAATAATAAATGAATGAATGAATGAATGAATGAAACTCTTTATTGTTCCTCATACAGAAAATACAATTATGTAAATAAATAAACAAGACAAAGAGGTAACAATGGGCGGCCTTATCGCTAAAAAGCGATCTCTTCCAGGCAACCTTAGGGTGGAGCGAAGTGATTAGACTTGCGTCTGGTAGAGGTGTAATGATGGTAACAATATTGGAAGAAAAGTTATAAATATACATATAACATAATACAATACAAAATAATATAATAAACTTACATATACATACATATATATGAAACTATTACGATAACTTACGTAAATAGTGGTTTTTGATACCTAATTTGAAGCTCTGCAGTGATTTTAGTCTTCGAATTTTAGTCTTTGGAACGAACTGCCTACATTTAGGCAGTTCGTTCCAAAGACGAACAGCTAGCACACTAAACAATTTGTCGTAGAATGTAGTGCTATGTCTTGGTGTCTTTAACTGGAGACTCTCTGACGACCTAAGATCATCGCTATTCGAGGCATGGAGGAAGGTAAACCGCTCCTTCAAGTAGTGAGGAGTTGAAGAGTTATAAAGAATGTTATGAAGAAGGGTAAGAAGGAATAAATGTATATTTTAATTTATATATACTGTAGCTGAGTATATATATAATTTAAAATATAAATTACACTAACTAATTATAAATATGTTAGTTGTTCATTAGAAAACGGCTTAGCAGAACTTAATGGAATTAGATGTGTATCACACTTTTATCTTTAACAAATATTATGTATGTATTTAAAAAAAAATGTCTAAGTATTTATATCAGTTATCCAGAAAACAAGCTCTGCTTAGCTGAGGACTAGATAGCGCTATGTGAAAGTGAATTAATAAACAAATAGTTCTGAGTATTTTACGTAGTGCTATCCAGTGACCCCTTCATCATTATCATCTGATTTATACCCACAAAATTGTAGATGGTATTACCCACAATATAATTGCTATAAATTATTAAATAATAATTGTAAGAAAATCCAAATAAAAAATACTGGTATAGTAGAGTCCCCAAGGTGCTAACCGCGTTACCTCACTGTACAGCTAAGGTCGTTGGACGAGAAACACCCCTGCTCTGGGGTCGCCAAAAGATTAATTACATTAATAATTCTAATTACATTTGACATGCAAATGCAATTTCTTACAATAAATCTCATACGTACATTTCAAAATACATCACAACACGAGTCAACACGTTTTCACTTTTTTGCTCACTCAAATATTTAAACGGTGTCCGTACGCAGGGCACGGGGGGGATGCCCGTGTGAGAAATAGCTCCAAATATTTCCCGACTATCCGGGGGATTCCTGCCCCCTATTTCCGCGGGATCGCGTCGAAATGACAACAGATTTAGGGAAAGCGCCAAGCGAGGTGTGAAATGTATCCAAGCGCGTTACTCCTTATATGACATTCTTCGCATCTACTATAAATGTAGGCGACGAGCCGATTTCGTAATGTTCCTTTTATTAAAAAGTTGTTGAACGTTTCCTGAGACGAGATTATTGAACGCTTGATGTAACTTATTTTTCGGGTATATTTAATAAGTTATAATAGAAAACCTGAAATATTATACAACACTTATATTTCATAGTTATAAAAGGATTATGTCTGTTATGTATTCAGATATTATAACTGTAATATATTGTTGATGTTATGTAATATTAAATAACGTACACCTACAACATGAATTACTTATCTATTGCGTACTGGAGAACATAATTTTGTAAAGTGTGGGTGGGTATTGTTGTAATAAATAATGTGAATATTAAAGAACATTATATTCATTTTCAGGCTAAATGATTTATCTTGTTAAATGAGACATTCACTAACAAAACAATTTAATATTACAGTAATTATAATTTTCTTTACTAATAATAATACTTATTATGATAAGTATTATTAAATACCGCTTTTAATTAATTATGACGAGTTATCGAGGAATACGAATCGTAGATAACTTTAATATAACTTTCTACGGCGTAGATTTCCAATAATATCTGTCATTGGAACTTACCTTGCAAATTAACCTCTTAAGCAAGTCATACTTTGTATAAAGTTTTTCTAATATTTATTTAAATATACAGTTACAATGGGATGATACGATGAACAAGTTTATACGATGTACTCGTATCTATGTTTTATACCCAAGTAAACTCTGTACAAAATTGTCTTCGTAAGTACCTCTGTATTACCTATTTCAGCCGCCAAGCAGCTTGCTTTGTAAGCTGTGGCTCGGTCGAAGCATGAGATACTGCCATGAAAATACTGAAACAAGACTCGTCAACGTCAAACTTAAGTAGTTTCACGTTAACGACCTCGATGGTCTATCAGTTAAGCACACGGCTTTACTTCCGATGGTCGCGGGTATGATTCCTCGCACGGTACAATTTCATGAGTATGATTATTGGTATTGGTTCGTAAATTTTCTATGTAGGTATATTCTATATTTTATCAGTTTTCTAGTTACATTAACATACGCTCTATTTAGTTTGTGATTAGATAGCGCTGAGTAATTTGTCCTGGGTAATTATTATGAAGTCCTTCAGAATTCGATGTATCATATACTGTCTGTGGTGCTATTTACTTGCTGTCGCGAGTCGTCAGCTTATTTGCCAAAAAAATGTATTCTCGTTGTATGTATTCATGCAGTAAAGTATAATAAGAAAAATGCTGATAATCGTCTTAAAAACCCAAAAGCGTCCCTCCACTCACAGTGAAACGAGGCTGCAAAATCGCAAAGATTTGCATTCATTCATTCTTTCGTTTGTCGAAAGCTTGACGTCTGTTTGAATATGTGATTTTAGTTCCGCCGTTCTGTCTCGGTATGTACCTACTTTCCTTGAAGGAAAATATTAATTTATAAGATTTTATATTTATAGAGACGTCTGCGAAGTTGTGTATTTTATATGAAATATGTATTTATTTTATATTTCCTTGTAATGATATTTAAATTAGAAATACGAAAGACATTTAATTAACAGGTATATAAGTATACATAAACTACGATGGTAGGGTAATTCAAGTATTAAGTTTTAATATAACAACATTTTCTATCTCTGAATTACCACAGATAAGATAATATTACCTACCTATCTACTATATATATTTAGTAAATATATATATAAAAATCTAAACTACTACCAGCTTGCTTTGTGTAATCTGTGTTTCGATTGTAGAGTGTCATTGACTGTCACTGACATTATACAGTGAAATTACAAGATAAAAGGTACAAAATCTTAGTCTTCAGGAATAGCAACGCATGAGTATAATGGGCGTAATATGATAACTTGTTTTTCCTTGTGCTGTTCATGTATATAGACTACTTTTCTTGTATATTTACTATCAGGTGAGCTGTCAGCTTGTTTGCTTTCAATTAATAAAAAAATATTCAACATGAACGTGAATTTTGCATTGAGAGGGTTATTTTGTACATATCTACAATAATTATTAATAACAATTCGCATACCTACCAAAAATTAATGCTAATAAGTAATTAAAACAAACCTGCAAAATATATTTTGTATGTATTTTTTACTAAATCCGTAACATTAATAAATAAGACATGCTCTTTTTTAAATATTTTTTTTATATTCTACTAAATAATATAATAAGAGAATAGGTATTTAATTTAATAAAATATTTTTCCCCTGGTGGAAATTTTCAACATCGTCATTTTTATGGAGGAAATATGTTGACAAAAAATATTACAGTCAAGGAATTTTTTAAAATAGGATATTGTCGGTTGGGTAATTAATTTCGGTATTTTATATTAAAATACGCAAAGTAATTTTATTTTGTAATTAATAAACAAATATGTGAAAAGTAACTAACACATCAAAGTTTGCAAATAAAGTAAATAATAAAGAAAATCGTATTAATTTCATTTAGATATAAATACACGTTCTTTAAACAATTCAAATACTTTGTTCTATAAAGTATTTTCGGCTTCAGAACAAACTTTCAACGGGGAAGCCGAAAAATTCTTTTTTTTAAGTGTTATGGCGATAAAAGGGGCTGTTGAAGCGAAAGGGATCGTAACGAACGTCGTGACACTCGTAATTAGCTTTGTAATCGGAACCGCCGACAATTCGAAACTTACCCGGGTAGCACGGATCCCTAATTAAAAATTAGCGATTCTATTGTTACCTCATTGTACCCCTTAAAAAGATACTGACTAATTTTATAATAGGCACCCAGAATATGTTTTATATATGTTATTAAGTAATAATAATAACGTTTATTGCACATAAAAAAATGTTACAATTCTAAATTAAACTAAGTTTTGGATCCATGAGTTATATACCTATATAATCCAAATATATTTATACAATGATTAATAATTTCGAATAAAAAATATTAGTATTACATTTATAACATACTAGTTGTTATATGTGACTACATCTGCTTTTAAGAGATAAAAAATAGTCTATATCCGTCCTCATGATACGGTCTATCATACTACTCTAATTTAAACGAAAATTTAATTAAGATCCGTTCAGCTGTTTAGTTTTTAAAAGGTGACAAACATACACTATATAATTATAAAATTTCATTAGTAATATTAGTTTCATAAGTATAAATAAAATGAAAATTATATATATATTTTTTTATTTATATTGATTATATAATTATAATCTCACTATCATTCTTATAAAAAACTTTAAATGAAATTTGAACTTCCCATCCATCGCACAAAATATATTTATAGAAATCTGTATATATGGCACAAAATCATATTCATTAACATTTAAATATAAAACTAATTAATATTCTGCAAATGAAGTTTCACCGCTCGTGGCGTATCACGTCGCGGCGCGGTTCCGGTATCGCGGTCCCAAGTTGAGATCTGCCGGCCGACCCGCGACCTCCGACCCTCGGTAGCCCTCAATGGCTACAATCAAGCCTCTACCCTCATTTAAATATCAAAACAGTCTCTTTACGCGTGGTTAGACTCCATCTATCCATCCGAGTCCTCAACATAACACAAACAAATTAATTCGTATAATGAACCCTAATAAATACGGATCTGTTTACCCCATAAAGAATAAATGTTATAATAATTGAGCCGGGGTTGAAATTTACAGTTTGTGTTTGAATGTTATTGGGATGAATTAATTATAACCATGAATGATGCAGGTATTTTGTTGATAACAAATTGAGTAGGTATGCACATTTATCTACTATACTAGCTGTCACTTCGTCTGCTTTTTTGAGAATAGCCTATGTTGGTCCTCGGGATACAATCCATCTTCATGTGCTATGTTTAGATCCGTTCAGTCGTGAAAAGTTATTATATAGATAAACAGACACATTTTCTAATTTATAATATTTGTAAATAAAACATTTTATTATTACCGATTTAATTTTTTGATTAAATGTACAGTGCGTTTGAGGTAAATCTCTGTTCTACGTACAACAATATTTTATTGTATTTTAAGTTTATCGTTTCGTTTTTTATTAATAATTTAAACCAATTTATGTCATTATCATAATAATGTTTTCAGTTCATTTAAAATTAATAAATGCACGTATTAATTTTCACTGTCCTATATTGAAAATACTTAAATTATTATCTATATTTAATAGTAATATGCTTAAAAAGGATACATATATATTGTTTCATTTGTTCTAGGAAAATAGCCATTCAAGTTTTGTAATTCATTAGCTATTAGAACAAAACAACATAAATATCCAAATACACATAATATAGAATCATAGCAATATATACTGAAAGATATTCCATAAAGTATGCAGGCATACAGAACATTCTACTTTTTTAAGTTAATTTCATAACATGACTTGTGTATAGAGAAGCTACTCTCATTTATATCAACATTGTGTGGCTTATAAAGTAGAAACAGCCTCATTAAACAACTTAGCGCCCTATCCAGTATATTAAAAGCATCCTGAGAATCACGAACAAAGCGGAGGTGTCGAAATTAAACGTCGGAGCGCGCTACATGATATACACTCTAAAATTGTTAACAGACTATAAAACTGCACAAAGCCTTTTCAATTAAAACTTTCAATAGCATCGCGGCGCTAATTATGCCGGGCCGGAGGGCATCTATTAGTGTAAAATAAAGGCGACCACGGACGGCGACAGTCCGACGCGGCGACGCATCGCCCTCTCGCCCCTCGACCCGCCTAAGTGAATTCCGTTAATTAAACCATAAAAACTTCGATAAATTAAGATCCCAGCCAATTCCCCTCTCTAATATAGTCCGCCTCGAAAGATTTCAGATGCAAACGACACCGATACAGGCCGGTGGGGAAACGACCACATAAATTGTTCCGGTTTTCCTCCTACGTTTGTTTGCGGGTACATTTAATTTTAGTTATTACACGACCATGGCTAATAAAGGCAATCACTTTGTAACATCATAAAGATATTATAGTTAATAAAATCGCTTAATGCTCGCTATGGTTTCACTTTACAATAATGAATATTAATAATGGCGAATCTGCGTTGTTATTATAGGGTTGTAAATGCAGATTTTTGTGTTGCATTAACCTGGGAATTTATTTTAAAATAGGGTAAATTAGTCACGATTCTTCATCAAATTTTGTTTTACAATCTATTTTATTACTACGGTTGTAGAAGTTACTATTTCATTTTAGTTGTTCCTCGCATGTTTCATTTCATATCTCACGAAAAAGATAAATATAACTTGAATGTAATTATTTCATAAAAGATATTCATAATGCACGACTTTACTTTCCACCTAAGTTCATTGATTTGAGACTAAGAAAACTAGCAATCAGTATATTAAATTGGCTAACCAAATCTCCGTAAATTATTTGTGATCAATTCTCCAATATTAAATGAAATTGGTTACACGAATAGCCTAATCGATAACAAAGCTTATGTTAGCTATAGTCTCCAAAATAGAATGGACTTAGGTAAGTTTATGTTGACAAATCGATATAATTTCAAGTGTAACTTCGTTTTTTGCGACACGGAAACACCATACATTAATTACAGGACAAAGCAATAAGCCGCTGATAGACGATAAGGCGCGCCCTCGCAAGTATGGAAATTTTCATTAGTGAATTTGAGGTTAACTGCTTGTGTGTTTTACGTAATTGGACCGTGTGCGCAGCCCCACTGGTTGGCTTATGTGCCGCTTTTTGTGTAAATTGCTCATATCTATTACCAAGGTTTTGTTTTGTGGTTTCATATGAATTTCGCGGAGGTAGTCTTTATTATAAAAGATATAATAAATATGTATGTACGTATTTATGTGTATTTTGTTATTATAAATATATTATAATTCTTTATAATTTTAGCCGCATTCGAGTATCTCTGCACATTCCAAAGGTTATTACTGTTTGATAGTTGAAAGTTGGCAAAGTTGGAAGGTAAGGACAGGCGTTACGTGACGTCACATCTAAGTACTGATTATGTAATCAGGAGATAAGTGCCTTTTTCCATCAGGTGAACCGTCAGCTTATTTATCACTTCCAGTAACATAAAAAATTGGTTCGATTTAAACTGACTCAGACAAAAAATAATAAACATAAATATTTGTCAGTGTCAGTTTACATCGAAATAAATTAACAGTAAGTTTTATTTATATTTTTATTACAACATACCTTTACTGTAATAATATCTATTATCTTACTTATTATATCTATTATCTTACTTAATATAAGTATTACAAAAATCTATTCATAACGGCCCAAATTGACAAAACAAAATTAGGATGTATAAATATCATAACGTTCACACAAACACACATACACATTATTTTGTAGAAATTCAACAAAATAAATCATTGCATACTGATAATATAGTTATTGCTTGAGAATACACGTAATGTTAATTCATATGAAACTATATGGAATACCCAAATAGTTTTAACATATTTAACAAAATAATACTTAATACATAATTAGGTCACAGAAGTAATTAAGTTAATTCTTATATCAGAGACAATGGTCCTTACGCAGATATTGGTCTGATTGGTCAAATACTAGGGACTTTGTCTATGTTTTGTAAGAAAATATTATTAATATCTTAAGAAAAGTACGTGATCTTATATATTCACTTAGTGAAATGATAAAATTAATTGTTATGATGATGATAATTCCACATGGTTTCGCTGTATGTAAATAGATATACATTGTATCGATTGAGAACCCATAGCGTTAGTAGTTTGTTTGTAACTCGTTGTCGTATAAAAGTCATGACAAGTTAAGACATACTATTAATTATCTTCCCTTAATAAAGGCTTGTCATAACTTTTCTCATATAAAAATTAAACAGGTATTTCTCAAAATTCATCTCTAATAATATTATTAATAAGATTTATAATGATTAGATTTTATATTAGAATTATAAAAGACAAAATATTTACCTCAATGTGGAAATAAAGATGTTTCCACAAAAGTCGCTAAAGTAGAAGTTAAACGAGCACAAAAATAAGCCGAAGTGCCCATAGAGTATGAAACTGTATTCAGTGGTTGAAAAGCGTACTCAAACAGAACTTCGTAAAGCAAATCTCCACAGAACATCTGTCGTGGAGCCGTCTTCCAATAAAATCTTTTTCGAGCACATTTATTCGCTTTGAGCAGTAGTCAACAGGTGGTCTTTTATCAATTTGAATGTAATTGCCATGTTTGCTTTTTTAAAAGCTAATCTGATGTTGAGACCAGACTTAAGTATATTGTCCAGACAGTCTTTTCAATTTATAAATAAATATTGTAAATATAAATATTTATTTGATATTTAAATTATAAATGGAATAAGTATTTTAAAATAACAACATTATATACGTTTTGTTATAGTACTTAAATTGAGTAGCATCTCCAAGAATGACAGATTATAATAGAGTTTTCTGATTTTGGTATTTATTACCTGATTTAAACACTAAACAGATAATAAGTTGAGTTCAAATATTAATAATTAATGCTTATCACGCAGTAGATTAATAATATTTGGAAATTAGTTTTGTACCGGCAAATAACTTCTTTTATATTTGTACATAAAGACGATGATTACCCATTAATTGGTTAGTTAGCATTTGTCATTTGAATTACATAAAAAACTTAGTATAGCTACTTTCCTACAGAAAGCATCTATAACTTTATGCTCAGATATTATAGCAATGCGGTGCGGCTTCGGGTCGTCGGATTAACCGCTTGATCGACGCTCTCTCATAGTGGCTTTTAGTTCGCAAACAGATCCCATCATACGGGTATTTACGGATTATGAACGTATTAAAACCATAGCAAGTATAGGTTTGGAAATCTGTCACGAATGTGTATGTAGTAGATACGATTGCAGCACGATACAAAAAAATATTCATGAGAGATCTTTACATATGTGTTCACAATATGATTACGGATTATTGTTATTATTATTACACAATCTCCTCTTGGAACCTTTTTTTATTAATAAATAATATACCATCTCGACTGTAACGTAGTAAACACATTAACTAATATTGCATTTATTGCGTTGCCTTATTTCGCTGGGTTTATTTGAAACCAAAGAGGTAGGAACTAAAGTCTTTAAGGTAACTTTTTGGATTGTTACCTTTATTTCCTTCACCGGAGAGACAGTCAGAAATAATAATATGTTGGGAGAATTGCACATCGTCATTTAGTCCCAAGCTAAACAGACCTTGTGTTATAGGTACTAAACAACTAATATCAATATATAGATGTTTATTTTTGTAAATATAATATACATAGAAAACATGGAGACCGATATAAAGAATGAAACTCATCAAACACAAATATTTGTACCGTGCGAAGAATCGAAGTAAGGCGAACCATCGATAACGTTAAAATATTATATGTCAGAAATATGAATAAATTAAGGGATAATTTCGTTTTTATTTAAATATATAATACTTAATACAATCACGGAGACTATACAATTGTACTAAAGGATTTCTCCAACATCAAGTCAAGTTTACGGCCGCGTGGTAGCGGACGTGTCAAGATTTAAAGTAGTTTACTGCAGGAAGTCTGCTTCGTGTTTGGTCTCTGTAACTTGCTAACTCGATATTGCACGCTCACTTTATGTACACAGTACATATAATATAGAGGAGACATTTTAGGGAATTTAAAATATTCGCACATGGGACTTTGATTTTAAATGACATCACAATTAGGCTTCATTAATAAGTTTGAACGTATTTTTAAATTTCTTATGTATTTAAAATATAGATTTATTATATTTTAAATACATTTAATATATTAAAATATATTTATAATATTATATATTTACTTTACGAGATATTCACGACGGGTATGAAATAATTCATCTATACCTATTATAAAACAAATTCCCTATCGCGTCTATTTCTTTGTTTGCGATATACTTAAAAACTACTGAACGGATTTTTAGGCAGTTTTACCAACTGTCTAAAAATCCGTTCAGTAGTTTTTAACATAGAGTCAGTTTTTTTATCATTCGAAGTCGAAGCGAGCCACTACTATACGAATTGGTACTTCAAAACCAAAACCATGTTATAATATTAATGCTATTTTTACAATTTAATATTTAAATAGGTAGTTTATGAATAGTATATTATTGTACATATATATCGAATTGGACGGTAGGGAAAAAAATATAATGTAAAAACTTGACGTTCATAAGCGGCTAAAATGTCCTACATGAATAAATGATTTTTGAATTTGAATATACAGGTTTGCTTATAAATTTGTTCGTACCAAACCATCTCAGTGGTTTATGGCAAAGTTTAATGTCACCCGCTCCGCCATGGGAAACATTTATTAGTTTTCTCTCAGTTTTCTTCAATGCAACAAGTTGAGGTTCGTTTTTCGGTTTGCCTTTGTGGAGTGGAGTAACTTTCACGTTGATCTGTATTGAAACTTTTCAACAGAAATGTCTAAATGGAAAGGTTTACTTTTTACTTTACTTTAAATACTTTATATAATAATGATAAGACAGTGATAAATGATAACCTGGACAATGCACACAGTGCCATATATATATATAAGGTAAGCAAAGCTCGAGTTGTAGGTTAGGCATCTGATATAAATATTTAAATATTTTTATTGCAAATATAATACTAACTGAAATAACAATCATCATGAATATAAATGTTTTCAACCCCGACCAGTAGTGGTATTCTAAATCCCTAGACTATAGGCCGTCGAAATATGAATGCAAATGGGTGAGAGGATTCTTAGTAATGAGCACTAGTGACCCATTATTAGCAATTGATTCAATTAGCAAAGATGATTGTTAGTAAAATAAATTTTCTGAAAAAATACAACTAAATAAATCTGAAAAAATACAACCGTATAAAAGCTTCTAAGTGTCGAAAAACTGGAATATATGGAATATTTCTAAAACATTTCCAGTTTTTCTGAAATATTATTTTATTTATCAAAAATCTATCCAGTCATTTGATGTAAAAACATTTTAATTTTCCCATTTGCAAAGGCTGGCATTAACTAGACCTTCAGTTCACTTTTACACAAACAGGTAAATTCAAAAGTGTAAGCCCAGTCTATTTACGCGGTCATTAAATATAAAAGCGAATGGCTCTATTAAAGCTGAATTGACGAGTGTAAGCGATCCAGTTTGAACAGCGTAGGGGCAGACCCAATCTGGGTACCAGCGTAAAAGGGGCATTAAGCGTCGTAGAGTAAGTACTCAGCCTGAGATGAACGTTTGCAGATGCGAGATGCTGGCGACGTGCTACGAGTTATAAAGGTAGCGTTTCTACGATTTTCATTTAAGCTAAGCAATTAAAGATTTACGTTAAATTTAAGGTTACTTAATTACTTACGTCTATATTGACGTATATGTGTATGCTTTCACTGATTAGTTTTATATTTATAGACAATTAATGGTATTTATTTTTGTTTGCTTATACTTAATACATTTTTATTTGCTTTTTGTCTCGTTGAGACATAAAAAATTTGTGCATAAAATAATAAATTAAATTTAGTATATTAGTAGAAAGTCGCCTAAAGTTATTTAGGTAGTAAGAACTGTTGAGAAAAGAATGTTGTATATTTAAAACATTTTTTATACTTCGATAAAGCCTATGTACCATGATTTTTAATACATATTGATGAATACACAAAGACTTGACAGAAAAACTGTACCTATGTTCTGAAATGGATGTGCAAATTCACAAATTATATTAAAATAAATAACCGCTTAGTATGATACCTCAAAACATACACACATACATACATATAATCGATTTCGTTGAACGCATGTGAAAAAGATCATTACATCTCAAACTACATGAATTCAAAGAGCTGTTATAACCAAACCAATAACAATATGATCCCGGTCGGTTTGCATAATGCTCTCGTGAGTTCAACGGTGATATTTGAAAAGTTGCAAAGTGAACGGGCTTTAGACACATTGGCGGTTGCACTAACGGTATTTGTTGGACCAACTTTATACTTCGACCACCAATGTATGATTATCTATATGTAATTAGATATTAGTTGCAAAGCCAATGCTGATGAGTTAGACAAAATTATTATTATAGTTTTCTTTGTTATCTAATTCTATCCTTGATAATAGTTTTACGTTTGTTATCATGTGTAGTAGTAATAAATCAATGATAACTGATTCCAAACAATAAGAAATAAATTAATTTTAATTAATGATTATTTGGTGAAATTACGGTACTACGTACCAATTTATTTAATAAGTAATGAAACGTATGTAAGTAGATTAATGTTATTATCATTTATATTATAATGTAAAAAATTTTATCACAATTATTATACTCGAATATGATATGTGAATTATAGCAAACAAACTATAAGAGTTTCAATATATTTACATTTTTGATTACTATAAAATGCCAGAATGAATAAAAACTAGCATTCAGTGATAAATTTATTGGAATATATTGTTTATTCCTTAAATTAACTATAATATAGATTTAGAACGAGACATAAATATGAAATTGGAAAACCTCAGTAGAAGGCACTTACAAGCGGCACGTTTTCCGTAAAAGAAGCACATACACCCTATAACACGAAGTCGACAACCAGTGTAGTTGTCTTAACTGGCATGAAATAAAACTGCACGTGATATTGTCGGTTGTTCAGATGGTTCAAAGGCATTTTAGGGCTACCACAACAACCTTTTACCATATTCTGGAGCTACATTATAATTACTTATATTTGGTGATATGATTCTAAGCATTAGAAGAGAAGCATTAATTGATAAAAACAAGTAAGAAATAGAGACAACTAATAAAATATACAAGTAGAAATGTATACTACAAAATTTTTTATCGACTTTAAAAAAGAAGATCATCTTTAATTCGAACTTTTTTTTTTCTAGGTAGTAGAACACTTTAACTTTATTCTACTTGAACTGACTTTGATGTTTTTCTTTAATATAAAAGCTGATACTTCACCTATTTCTACTGAAATTTATATCACAGCCCGTCTGATTGAAAATTGTAATTATCCATGCTCGCAGTACATAAAAAAGATTTCATAATTATATGAGAACTAAGCAAACTACTTGCGTTGGTGTGCCTGAGGTCTATATCAGGTATTCTAATAAAATTAAAAATATAACTAATTCACACTATATATTACTTCATAAATAATTCAGTTAATGTTTGAGTGATTGTATGGAATTGAATAAAAATACATTAAATTGTAACTGTCATACAATGACAGATTGCATGAATAATCTACAAATAATCTGTATGCACTGTTCACATTAAATACTTCTATAGTTACGTCCCTTATATCACAATAATTACGAAATTCGAATGTTAACAACCCTAGTGACATCAGACAAGAGATGCCAGACAAATATTTTTCCATTTCCACGCAGACCCTCCCAAATCGAGGATTAAGAGCATTGTGTTGGTACTCTTCTGTGCTTTGTTTTGTTGGTTATTGTTGCAGTACTTTGGCACAGGATTTTTAAATGCATATTATCAATTTGTGAGATTATATGTTCTGTTCTTTTGTTTTTTTACTATTCGTTATTTTTATTCCTATAATCACAGCCAGTGCAGTTATTAATGAACAAAAATTAAATTAGTATACTCTTATAGTAATTATCTAGCTACTCATTACTAATATGTGTTTTTTCATGGAAAAAAATATGTGGTATATAATAACTTTTATATTTGCAGTAATTTACAGAGTTTCATGTAATGCAATCCGTCTTTAGGGACCATTTACTAATGAGCTATTATATTTGTAGTTATTTACATAATATGTAACCTGCATGATGAGTTCTGATATATTGGGTTCTTAGTATGTTAATAATTATAAATAGTGATAGTAACAAATGAGTTTAAACTCACGGCTACTACTGCTTACAAAACTGAAGGGTAGGATAAACCACAAACACTGCGGTTTTGAGTTTCCATACGTACAAAGTCACAAAGTTAAAGCTAGCGCTATTATAAAATATTATTTTTTATATCGATAATACTAGCAAACTAGTTTTTTTATGTTTCTCATAATATTGTTAAGTTGCGGTTCCGTGAATGTAATCACGAAATATTTTTTCACAAGTGCACTATGATACGAAGTGGGCACATATCGATCAGTAAACAGTCCTCTAGCAAGAAGTAGCCAGGTATCCCCTGCGCAAACACCCCACTGCCTGTCCCACTCCAAGCCTCGGGCCCTACATCAAAATGACGGAAATCCCATATTGCCTACTTTGGGGACGGAAGCACGATTTTATAAGTTAAGGGATTTGTGTCAATATTTTACTAGGATACCCGGCGGAGACCCAGTTATAACCTACGCATACAGAGCAATCCTCGCGCGATACTTTCGCCTCCACTTCGTGCTGCATTAGGAAACTTTATTAATTTAAGACGGCTTCAGATACTGTATGTTAACACAGCTAAGCGCACATTTGTTAATCGTTCTCAAATTTCTCAAGAACTTGTTAAGTAAGTATTTTTGTTGGGCCCTCTTGTTCGAAATTCATAAGTAAGTATATCGTGATTTATGGAATACATTTTAACGGTTCACGCTTCACGTCACCGCCAAGAAAAATACGAAAATATGATAGGGAGTGAGATAAAGTTTGGCGAAGTTTCGTCGATGTTTCAAATGTTTAGATAGCTTCGTGTTACGGATAAACTACACAATGTAGATATTACGGATACACCCCGAGATAATGACTTTCATGTTCTACATGTTATTTTTAACAAGAACTTGAAGTTGTTACGTATTTTATTTAACATCATTAAAGCTAGGAACCGTGTTTCATAGTTAAATCATAATACATATTTAAGGTTATTTGATAGGCAGACTTTTATATTTATTTTATGCAGAGTTTGATAACCTTTAATAGTGTTTGGAATAATAATAACCTATATAATACGAAATAGTCAACTTTCACAGCTCTCACCTCAGAAAAGAATTTACATCTTATATCTATAGATGTAAATTATATATATGTATGAAAATTGTGTGTATTCTAAATACTCTCCGATCTTCGAAATATCTTAAATAGCATTGAAATTAATACATGTCAATAATCCTGTGACCTATAACCATCACCATATAGTCGGAAGAGTTTTAAGTCCAAAAGTGAACTTAATATTTTTTTTAATATACATAATATCTATTATGATAATGAATTTAGTTAATTTTCATGATAATTACCTATTTTCATAATAATATTACAATGACTATTAGTGACTGAGAAATGCACCCGTGACATAGAAAATAATGTCAAATAGATAGACTCGTCCTAAGGGTTCGCTTATATCTAATTACCATTTGATACCATAAGAATGCAACACGGAATCTACTGACATAATTTCGATCATTAAAACCTCAATTACAGACGTAAGCTCATATACAACGGCGGCGGGGTTTTACTTATTTATGTGTACATGCGTAAATGCTAGGGGTAGTAGAGGTTAATTAAATATGTTAAGGGTGATGTTTAAGACAAAGAAATTGAGGCACGCGGCAGCAAGCCGCCGGAGGCGCGGCGTTCGTCGTCTCTCGTTCTGTCCCATTCAAGCATAGGTAGCATATACAGGATGAAGTCTGATAAAATAACCTGTATTTTGTTATTTGATCTTACATGTCTAAAAATAAAGATATAGCTTTTGTTCACATATTCGAAATTAGCATGATAATTCCATACACTTATATTACGAAAGAACTTTTGGAAATATCTTTTGAATTGTTTACAAACAATTACATTTTTACAATAAAAATTAATTTCCTATATAGTTATATAGTATTTTGTAAAAATAAATAAACTTATCACTAATCCGAAGACAACATGAAATTAACAGAAAAATAAAAGTTATATTCAATAGAAACAATCATAGAAATGCATTCAATTGTAGCAAACACGTAACTAAAAATATTTCGAATTCAGAATACTACCACGCTTATAAACATTCAGAATATTACCAGACGCTTAAAAACAATAAATCAAACAATTTATAATGAAATTAATAATTATTCTTGTTGTAAAAGAAAACGGATAACAGCAAAAATTACTTAGAAGTATAATCAGATGAGCTACCAGGCAACTGCTATCAATTTTCACACGATCAAACCAAATCTAGTTACGTTTTAATCCTGTCAATTTGCGAGCCGAGTGCACTTTGAAATTAAACGACTTGAAGTGAGCGTTTACAAAGCTTTGATCGGCCTGTAGCGCCGCGCCCCGCGGAGACGAAACAAAGTTACACACAACCGCATGGGGCTTACTTCTTAAATTATTCTCCAAAAGATTTTCTAATTTGCTCGCTCCTCTCGGGCTGCTTTTACGGGAACGGGACGCGTATTTTCTAAAACAACGTTGAATATTGCGCTGTAATGTGTTGGAGCACGCAATGTTTTATTTTAACCCGAAATCATTGAGAAGTTGAACACTGGATTTATATCTTAATCTAAATTACTATTCGATTCTGTTTGACTTTGGGACTGACTATAAAATCTATTATAGTGTCATTTTTACGTAAGTTGACGACCGACCTGATGGTAAGTTTGTTTTAATGAATGATAATGGAATGTTGCACCCTCCTGCGCTTTACACTGGCAAGGCAACTGAGGAGTGGAGAACGATAAGAGAAGCATGAGGTCAGGTCAGTTAGCCCATCGTAATAAACTCACCAGGAATTTATCACTATGGTGGGAGGTACGAGGAGGCCAACCTGTGAAGGGAATATACCATATATTGCTAGCAATGGCTTCATTAATCCACATCACTAACAGTCTCATCTGTTCCCCCTGATAGTAAGTTGTAATCTATGCACATAAACAGCAATACAGACAGACTTCATGTTACACACGTAATATCCATGCTTTGCCATTCCGGAGATATCGTACCTCTTAACTTATAATTAGTTTATTGCACCTTATAATCGAAACTCATATTACAAAGAAAATTTCGTGGTGACTGAAATATGCAAGACCAAGGTACCCACACTGACGACTTTTTACAAAGTCTACCTAGGTATATAAAATTAAAAATTGTCCATGATTTCGCGATTAATAAAGCATTTACTACTAAACTATTGCATAGTTTATAGACTGTTTCGAGTGCTGTAACACGCAATGGTTTCGAATTAAAATACAAAATAAAACATTGCATGCCCTAGCACATTATGGTACTACGTTCAACGTTTACTTTCAAAATACGCATACGGGAGCCACGAACACGAACACATGCGGTTAGAACCCTTCATGCAAGTACCATTATAGGCCTACCGTCTTGCCCTGAGAGTGTCTTATGGATCGGTCGTCTTTTCCTGCCTCCGCAATTCGAAGTAAAATGGACTTTAACATTGATAATAATATGATTCAAAACGCATAAACGGGATGAGACATTATGCGTCCCGCGTACGTCCTTTGGGTTATGTTTCGTAATAGGCAGCGGAGGTGCCGTGATTTTGTCAAAGGTAAGAAAATTGGTTATGTTAGTGGGTAATTTCGGCTACCGAGATAAATGTGTCTGCGGATTAGGCGTGAACGTAAGGGATTTTATGTCTTGACGTTATATTATTTAACGTTATCTAATTATGAAAGTTGAGGTCGTACTCATTTTACTATTAATTGGTTATACTAAAACGAGAAGCTAGTTAATATAGCAGTAACTAGATATATTAATTTTATTATTAAAGAATATATTTTTTTACTTATATAGAAACTAGGTGTCACTCGCGATTTCGTTTGGATCTGCACAAACTTTCATCGCCTCTTTTACCCACTTCCAGATTATTTCTGAAAATAAAAGACAGTATATGTCCGTATCTGTAATATATTATATTTTCACATCAAACTTTAAAATTCTTTTATCCTAAACGGAAAGGTAACAAACACCTGTCTATTTCTGTCTTTATGTCTGTACAAACTTTTGCAATTATAACATTAGTACTAGTACCAGTAGTAGTGGATGAAAGGAAACAGCTAAATAAGTAGTAGTACCTAATAATAAATACCTGAGTTCTCAGATCACCACATCTTATATCAATGCTGCTACAGCAATTTCCATGAAGTGGAATTGCAGTTTATTTACTATTTAGGTTACATAAACATAGCAGCTGCTGTGTGTAGTTGTAGATTTTGTTATATAAGTACCTACTTGAGGAAGTGACGTAAATTCGTGTCCACAGCGAGTAATTATCGGTGGTTGCTTCATATCTGACATATCTAGTTAGCGGTATCAAAGGCCGGGAACAGATGGACGGACAGAGGGACGGAAGGGACAAAATATATTATATACATACAAGTGACTACGTAGATAACGGAAAAAGTTTAAGGAAAATTACATTTTCAAACCAATAACAGATTTCGTTAAATATTTAAAGAAAATAATTTAAACATATTTCTATATTTATTGGGTGAATCATTGACATACATTACCTAAGAAATTGTATAGCTGCTTAGGGCATGGTGTTACTGCACTCACTGATCTGATCACGGATTTGGTTCCTTGGTCTGGGTCATAGATAACGGAAACGCATTACAAGGAAATGTATTTAAGTATATCTATCAATTGTCTCTTGTGCCCATTTTACATAAGCGCTTAACTACATGGCGATATGTTTATTGTACTGGATTATTGTTATTATATATTCAATGTATGTGTATACAAGTTGCATTAAATAGATTCATGCATTACACACGCGTGCAAAGGGGCAAGTCGCTAGTAATAATATATAGACTAATTACAGTGTCTAATGGAATGTTATTGTGACAACGTACAAAAGTAGTTTCATGTTAGTTCAGGCCACTCACTCTATCTACACTAGGCTAGTCAAACAAAACTCTACTGAATCTCGACTAACATTAGCTAATAATATATTGGTAGGTAAAATATTTACTAAAGACCTTAACACTTTCTCCAGATTAATTTTGAGAATACATACTGATATTATAATTGCGAAAATGAAGTTATTCAGAATGTAATAGCAACAAAGACGACGAAGTTGTGGTAAAAAAATTGTCATCTATAAATTGATTAGGATCTAATGTTTTATAAAATAAAAAATCTTTCAGTAATACCGCACAAAACTTAAGAATTCAATATTTAATAACATTAGCGGCGCAGCGTCAGCTATAGCGCATTGCTATAACGAGATGCGAGATCCCTCCACTCTGGTTGCGTGACCTAATTTAAGGGAACCTTATTTTGCTCACTTAATTTGCCTTATTCGTGTTTGTTCTGCGAATGAGGAACCTTTGCCATGGTGAATTTTTATTTTTCTTCTGCACAAACTTAATTGAGTGGGGCATGGGGGACAGAAGGCAGAAAACGAAAGCTTGAGCGGAGGCGCTCGAGTCCCGTCCTCCGTTCTTTACCTCTATAAACATTTATTGTCGCTCTACATCTCACTAACTTCACTTTTACAGAGTTTTATGTCCGAAAAATTTACGCGACGAACGTTGGTGGTCTTTATTGCGACGGAGGAATGCCGCGGCGCACCGCCCCGTAATTGAATGTAATTTCGTTTGCTTCTTTCGTTTACCGCTGTAAAATAAAATTTTACGTCTTATTTATTGTCACGAACAACAATATCTGAAGATCTCCACACATACGGAGAACGGGCGCCCTAATAAAAACATTCTAATAAACTTTGAACACTATATTATTTAATGTCGTATAAATTGAACGGTCGCATTATCTATTGTTGGAGTAGGTAGGTACACGGTTCAAGTATAACATTTTTATATGCTATAAAGACAAAATACGGGCAGTATCTTATTTAATAGTCGGTTGTTACACAGATTTAATTAATTTACTTGTGGGTGAATCTTGTGATGAATTATTCTGTAGTATATTTTTTTTTAATGTCAACTTCAGTGAATATTATATATCCTTAAACATTTTTATTTTTATATCTTTTGATAGCTAAAACATTTAAATATTAAGTAAAGATGTTTGCGCCAATTTATTATTCTTCGGTTTTAATGGACTATGTTGCGTGTTAAAGAAGAATTATGAAAATATACGCACGAACCTGGTAGACGGAACCAGTACCTAGAGTTACGTTCAGGTCTACTTCCAGAGTACTCCTTCCTTCTTCAGCTTTCAGCATAAGTGGCGTCAATGGTGGTTTACATACATGCCTTTTCTACTGCGGATTGTGACTACAGATAGTTACAAGAACTTACTGTCCGGTATTTGCAATAATTCGGAAAACACTGCACTCGCAGTTAGTTTCTAGTAACATGCTATTGTTTTCCGGCGTAGCATTAGAAGCGTTCTTAGAGTAGCGATGAAATTGCGCTTTGGTGCGTATGTGTGGAGATGGAAGGATTAATTATAAAATATTGGCATAACCATATGGTAATAAGCAAAGAATTCACCTGGGGTTCTATGTTATCTGCATACTGTATTCTATCTGCATAATGAACTCGTTTCTATTATAATATTATGTTATCTGTGCTATTATATTTCAATGCGATCATATTTAAAACAGAACCTATTATAATTTTTCTTTTTTCATAATATAATACAGTATATTTGGTGGACTAGACTTTTAAATAATATCAGCTAATTGAGTGTTCGATGTTATCCATTTATTAATAAAGGATATATTAGATCATATGTTTTTACTAAATATCGATAGCCCCGAAGCTAGCCTTCCAAGTAGGCAGCGAGCTATATTATTACAGAGTTGTTGGTATAACTTGGTAAAATAATAAATTAGTATTTTGTTCGTAGATGGTAGATATATAATAGCACCCACATAAAATGTTCTATTACCATCGTTATGTTGTATAAAAGAATAATATTGAAAAAGTATTCTGCGCAGAATTTGAAAAATAACTGACACAAAACACCCCATTCCCATGTGGCTCCAGGCCACCAAACCCTTCTGTGTTTTTTTAAATCATGACATCACAACTCACAAAGGAGTTTCCGAAAGGAAAGAGTGTTTGACACTGACACAAGGAATATGAGGGAGCATATAGATTAGTGAAGTGATGGTATGCAATTCTCTTATGAAAACTCAATTTATCGAATATAAATAAATCTTTACTCGTACTTCTTTTGAAATTTTAAAATAAACGTATCACTGACTGTATATAGTCTGTAAATTCCAATGTAGACTTAAAAAAGAAAAAAAGAAAAGATTATACATTAATTTATAAATAAAAAAATATCCCGCAGGGCTGTCATATCATGTGGGTTAGTTGCGGCATTGCCAGTTGTTGAAGTTGTGATGAACGCAATGCTTTGGTCTATCCACGCTAGGTAAGTATTATATATGTTTATTTGAATCCAAAGTAACAAGAGGCGTCCTGTCACTGATATTTTTTGTATTTTTTAGCAATGTTCTCATTTGAAAGCAGATAGAAATATAAATAGACACAAACATTTATAGCCCAGATTCAAACTCATAACCTTTGGTTTATGTTGGGCAGTAAACCACTAGGCTACGACGCTTTAAAAACTTATTATAAATTATTTTTATCTTAATTTTTATATAGAGACGTGAAAATCGATAAGTTATTATCAGAGGCACTATGCCTCGTATATCAAAAGTGACAATAGTAATAAGCCTTTTAAAATGCACCCATACGTTATCAAAATGTAAACGAATGCCGAATATTTATTTGCACGTTAAAAATAATCGTGTCATTCTATATTTACATAACTTACATTTACGTGGGCATGATTAATATTTAATTTTCTGGAATCAATAGTGACTTCGGAAACGACAAATTTTTATTTCTTTGTGTATTTCACTATATACGCTCTTTAGTAACCATTTATAATATATTATTTAAATTATTTACTGTACAATGTAATAATATCTATTTAAAACTTTGCTATATATATTGAGTTTTCATTCTTAAAGATATTTCATTGAGGTTATTTTCTTAGATCTGGTATTTTTCTTCCCATGGTAATCTCTATATATATTTTTTATCTAATAAATATCATTTGGAAGCGTACTATCTTAGACCATAGAAATGACCTTGAGTAGTATCACAAAGTCACACGAAATGTTTTATGAAAGTTTTTTTAAAGTAACAGATTATCAAACATACTCTTGCATTTATATTAGTAAATATGTAGGTGTATATTGTGTACCCATATATTTATGTTTCTTAAATTCTGAAAAACATAAGTAATCCTAACTTTGTCGATAATATATATCATTATTATGTGTTATATAAATCAGTTTACAGTACGAATATAATGAATGTCCTTTGTCTTAGTGCCTGTTCTTTCTTGAGTAAAAGTCTTTGTTCAATATATGTATATGTATTTATGACTTAAATAAAAATATACGTGAATAAAACTGCATCTTAATAGCTAAAAATAATAATGTTTAACACTAGTAGACACGTGCCTAAATCTGTTCCGAATACATTATGTTAGTACAGATTGCATGCACTAATGAAGCGTTTAATTTCCGTCACATATACATAAACGGATATTTGGTAGTATCCGTGTTTATATATGTAGGCCGGAGCTGGAATGTATTCTAACCGCATTGCTATGCCAGGATTTCAGGTTTCACGTATTAAAATAATGGATGCTAGAGATAGAATTGTTAAATACCGTAGCATTTATGCGTCGACATTTTATTTAGATATGTATCTAATCTATTAAACGCATTGATTAATACATAAATTAATGGAATAATATTTTTTGCATTTATATTATTTTATTTATTTACCAAGTTACATTTTGAACAATATAATTCCATTAAATGTGTAGTACATTGAACCAAGTAGGCTCGTGTGTTACACAGTCTATTCACGACGACATGCTTATTATAACTAATTAGATAAAAAGTAACTAGATAACTTACATATGTAGAAGGAATGATTTTAATAACATAAAATAATAATTTTAGTTCAATGTTGAATATTTTTAAATTCTTCAGTAAGTTGACAGTCAACTTACTATAATAGGTAATTGTAATCAATCAAACACCAGATTTTATTAAACTAGTATACCTGTATATGTAGTGTATTATTTATTGCATATTTCAACGAGCACCGAAAGAATCATAACTTTGAAAGAAATACAAAATAGTTTTCACGTGATATGACACGTGACACCCACCCAATAGAGATCGCAGCACTTGTACACTCGACTGCAATATTTCATCGTCATTATTTCGCCTTACTTTGACTCTTTGCCGGGGTTTGAGGGCCCGTCGTCATGGCAACACCAGTTTCACGGATTTGGCGAAAATGCGACTGCGAAGCACACAGATTATCTTGTATTTTAACGTGAAACACGCTCGCGGCATCCGGTCGGCATGCGAAACTTGTCAGTAGGTAAATAGTTTTAGTTTCCACTTGTAAGTTGTTATATTGTGTTATAAAGTCATCTCGAGTCGTCAGCAGATTAGTTAGGCAATGCGTTGTTGCTTAAGATGAAAATAATAGGTAATGTAATATAACAGTTATAAATTGTAATAGTTCTAAATTAGTTATTAGATATTTACGATTAAGATCAGATTATCCTCCGGGATTTACCTACTAGTACATACAAAACAAGAAACAAGACAAAATATTATATATTTTGTCTATATTTATTCTTTAAATAGCCTTTCTTCAAAGTGTTTCGGGTACGATTCCTCGTATTTCCTCGAATGGTAGTAACATTTGTATTCTTGCGTATGATTGTTTAGATCGGTTTTGGTGTTTTCTGTGTATATTAAAAAAAAAATTTATGGATTTTTATGATTTTATAGTATCATAACATAAGCACTACTTTACTAAGTTGCGATGTGTGAATTGTCCTGGGATATTATTATATTATCATTATTAGGCATTCTATTGTTATGACGTATCCCAATAGTAACCGAACTCGCAATACATTGATGTATATACTGTTCTTTCTTACAAAAATAAACATCCATTAATTGTATTAATACTGCAGTAATGTACCCTATAACGTATATTTAATTTATCTGTGTGACCTTCAAAACACTCCCCATTCAAGTTTATTACTTTCACTGGGAAGCAACTAACTATTAACTAAGTTAATGGGTCGCACTGTAACAAATGTATCGTTAAGCCGTCCTAAGGCCCAATGATTAAACAAAGAAGTAATTCCGTCTAGTACCACTTACCTGTAAGGCTGTGAATAAATAAATACACTAATAAAACATTTAGTCCGCGTGGCGAATAAAAGACCGAAAAAGAAGCAATTAATCCAGGTAGGTCCGCAACAGTTGCAATATGTGAACCCATTAATTTAATTCAGTGTACGTGCAAGGCCCGAGACACGGTTTTAACCTTAATTGAGATTTAAGAACAGCCTTAGGGTGGGATGTTTTTGTGTCGGTAGTGCTTCGGGCGGGACGCGGGACGCGCTCGCCCGTGTCCCACTAAGCTCAGAATACCACCGAGTAATTGTGTACTGCCTTTATAATTCAGTCATTTAATGCTTTATGATAGCGTACTTTTCTGCTTACTGTGGTATAGTACATTTTATTTTTTTAATTTATGTATTTTTTTAATGAAGTAAGAGTATTTTTTTAATAAAGTAAATACAAAGTTTCAGTCTAGAATATTATTATAGATTAACTAAAAAGCGAATAAGTACCATTATAGTTTCATATTATTGAAATATAATATTTTAGATATGTTTGTAGTATATAATCGCACAACTTAAAAAAACAGTTTTGGCGATCCCGTGAGTTATTAACAAATTTCAGAGGCCGCTAATTCGATATTCAGCAACATACTTTGTATTGATACAAAATACATATATATCTTTGAATTTATATATAACTTTGGTACCTATAATTTTATTGAAATGATATTCTAAATTGTGTCGTCATATTTCACAGAGCTGCAGACTAAAAGAGCAAATAAAAGACATTATTTAATAATTTAAAAAATATTTTTGCAGTTAATATTATTTTAATTTGCTTATCGAATACGAGTATGTACAAAATAATGAGTGCGTTGTTTCGCGAAAAATTCGTTTGGAAGTTTTTAAATTGTAGATACATCGCCTCGGGTACTTGGGTAACTTTCTGAAACCATCGCTGTTTCCTTTTGTTTTCTCAAATACTGTATTCTCTCTGTTCGCGTAACCTGGACCTAAGTATTTTTAACGCAAAACATTCTTTTGCCGCGACTTTCTTGAGATAACAACCCATTCAAATTTAATTTTGCCGCAAAGAATTTCTTGTATACTTTTTAAATATTATATTTTATTCTATAGCAAGGGCCAAATAAAACAATATATGTTTAAAGAGAAATGTTGTATATTATATTGTTGTGTAATAATATAATTATGTTTCACAGCAACAACTAATGTATTATTTGTTATACAAGATTTGTGATACTAGAATGTATAGATTCAGAAATGTATAGTTTATTAGGATTAATCTAATTTGTGAGCAATGAAAAACGGTAATTTCGTGACATATTTTGTCATTTCAAATTATAATAAAATAAGTTTTGCTAATTTTATTTACATATATGTATATATATTTACATATATACCTAAACTGTTTCACTTTATGGAATTTCTTCTTCTGCACGCAATTTTAGCATGACAACATAATTATATTTATATAAAATATATAAATTAAATCCCAAGAAATACGTGATAGTAATTTCTAAATAAAAAAGAAAAACGTAAATCACCCAATGTTACATACATTGGTCACCATATAATTTTCTATGCTTCCATTAAAATTTGAACAAATATCCATTAAGTAAATTAATCTTACATCATATTATACTTAACTGTAAGTGATGCCATACCGATATACATTACTCAATCATAAGGTGTATTAATACCATAATGCTCGCTTAAAAGGTTTTTGTAAAATAAACTTAATATTTTATTCTCAAAGTAAAGATACAAGGCGCTTAATATCCTTACATCATACAAAATTCGTTGTATCTAATTCGAGGCTTATCTTGCCATCTGTAATCTCGTTCGCCCCTTGCTTACTGGTAAGGATACCTCAGCTCCCACCCTACACCCCAAGGAGGCTCCCTACAAGGGCCCTCACCTTGCTGTCCTTAGTCGAAGTTCATAATACCCTATTAGTGGCGCACACCACCGACATGTTTGACTTATTGAGTCATTGGAGGTGTCAACATTACACCAACCACGTGTACTGTATCAAATTTCCGATATAGATATATTTATAAATTGACCTTTATTTTCTAGATAAATCTATTATTAACAGTTAATAAAGAACACAGATAGTTATACTAAGTTTATAAAAGAATATATACCAATGTTAAAGGCAAATTATAAAATTCTATCTATGCCAAATCTTATAAAATAACTATAATAAGGAGGCCATCGATTATGAGGACAGACATAGTCAAAGGTAGGGGCATTAGTAGGTTTATTAGCTTACTTAGGTTGGTATTGATTATTTTGTTAAATTATGGTGTGCAATGTTTGCATTCTAGAAGTTGAGAGTATTTTGTATGTACCATATTATTCATATAGTTAGAAAAATACATACTTATGTCTATTAGTTATCTAATACTCACAGTACAGGATTTTTTTAACCTAGTTTGTACAATGTATTATTAGTGTAACATTTAAAATATATTAATGTCATAGAAATTGTGATGAAAATTAAATATTGTTAAAACCTGCGAATATTTTTGCAGTCATAGATTTGTGTCGTTATATAAATAGGCATCTCCCCTGGGAAGCCTACTCTGGGTTCACTGGAGCGAGTAATAAATCTGTTGACAATCTTTAATTCGCTCTCTTCGTCAGATAGCGGACGTCTCTTAATAAAAACGAAATATCCCGCCCGAGGTAAATCGCCCCTTATTTCATATTGTTTAGTATACTTATATATCTACTTAATTCTAATAATATTTCAAATTCCTCTCGAAATTTAATTTTAAATACTGAATCTGAAAAATTATAATATTTACGTTTCAAACTTTTTCATAATGTTTGCATGATATAATTTTTAGATACGTATTTTTTGCCGCTCTCTAAGATTTTATACCGCAAAAATATCTACTATAAAAGTTCTACATTGTAAATAGAAAAAATACAATAGAATTAAGGATCTGTATCCAAAACTGTAATCCGAAATAGTAATTCTCATTCATGACGTCATTAACATAAATAGACGTCGTAGTTCCACTAAACTATCTGTTGCAGACATGATTGGGGTAATAACATCTCATAAAATGCAGAGCGTTGTAAACTCCACGTGGTACAGCAACTGAAGCACGTTGCCGAATGACGCGTCCGGTGCAAATTGTAGCCTTGTGCGTAAATGTGGGTAGACGGATAGAACCAGAATTAACGTAAATGGGACGCTGTAATTTGCACATTGCGAAGAGCGCTCGGATCGCTCTTTTATTAAGGTCATTCACGCGACATTAAGTGATTCGTGATGTGTGCAGATTCTTTTTGTAAAAGATTTCGTATTGTTTTATCTTACATTTTGTTATATGGTGGCTAAATATTAGTATAAGATATTATTACGCTGTGTATACTGAACTCAATGGAACCATTCAGTTCCTTAAGTCTTTTATTTAACACATTTCTTTTGAGTTTTGATATTTTAAGTATAAAGTAAAGTACGGTTGTTAAGTAGGATTTTAACAATCGTATTTTTTTTGCACAAGAAATTGAAGGTCAAGTAAGATGTTCAGAATTCTAATTTTTTTTTCAAAAATGCAGGTGTATCTTTTTGTTAATCAAAATTTATAACAAAATCATCAAAAATTTCTGGCATCCGATTCAATCGATTTATTATAAAAAGTAGTCATTATAAATAAAAATATGTAATAGAATTAACAATTACAATTGTTATATTTGTATAATTAGGAGAAATCAATGACTGATTTGAGATTCCTGTAATTAAAGCGATGATCACAAACATGTAATCCAATGAATTAATGCTACATACATATACTGATGTACAGAATAGTGCATAGTTCGGACAGTATAAAGAGCACAATGACCATTAGTGGGGATCCGGCAGACTTAGTGTGGCTCGTATTGAATGAGGCTTTGCAACGCGGGGCGACACGTGAATTCTGACATGTCTATGTGTACATGTATACGGGTACATTGTGAATAACCGACATATTGGGGATGAAATATTTGACAGTGCCGCTTTATTGTGATACGGAAATGTTATTGCAATAATTGTAATTGTATGAAATTGGGTTTCAAAAAAACGGATGTTCCCAATTTGGTGGATTTATTTTATTTGTGTAATTTCAGAACATTTTTCTACGTGAACTTATGTAGATGATTCTTTTTTTTAAGGCGATGTGTCTCTTGTGCTCCGTTTGATCTGACCAGTACTTTTTTAGTTTAACCTTAATAATTCGATAGAAATTAGTTGTTCAGTCAGTCGTTACCAGAACATTCTTACCTATACATTTTTTTATTTATTATATTTTCATGACTTGTGAAATTATAATGAAATTAGACGTGAAGATTCATTACGAGGACGGATGAAGACTATCATTCATCTCAAAACAGACATCCCAATAACAGCTACTAACAAGTGAATTAAAATTTCCTTGTAAACTGTGCATACTGTTATTGTAATTAAATACTACTACCTAACTAGGCTGCTCAAAAGACAAGCGTGGAGTAGGTAACCAATATATAAATTGTTACAAACTATTGACTGCAGTCGTATACGTTTAAACTATTTTGTCGGTTCGATAATTTAATAATTCAGCGTGCTCTCTAAGGATTCACGACGAAACTAAATAACGTCTTAAAATGTGGAAGTTTTTGAACGTATCTCTGAGTCCCACGGGCCTGGGTCCCACGTCTCACCGAAGGCTCGCTTGTATACTCACCGAAACTTATTTTATAGTATGGCTTCCCTTGAGCTTCAATAAATAACTTTCACAGAGCAGTTGACATCTGCGAAACGGGTCTGTATGTTTTAGCAAAGAAATTTCTGTCTTAAACTTTTTAAAATTTGAACTTAATGTTCCAATTACAAACAGTGAATAAAATAAGTCCTTTTTTGTATGTAATTGTCATGGAAAAACAGCCTGACAGCCAAACTGATGGTAAGGGGTAACCAGTAATAGTAGTAACCTAACGCCTATATACATAAACAGTACTATATCACGTTAACGCGCGCGGTAATATGCGTTGGCATTCCACAGAACTAAGATGTTATGTTACTTATCCTGTAATTTCACTGCTTAACATCCATCCTACAACTAAAACAGAGCTTACAAAGCAAATTGCTAGGCAGCTGATATAAAATAAATGACCAAATGTAATAAAATAACTTATTGTCAATTAACAGTTTTTTTTATTACATTAGAATGGTAAATAGGTTGAGGGCCCACAATGTAAGGCAATTTATGTATGTAGGTGACAGTTAATAATTTGCTAATTTACTGAATACAAAGTGACGTTTCTGGTACTTCATGCATTACTATTCCTCTGTACTAAGTTATTATACCTCCATACCTTGTCATTTCACATACTACTATATTATACTAATAACAAAAGATACTAATTACAGGATCACTGGGATGTCCCGAAGGTCTCCGTTAATCTAAGCCACCTTCACTGCCCTCTACAACATGTAGTCTCTAATATCATACCCGTTGTAGAAATTCTCAAGCACAGTGTTCGAATCACTTCATGTGGTAGTACCTACTGTAATTATTTCCAGTCTGAATATGTTGTATTAAAATAAATTTCATAAATGAATTAGCTAACCCGCTCAATATTTTCGACGTTTTTTTATTGATACTGTGCTATTGGTCATAGCGTGAAATAAATGTGCTATCCAATAATAAAACAATCTTTCAATTCGAACTATAATACAGTATCTGAGATTAGAGCGTTAAAACAAATAGACATACGTACCCTTCGACTTTATAATATTGGTATAATTAACTAAAGTACATAAGAACAAAAGTAGATTATATCAAAAGTTTCATACAAAAGTTGTGCCACGAAAATAAGCATTATATATTTGAAAACAAATAGTAGTCAGCATTTCCAGTGCTCTGCGTAGATGTCTGAGCCGAGTGACGTATTTATTATTTATTTGGGAATACTAGAGGCGCGCCGACGCCCGCACCGTCGGAATTATGGAAAAATAACTCATCTCCTACGACATATTGAGTTCGCCCACAGGCAAGGAAATAGGGAAGTGGCACGCAACCATTCGGGAATTGCATCGATAGTTTGCGGTCCTGTTTGTTTGCTTTTTGCTTTTAGAATATTGCTGACATGTTGGTTTAGTTTCACAGGTAACGTAATATTTTTTTTATAGTTAATTATGTTATAATTTATTATCTCCGTAATGATTTTTTTTATTTTAATGATGATTTTTTTATAATAAGTTAATACTATTTGTTATTAATTAAATATAACGCCTAATCTATACTTGTAAGCATTGAATTAGACAACTATTATCTCTAGCAACCATTTGTTACTTTTAATTTAATTTGAAAATCCAGACATTCTTTTTCTAAGTTAATATTAAAATACACAAAAATATCTCAAAAAATTCTTACTAAAATATGTACTCGTATTTTATTTCTATATACCTAAATGTGATAAATAAATTTAATAAAATTAGTTTAATGATATATTTTAATTAGCTACTTTATATTGTATTAAATTATTTTGCAATACAATTATTATTACTACAATTATTATAAAATAAATCTCGTGCAAAGAGAAATAATAATCCAATATGAATAGTGCAATTGATTCAAATTTGTATACATTTGATTTAATAATACCTACATAGGAGTGAATTATAAATACAAATCACGAGTATTGTCTGCATAACAATTGTATAGCGTGCATACATATATCCGATTTATAACAATAGGCAATATTATTATATATCACTCTAAAATTCACTGTAACATCCATTAATTTTTGTATTTATGAATAATTCTATTGTATTGCATTCAAAACTGGAGTATATATTGAATTCCTTTGCCATTTTACAATGGGGAAAGAAACTGGAGTTATTATACTAACTGGAAAATATAGAAGAATACCGCACAGATCCGCCATTGTGGTCGGTTTAAAAACATAAAAGCAATCAGAGAGGCAACAAAAGACTCGATACAGGCGAAACTCTCGCTGTTTATTATTCCCCGCTTCATAGAAAGGCTACTTTCCCAAACGCCGATTTCAATAACAGACAGACTTCATTGAATAGAGTTACCTCATAACATTTTTATTGTACAATAAGAGTTCTCCGACAGGGGAACGTAAACGGTTAGATATTGCTTATCGAACGTATCTCTCCAAATCGCTGTGTCTAGCGCCAGGAGTACCAAACGCCCAGTGTCTCGCGGTCTCGTTCATGTTAAGTGACATAGAAACTGCGATTATTGAGTTCCGAGAGAAGAAACAAGTGGGTGGCTTTATAGAGTAGGCACTTTGTCATCATATGAGGTTGATATCAGTTTTTCAAGGACGCAAATTTCATTAAGTAGCGTGGCTGTGCGCTGTGAACTGGAAAATATTGGATATAAAAATACTTAATCTATTTACCAACAGCAGATAACATTTTCTACGATGCATAAAAATATGATATTGATATATATTGCCAAGAATAGAGTACCTACTTGAGGGCTTTACCAACTTATAACTAAAATATAACTATGGATCATATGAGATGAGCCGTTTAGTTTGTTATATTGAAAAATATAATAAATAAAGGTTTCATAAAACAACTATTACAGCATATCTAATATGTATCAAAAGGTTAAAGAGAATAACAATATAGACATGTACAGTTCAATGAAACCGACACGCCATAACCCACGATAAAAGCAATCAACGGTTGAAAAAAGCATCTTAAAAAGTTTTAATCGCGCTGTTCGCAAACAGCTCATTAAGCATTTAAACTTTAATTCAGTCTACAAACTGTTAACCATAAAAACGTTCCCTAAAATAGCGTATAAAGTTTTATTCACCAGATTAGAGCAGTCGCGGTGCTATCTTGCAGTAAACTGAAGATAAACAGAGTTTGACGCATACTGAGTGTCTGTAAACTATTTTCCATGTCAGCGAAAGTGCGCGTTTATGAACGACAGTTTATGACACCAGCGCATTCCCCTGATCTGCAATAAAGCAGCTGAGTTCAGGTGATAAAAGCTTGCGGTTAGTAAATTCTAGATGTTCTATAACGAGACCTCTTTTGAATTATTTCACGGCATTTTGAATACGAGATTGAAACGCTTGTGGATTTATAGTGAAATTCGCGTTTTAATGTGCAATCTGTTCTAGCAAAGCCTCTTTTTTATTTTGTATTTATTGCGTCAAGAATCAAATCTCATTTTCGTTCCTTTTGCTATTTTCTACTAAAGTGGAGATGGTCCTCAAATGATTCTTAATCATAATGATACTAATTATTATTTTTGACATCGACTTAAATATAAAAATATAAGGTTATAAGTGTATTTATATTTATAACTAGCTGACCGCGCGAACCCCGTTTCACCTCAAACTTAAATATGTCAAAGGTTTTTTGAAGTTTAGTTACGCAATAAATTTCTGAATGCACCCCGTTTGACTGATATCAATCGTTTGTATGGGAAAACCATACCTGGACTTCCACGAATATTTTAAGACTAAAATTAGTCAAATCGGTTCAGCCGTTCTCGAGTTTTAGCGAGACTAACGAACAGCAATATATCATTTTTATTACATACTAAATATGTTTAAAGAAGGTAAAATATGGTGTAAAATATTTTATTACAAGGTCTAATTTGTATCCATATTTTTTACATATAAATATTTAATTTAATTAATAATAGTATACTATTGTTATAAAGAGGATAAAGAGGAAAGAATTGATTTCATGATCATAAAATTCAAAAATACTTTACTTATTTTACAAATTCTATCATATAGAAACAGCCTAATTTTCAACGAGTAATATTAAGCTTCATTCCAAGAGAGCAGATTATGTTGCAAGTAATACAGCAACCTACGGTTTACAAAATCATAATACATTTCTCGTTCAGTATTCATCACAGTGGAAAGCAATATCTTTTGTCTCAGGCCTGACGTTCGTTACCCATCATAGGTAGCAGGGTGCTAGTTCACCCGTATTGTCTGCCGATTTCCGTTCAGCCGGACGCTATTTCCGGCCTCTTCCAATAGAGTCTGTATCCGCCCCTGTATATTGCCGAATACAGTTCTGATAAGTTGTGTATAGGATTAGACGGAAAATTTTAATTTAAATCTATATATATAAATATATTTATATTACATTTATAGAATTAAATTGAAAATCTTCCTTCTATTCTAATTCTAAATTTAATCAATTCATCGAATTAGTTTCTTAAACCGTTGAAACTCTCACCCTTTAAATTATACATTACTGGCTACTCGCCCCGGTTTTGCACGGGTGTACATGTATTATATATATAAATCTTCCTCTTGAATCACTCTATCTTTCAAAAACCGCTTCAAAATCCGTTGCGTAGTTTTAAAGATTTAAGCATACATAGCGACAGGGACTTTGTTTTATACTATGTAATGATTCCACAATGACATAAGTTACATATATATTTCTCACTACTGCTTCATCAAAATCCTTATTGAAAAGCCAGGAGACAATATGATAGGATAAGATTTTTTTATGTGTCTATATTTGAGGATAACTTCAAATATAGATACATAATAAAAAAAAAAGGATTCCAAGTAGTACTTTTAGGTACATACAAATAAAATCATTTCTTAGTAACACCAGTGTTTATTTAATAGTATGTGTGTCTGAACACTCTATATGTAATTCAATCTAATTAATTACTTATTATTTGAAATTAACGAAAATATATCTTAATTTTATTAATTTTGTGGATAAAATTTCATTAACTGCTAATGTTAGTCAGTATTTGGCAATGTGTATATTGGTAAGGAGAATTTAATAAAAAAAAATTTAATATAATTTCATCAGGTACGTCACCCACCCACACTTACTTCGACTGCATCGCCTATTTTTTTTTTAATTAAAAACCATATCTATAAAATAAAAATCTTTGAATCTAAACTAATAAGGAAGTGCTCGTAAAATATTAAAATTCTAATTAAATTATTTACTGATTAATGTAAAGAATATACTTAATGAAAAAGATATGACCTCCGTGATGATATTCATGTACATAACAGGTAATTACCACTTACCACGACGCCTAATAATGTAAAGATGTAGGTACTTGTAACATTACAATTGCAACAAAACTAAAATTGGTTCTGCATTTTCTATGAATTGTTTGAGAGTTGTAGATGCGAACTAAATTGTACTTATCTACTAATATATAAATTGTATACTAAAATAGTCCGTATATATAGTCGCAAAATTATAGATTTTAGGATATTACCCTATCATATTACTATCAGAAGAACAGTTACTACAGTGGTATAAAAAAAATCAAAAACATCATTACATAATTAGTTTACAAGTTAACCGTTAGCTTGTTTACTATTCCAGTTACATTAAAATCCATGATGCCTTATGCATCAAACTATAATAAATAACCACGAAAGAATGAAATAGGTTTTTTATGCCTGTTGACTCCTCTTCAAGTATATTTATAAGAGCCCCGCGGCCTCGTCGGGTCGAGTTTGTCATACCGCATTTTAGGGTAAAAAATGTATTGTTCTGATAAACCCCATTACTGAGATGTCCACTGGACAACGTTGTCGTATTAGGGATTTAGTTTAGGGGCCATGGTTATTGAGTATAATTGGGTTCCAACTTTATATAATAGGAGGGCTCAGATTATTATGTCATAACATAATAATAAAAAGGCCCATAATAATTTAAGTTTCTATATCCTGGAAAGTCTAGTGAAAAAAAAGTTGAAAGGATGTGATCGTTATTTTCGTTATCTTAATATTTATGACAAATATATCTACATCTATCAAACAGTTCAAAAGAGTAGACAAGGGACTGTGGGCTATGGCTATAGTAATTATATGAGGTAATATTAATATATAAGGAAATGTCCTGTATCTACTAATCGATTATTTCATGATTTCTACAAGAAATTATAACATCTGTAATCCTGTAGAGATAGTTTTCTAAAATCATGATTGGCACAATGACTCTGAATGATTCGTAAAAAAAAAATGGCGTAAGTATACTTACAACTTTCTTCAATACCGTATTGATACTTATATTCTTTTCTCTATTAATAATTTATAATACATTCGTCTTGTGTAATTATTATTATAACATATTAATGAAAGTGTAATGTTCACCATCAACGCATGTACCTACATTACACATTAATGTATATAATACGTATATTTTAATATATTTAATTAGACAATTCTCTATTCCAAAACTATACCTTATTATTAAAAAAGTATTACGATAAAGATAAGTACGATTACTATTGCTATACAGGGTCTCATAATTCATCTGTGCATATAAACATTGTTAACACACTTACACAACTTTTCATTATGTTAATCGTTGCACCAATTATGTGCCGTAGCAATTGGGTGGAAGCATATTTGATGCAAATTGGATCACTATACTAGCCCCGACCGCGACGGTGTGAACTGATTGAGTTTGCATATTTGGTAACACTTATCTTAAATACTAACTGTTTACCGCGGCCTTATCTGCGCAAAACGTATTATTAATCTCGTTGTCGTGCGATTTTGAGGAGATCTGTTTTTTGGGATTGTCATATAGACATATTATAGACATATTATGTCTAATTTCTAATTCCAGCTGTTAATCAGGACGAGTCTTTTATTGTGTACATCAATTTTTAATTTAAATTACAGAGTAAACAAAATTATTCATCAGGTATAATTCTCAATGTGAAATGATGATCATGAAATTGTCATAAACACAAATAAAAATTATTTTCTGTACATTTATTGAATGTACTAAATTCTCTTAGAACATACAGTATACAAAGATCTAATAAGTTCTGCCTAACAAATTTTTAAAGATACTATGTTCAAATGGTTGGTTGTTTCCATGGTTAAAGCTGGAAAACTCAATCGTATTTCCGTACCTAAGAAGATATTCGAAACTGGTACGTATAGACGAGGCGACGACTAATTTATTATACCAATTGCGATCGAACAGACATATCGTGTCGCAACTCAAACACACTCCACGTAAGTGAATAAATGGGTAATTCGACACCGACTCGTACGATATTTTCTTATGAGCAACTTCCCCCAGTTCCCCCAACTGGGGGTAAAGTGAGTAAAGTCGATCAATCATCGGCCGGCGAGCCGACACTGGTCCGATCGCGTTGTTTTGTAAACTCTTTCATTTATCTAATGAGTTTGCGTTGCGATCGAAGCTTATGTTTGCGGGGCGGGGTTAGAACTTGATGAATTAATCGGTCGGAACTGAGAAGTGTTGTTAATACGCTTTTATTATTACTTCGTAGATGTGATATGAGTTTATTTCGGGTGGTTGTTATAACAACGCCATATGAGTGGAATAAGTGTTGTTTTATTACATCGAACGTTATCTACATACATTATATATAAATTTTACTTTATACCAATTTTCGTTATCAGGAACTGAATGAGATAATATAAATACTTAGTAATAAATTAAAGGTTTAATGAAAATACTTATGGAGCTTATACATATCATAAGCTTTTATGCTGTGTGCGCAAAAAATACTGTCAAGTTACAAATTCTGTCAATTAAGAAAATCAATGTTTGGTCAATACGTATTTCTGTAAAAAATATGTAATTTTACAATTTAAATTAAATTACATATTACGCCACTTTAGGTACATAAAAACCTACATCAATTCTTCGACATTGACGACTGACTATGTTTACGTAGCACTTACGTAGCACTCACCATTTTATACAAAGCCTTCATTAAGTACGAGTATAATCATTTATAAAATCGGGCAAGCTTTTTTTATGTTTATCGCCTACAAACAAATTATCAAAAACTTCCTCTATATAATATTATATTAGACATATTGTTTTTCTTTAGTAGTCCATTATATTTTTATCTTTGTTCACAAAAATAATATCGAGAGAAGTTCCGAGAGTTACTATTAAGTCTTACATCATTTAGGTAAAAAATAGGGTACAGTTCCGGCAGTTGAGGTTACAAAGTGCAGTCTTAGTAAATCTTGTCAGCCTTAATATTGGATTCAGGCTTAACTAGATCTGAAATGCGCTGGCCTTAATCCACTTAGAATAACAACAGGGCTAAAGTCTACCACTAAACCGCATTTCTTATTACTGTAGACTGTATGTCTCTTATTCGACTGACTTGAAGTCTTTTTTGACCGTATTTTTTGTGTTAACCTCCTATTAATATCATAATGCAAAAAATAAATGCTGATTTTTAATAAATTTCAATAATTTATTTTAATGATGGCAACAGTATTCCAAATTATATTAAAAGCTTCAGCTATGTCTTTATTCTTTCTTATCATTTTAATTAAATTCAGCGATACAATTCTGCAACATATTTTAATTGTAGAATAATATTTTCCATAACATAGCTTGTTCACCCAGTTCTAGATTTTTTTATATGTAACTCTAACCTCTAACTGTATTGTGTGTGTGTGTGTATGTGTATAAAAAAATATTATTCTTCAAATAAAATTTACTTTAGAATCTTATCGCCGAATTAAATTTTTATGTTAGAATAATCATAAAAAGCTTTGAATTAGATATGTGTCACATATACTACGGGTAGAGAAATAAAACAAATTAATCAATCCACTAATTAAAGAAATAAATTTGTACATTTAGATGTATTAAAATAAAATTACAGCATATTGGTGAACTGTAACAACCAAATTTATTATTAAAGTTTACTAATAAATGACTAGCACCGCAGGACCGATCGTCCACGACGATCGATCTTTAGGGGAGACCTATGTCCAGCAGTGGACGTCTTCCGGGCTGCGATGATGACTATAACATTACAGTCACCAATTACTTGATTCTCAAGTTAGAATACACTATATTGAAACAAATCCAAAATCTTGAACACAACTTTCAAAGATTAGTATTTCATTACGAAATTCTCAACCATAATTAATGAATGAGCTGGGCAAGCAAAATAATTCATATAAAGTCTGTTCTTATCTCAATAAAAAGTTTAGTACAATGTTGGCTAGCAAAAGACAAAATTTATGTTGGTTTTCAAATGAAATTAGTTTAAAGTGGTTCCATTTGAAGTTGTTGATGTCCCAAGGGGTGTGAGTTGCTTTCAGGCAAACGCACGGTCTCAACTTGCGAGCATGAAACTTTTAGGAAATACTTTAATTGAATTTTAATTTGACATAAGGGTAATATGAATTGTTGTATCATCTAGTTCATTATTTATATCATACTCGTTATTATTGTATTGTTACTAATTACTGTAATTTACTTTAGTACTGAATTTTTACATTTTAACGGCTTTGAGAAAATAAATGACTCTTTAAAACCCCTTCGCAAGTCTATAATTTCATATCATTAATTTTGTACAGAATTTAATCACACTTTTACTAATCAATAGGGTTTACCCTCCCCCCATCCTCTTCCGATCAACCCCCCGTCCAATTCAAACGAGGATAGAAAGTACAATGGCTTTAGTAAAGGTTTGATCTCCTAGCCGTGCCCTAAAGTCGGACACGAGTTGGCCTTCAGCCGCTTCATAAGTCCTTCCGCGAGTTTGGAGTGCCATCTGCACTCGCCCCCTATGGTTCAGTGAAGCTATAAAGGCAGCATTAAAATAGTTCGAAAAAAAATAGGGTTTACCCTGTCAATACTTGATCCATGGTTACTTAATAGAAATTACTCTCTTGCTATACTTCTGAGACGACTCAGCTATGCCAGTATAAATGCTTGTAACTATATAAAACGGAGGACTTTATACTGTCCCTCCGGTGAACATTAAAATTCCAATCGCAAAATACTAAATATTTTACAAATACTTTTAGTCATCATAAACTTCTCAAAACGGCAAGCATACCAGTTAAGTCACAACCACAAAAAGGGCTATGTCTAACCGTGGAGCTATCTACATACCTGTACAACTTCCCCGACCGGTGTTCATTAGAACTTAGACTTGTATGAATTTTCATCAACTTTCCGGCGTAATGAACACTAAAAGGAGGCAAGTTTGAACGCTTCAAATTTTAATACTCCTCGCTACACGGTTCACCGCGACCATCCTTTAATACTAAATTGGCCGTATGGAATTCATAGGTAGATAAGTAACACCGGCATTTAATTATTAGAACGGACATACATGTACTAACCGATTGCCGTAAAAAGGATTTGAATATTTGTACCTATGTACCTGTATTGTGTTATTATTATATTTAAGTCTGTGCTGGCATAATCCATACTAATATTATGAATGTTAAAATTTGACATTCTATCTCTTTTTTAATGTCATATTTCTTTATCTTTTTCAGACTAAACGTCCATATTTAGAGTGACAGAAGATAGATTATATCAGGAAGACAGAATACGCTACGCATATCTCTCATTTAAAAAAAACAGATCTAGTGGTAGGTAATAGCTAACATTGTTGCGCATATTTCATAAAGTTTCTTTAAACATCCACTCTAGCGACGGATTAAGTATAGCGTCTTTGACTGCGGCTGTGGCGCCATTTCAGAAGTAGAGTAATTTTTAGGTAAACCACTAAAACCACAAGCCAATATATAAATTCGTCATTTATTAAGTCATTAAACTATTTTATAAATCGTTTATACGATCATAGACTACATCTATGTAAAATTTAAATTTATTTAGGTGTGTGCTTATATTTTTTTTAAACTAATAAATAATAATATAATAAAGTCCATAAATAAACATAAGGTAACTTGCACAATACATCTAAATCCTAATTACATTAAAATAGATTCAAAGTAGTCCCATATGAAACCATATGAAAAATTTTATGACTATATTACGAAATCAGCTCAGAGTTTAGAAAAGATAGGTTATAAATTTTATGGTAAAAAGGCTTTCTTGTTGATGCTTGAACTTGAATTTTATCCAGTTAATATTGAATTCCTTGAGTGCAGATACTCTTTATTTGTTTTTCTTTTATAAAATGTACTTATTTGTGGTCGCGAATGTCTGTTCTTTTTTGTACATATCCGTGGCGAGAGCCGAGGAGTTAGAAATCCAATATCCTCTCTAACTTCATTTAAAATGAACTCTGCTGTTTGTCTGGCTTTTGAACTTCATAAACTTGTGCGTGCATTTATAGATAATATAAGATTATATTTATGAACATATAATACTTTACACGTAACTTGATACTAAATAAATTATGTAGTATTTATTAATTATATATTCCCTACTTCACACTATGGTATTCTTGTTATAAGTAATATCTACTAAAACTTCGTGAATATGCTCACGTCACCTTGGATGTTTTACGGTGTTCCCTGTTTCCGTTAATGTCTCAGTATTATAGGTCCTTGTATCTGTATCATTTTTTTTCATAGCTAGCTTTCAAATTTATCTAAGTGACACTCTTCATAATTTTCCTGGCAAT
The DNA here is from genome assembly GCF_030625045.1 of Achroia grisella. Taxonomy (NCBI): domain Eukaryota; kingdom Metazoa; phylum Arthropoda; class Insecta; order Lepidoptera; family Pyralidae; genus Achroia; species Achroia grisella. Next base: position 2,747,451 of record NW_026713064.1, read on the forward strand.
AAATATCATTTCGATTTTTTTTTGTGTCAAAGCGATCAAGTTTACTTTTGTCATCATAGTAAATATAGATATCATGATCATCTCTCATTCTATGAGGGACGATATTAATACTGATGTCAAAAAAACGACGGTTCTTCTTTTCAATGGAATAAGTCGTTAGGTTATTTGGTATTTTAAGTTATGGCATCGGTTTATTAATATTAAGCTTATAAATGCAAAATTATCCTCATATGTTATTTTGTCACCTATTGAGTGACAGTTCAGTCACTGAACGGATCTTTGTGAAATTTTACGAGATGGTTTATATATTCACGACGATGGACATGGGCATTTTTTAAAATTATATTTTATATAAACGAAAACGAAGTTGCGGATAATAGCCAGTGTGCTCTGTAACTGCAGCAGTATTGCTATACCTATAAATAATATCAAGAACTTCAAAAAAGACATTGTTACGCCATTGATAAGTAGACCTGCGTTGCCATATCCGGGGACTTTAATGTTTGTGGATGACAATACTTTACTTTTATATTTTTTTATCGATATCTCATTTTATGAACAGGTAGATAAAAATTATAAAGCAACTAACAGATAAGAACAGAGGATGATAAATTAAGGACCCCATCCAATTTATATTAAATATCAGACCCATAAACCCCTTTGAAGTATCTCTGTAGTAAAAGGGTCCTCAACTAAGTAACTATTGTAACTTCTCGAATTAAATTCCATAACCAACAAGGTCTGTTTTCGTGTAATATGGTGTCATGGATAGCTTTGTTACATATTAATAAATAACACTTCGATAGCCCATCTTTTCAATACCTACCTGTCAAAAACTCTCATTGTAATTTGATTTTTAAATAATGTAAAATCCCATGTTGGGCGCCGAAGTTACAAAATCATATAATATCTATTATATTTTTTTTTATAATATTCCTATCAATTAAACTATTAATTACTTGTAATTAATAAATTCCTAAAGTCTAATACGAAAAAAAATGTAAGCTCTTGCAACCCACCTCGAATTTGCATTGGTGTAAAATATATGCGCAAAACTATATATGTGTATGTAAAACTATATATAGTACATTCTCAAAGATTTTCTTGAAATTATAGTGGAAACCGTTATTAAATTAAACCAATTGTGTTTTTTAGAAGCGGAAAGAGAATGATTATAATTTAAGGCTTTAATGTAAAAATGTAACGGAAAATACTGAAAACTCATAACAATTACGTAGAAGTAACAGATAAAAAAAACTAACGTAATAGTTTTTGTATTATCAAGGATGTCATGTGACATATGAAAAGTAAAATATGGTTGAATTGAGATTTTATTGATGTCTCTTATGGTTTGCAATTAAATAGATATTATTTTGTTAGTCTGTCTGCTACGTATAAAATAAAGTTTGAATATAACTAGAATGTGCAATATTATTAATATCCTATTTATTACCCTCTATTAAAAAAACTATATTTTACTAAATTCTACCGTGCTAAATGGTCATTTAATTGCGTTAAGTATATGCATTATATATTTTAAAAAAACATTTGTACTCGTTGTACTTATCTCATCATATAATTCTAAATAATTTTTAGAATATTGGCCTGATTGCGTGGGCGTTTGTGTAATTTTTAATCATATCACAAACAAAACTATGTTAATGAATATATATTTTTATCCAGAATAAATATTACAGATTTTATAGTCACGGGCGCATCCAGTTCTGTCTTATGATTCAATAAGACTTCTAACTTATTGATGGTGCCTTGTGTTTTTTTATACCTGACTAGAAACCGATGTTAATGACGTGTAACTGTAATATACCAACGATCTATTTGTCGGTACAAATTACAAATTTAATTTATTTCGAATCTAAAAGTAATCAGCAATTCTAAATTTGCTATAAAGAGTGCAACCGTAGTTTAGTCACATGTGGGTATTATGTTTTGCGTTTAAGTACCCGCATATACATATCTTATCGTGTAGGTGTTAGTACGCCCCGCGACTACGCAATGGGGCCGATCGATACCCTTCTTATCACCACTCGAAACTTTGTGAACGAGTGTCCCCACAGATAGTGTGGACGCTCCCCATCAGATACGATGCGAAATTAGAACTTTGTAATCGATACAGACAGTTTTCAAATTGAGGGAGTGCGATGAATTACTCGAAAATTTATTTAACTCAGTTTTTAATAATTTTGAATACTTAAAATTGAAAAAAAAATTTCTGTTTTGGAAATCAAACCTACATTTCATTTTACTTGCTAGCATATTTCCTATTCCATACAAAATGCTATCTATGTACATGTTACAATCAATAATAATTAGTTACAACGTTAGGACAGGAAAGCGTCTAATTTTTTTAATTATAGAATTAGTCGGGTTTAAATTGCCAAACTTGCAAACATTTAAAAACCCCAAATTTTAGGTATTAATATTTTAAAATAACTGTGATTTAAAAAAACGGTTCGTAATTGGCAAATTTATTTGATTTAATTTAGCAAAATCTTCGGCTAAAAAATAAAAGAATATTTTTTTTTTATCGTTATTTCTGATTATTATTAATAAATAACGTTCCTGATGGAACTATGCTTGTTTGCTACCATCGTAGTATAAAAACAAAGCTACATAGTAGTTGACAAAACTGCCCTTCTTTTCTTTAATTGTAACAGAATATAGTGGAAGTATGTGTAGTAGAAAGTAGAAGAACGTGAGGAACCAAGAAACGAAACCTTAACCGAAAGTTTAAAAAAAACGGGATAACGGGACTGTATTTTTTTCTACTTAAACCGTTTTTAAAAATATTCTTTTTTTATATCAAAGTTAGTACTTATTTTATGATCCAATATTAATTTAATCAAGATCTGACTAGTAGTTTGTGAGTTTTTCTTAATAATTCCAATAAAATCTATTTTATCGTGGCCTGAACAATATCCTTCCTTTTATAACGAAATATTCCCATAAGATGTGTCTACAACTTATCTTTGAATTACTTTATATCGAATATTTAACAAATAAAAATAAATACAACCACAGAATGGAAAATAGAAGAACAAAAAATAATTGGAAATAAAACCAGGAAACCCCGACACGATTGCAGCTTTTCAAAACCTTTCTCGTGATCGTTTATATTGTAATTTTAAACAGAAAATATATGGTTTACTATATCTAATTCTAATAACCATAATAAAGTGAACCTATTCTTAATACCATTAAAACAAGGAATATATATATATATATATATATATATATATATATATATATCAGAAAGTTATGCTTAAAATTTTAAAAATTCTCTTTGTAACGGCAATTAAATTGTACCACGTAAGTAAACTCGTGGCAAAATAACTAGTTTATACAAATCGATTCGCAATATGGTTTTTATACTTAAATACATAGGTCTCGGTTGATAAATTTTAGTAAATATATTATTTCGATGTAATTACTTTAATATTTTATAAGTTGCTAAATCTGTTTGTCTAATGTCTGCTTTAACCACTTCTAAACCATTTAACGGATTTTTCTACGAATTATACTATTATTTAGAAATTTTTGTGACCCGTACGAAGTCGAACTGTATGTAATTTATATAATAAAGGTTTTCGTATGACGTACTCTGTAATAATATTCTATTTTATATCCTTCAAAAGATGTTTTTACCGTTTTATTTAATAGTAACGTAGTATATACGTCATTATTCTTTTTTCTATTATTTTCTTTCACAAAATGAACTATATGACAGAAATAACTTAACAAAATTGTACATATTTTTGTAAGGTTTCTTTTAATAAGGTTCTTCTGATAACAACCCTGTATGATGAAGATACACCGTTAACTTTTTTAGTGTATTTAAAGACGCTCGTATAAGCACGAACTCGGTTTACTATTTAAAATACTAAATCAATATAGATATAATGCTGTTAATTATTTTATATAGTTTAACTATTTCAGAGCTCTGTTTACCTACTAAATGTTCCAATTACCAAAAATACAATACAAGATTAATTTTACGCCAAAGAACATAATCCATACAATTTATTTTACCCTCGTTTCGTATAAAAAGCAATATTTCAGCAGAATTTCCGCTGAACGAGCCAAGAATTTAATATTATAAGTCCCCGGCTGGTAATTAGCGCAAAAGGTTCTATCTGGGGTGTTTATTAGCAGTTAATAGAATTGAGAAAGTCAGCGGGCGGGAGAGCTGTCTTCGTGCGGTTGCTAACGCCCGCCGCTCGCCGACAACCTGTTGCCGTCGGAACGCCTTCCGCCCATCGCCACCGCGCTTTTCCGGCGACCAAGTATTTCTATTCCGGCTCCGCTGATCTCAAAAATCTGAAAATAATTTTATTAACTATACTCACCTCTTTCTGCCACCTTCTTCTCTGGCTGGCTTCGACGGCGGCGACGAATATATTTTTTAAATACACAAAATTAATTACAGAAAAACAAACAAAATTTTTATTTTCTGCTCCTCTTCATTTCAATTATTTATCAAAAACAACTCAAAATATATAAACTCACTCTACAAATAAATGTCAACCATAAAACAAATGCGTAATTGAAAATAAGAAACGAAGTAACAAAAATGTTTCGAATTAAATAGCGCGAGCGGCGGCTGAGTTCGAGTTTGACTACTAGGACTTTGTTGGCAAGGAGCCTTCAAGGCAAGGCGCGGCGCCGCCGCTGCGGCCGACTACAGAATGGCAGCGGGCTGAACGGCTACGGGCCCCACCCCTAGCGCAAGCGCGCTATACCACCACCAGCGCGCATGACCGACATCCTACCGAAAAGTGGAAAAGTGACTCCTCCAACGTAGATATACCATTATGTACTAAATAAATATTGTATCGTAATAGATGCCGCCGGCCTCGGTACATAATTTTGACCCAGTTGAAGATGTTTTATGCTCCATCTAAATCACATAATTCAGTTTTTAATAGTGATTCCAAAGTCGTGGTCTCATGCACCTTCTTTTTATATACTTTTGTTATACCTAAATGATTCATACATTATCTGAAGCAACATTTATTAGTACACCCTGCCATTTTGCTTCTCTTTTATAACGATGTTGTAAAGTTCTCTAATACCGCTGTAGTACCCGTTTCGGAGAGAGGCCTCGTAGCCCCGCGGCAATGTTTGGAACTTGGACATTATAAGGTTATCTGATTCGAGAAACACACGCATTTCATAAGCCAAAGGGATGCCGAGATCATGAGCGTAGTCGACACTATGCCCGCATCTTGCCTTTCCTTCGAAATCATAGATGCTATGGTTTAGAAACAAGTTAACACCACCCGCTCTCTGATTCACCTTCGAGGCAACATCCGCGGCTACTTTTACTGACCAATCGCTACTTGTAGGATGATTCTTGGTGTAGCCATATGGATACATGATGCCATGACCGTCACGTCTGATCGATAGATACACTTTTATATCTTTTTTGTACTTTACGAGAACATTCTTAATGAAAAGAGTTTCATTTTCCGACACTGGTGCTATACCCGGGAAAACTTGTGAAAATCCACTGTGTACTTTAGGGCACGATCCCCATTGGCTTTCAAAGTTCCTCGATATATCTACTCCAACACTAAATTCATCCTCGAACAGTCTAAGATTTTTTCTCCATGTTCTCTGTAAAAAAATAATTTATAATAAAAATATATAATTTTACTCCTGTCTTAATTTTTAGTTTTATATTTGTGTTAATATGAGTGACGTCTTTTTTGTGTTCTATCATATATACATAGAAATGTTGTTTTCTAATTATAACTTTATAATTAAACTTACGTCATTAGCAAAGTGTACTTTTTCTATGTAACAGTTATAATAGAGAAGCTGATGGCCTACGTAGTGTTAAGCGAGAACTGTAACTTCTTATATACCCTTCATGCGTTGCTATTCCAGTGAACTAAGATTTCATGCCCCCAGTACCCCGAAACTTCACTACCATATACTATTATTATTATCCTCCCAATAGATCTTACAAAAAGCCTCATTAGACCTAGCTTAAATGGATTAGAAAATGGTGGTACCTACGCTAATAACTTGGTATAAAGTCCAACTCTGATACATATACTTACGAATCTATTGTATTCCTGTCCATCAGGATTGGTGCTAGGTAAAATAACCCATCGAACTTTTTCTATCATTTCTTCATTTTCCTCACAAGCTACGAGCTGCTCGATGACGAATAGTGCCAGGGTCACTGGTTCAGTTCCACCTTGCTGGCCAGCTTCCAATAGCAATATTGGTCTTGAATCATCGTCATCTCTTGTACTCGTATATGTACTCTTAATAACAACCTGATGAAATTGAATGAGTATATACATATTTATTATCGTCAACATTATCGACTTAATATGTAAGGATTTATAACATAAAAAAGTATAATGTGACGTTATGATTGTTATTCCAGATGGGGAACTCACAGGCATCTTTAATTATCGATGTTGTGGTGAATACAATACTTGACATGCCCATATTTGGGTGGTATATTTTATGATTGATGTTGCAGTCACCAAAGAATCAGTCAGATATATAATTTCATGATCATTTTTTTCTGATGGCCTGTTTTTAACTCTCGACTTATGGACGGAATTGGGGTAGTAAATCTAATCTACACTCTCAAATGTTATTTATCTTTCAATATTAAATTATGTCATACATGCCACTTCCTACGGCTTACTACATATCTACTGATAGCGATAATATCGATCTTCACATCACTTAATAATTTTTTTATTAAGAATAGTTAAACAGTTATACTTAATGAAAATTGATTTATTTAGCCGTAAAAAGTAACAGATAGGCAGATAGACATATATTTATTTATTTACTTGTATTTGTTAGAAAATGGATACTCAGTTTGTGAACAATAGAAGATATAGAAGTTTTGTTCTAAGAAATAAACTTGCATGTTTAATAATGGAACTATAATTTCCCTTAACTTGATTTAGAGTTGCGAAAACGCATAACTGTAATAGGTTTCACATAACAAAGTAAAATACTTTAATCTTTGGATTTACGTGAATAAAAACGTTTTGATTTGATTTGGAAATAAACGTTAGGATCCTTAGCATAAATTTGTCTCACCTCTTTTTGGAAACCCACGAAAACTATAGTAAATTATGTACATATAGATATAGATCATTCCAAGAATACAGATATATGTATAATACCAAAAATTATTAGGGAGGGGATTTTTATTAATAGTGACTCCATTGCTATTAGTATATAGTGATATGTCAGGTTAATTTGTTGGAAACTATCCAGGTTCAAGAATTCCTGGTAAATTCACCTCGATGGACTGACTGACCTGACTTCATTTTCATCCTACCATCCATCACTGGCGCCCCGCCAACATACATCTCTTGCGAAAGCGGGTACACCCAGAGGCGGATCGTGAATTTATGAGGCCCTGGGCTAAATCTGCTTAGGAGCCTACCTAATTATATTAATCAACTAAAAAAATACACAGACCAAAAACAAGCGACCAGTAATTCCCCATTCCTTTCGATAGACGCACACCCGCATGGGTCGATTGATCTCAGGGTTGCCAACCTTATAGGTTTTTTAACATTCTGGATATTTTTTTATCCTTACTAATATTATAAATGCGAAAGTAACTCTGTCTGTCTGTCTGTCTGTCTCGCTTTCACGCCAAAACTACTGAACTGATTTAAATGAAATTTGGTACCCATATAGTCTAGACGCCGAGGAAGGACATAGGCTACTTTTTAATGCGAAAAAAGGGTTGTAAGGGGTTGAAAATGGTAATGCAAGGTTATCATTATGCGGTTGAATACACACTTATTATAATAATGGCTTAAATAAAAAATTAGATATTTTGGAAAGTCTACTTTATAATTGTGGTATTAAGTCTATTTTCAAAAATTTTTAATTTCTGAATTACACCAGTATTGTACTAGATATGCGACTTATTAACGCTCATATGTCATAAATAAACATATATGTCATTTGTATAAGTTGCGCGCGCAACTGATTATTGTCAATCTATTGTCTCCTTATGAATTTAAATGAATAAACGTTTGCTCTGCAATTTTATTTTATAAATACATAAATATAATCCTGGTATAGCCTATAACTGATGACCCTGCTCTTGGACAAGAGCGTAAGAACATATTATTAATATTTTTGAAGAATAAAACAACATATAATATTAAAAATGTTGTCAATACATATGAACAACATTTCCTTGGAAGAAACAACATCTACCGTTCCATCCGAGCTATTCAGGTTCGGAATACGCGTTTCTACATTCTGGCCAGTAGAGTCAGAGATATGGTTCGCAGTAACAAGTAGAGGGATAGTTTGCAATTTAGAATATCACATCTATTATTTTGATTTAACAAAATTTTATTATGTTATTGGCTAACTGGACCACCAATTTACAAAAGAATTTAAAGAAATGTTTAAACTGTTTATTAAATATAAATAAATATGACATTTAAATTTGTAAATATCACATTGTCACCATTCAAGGGGTAAAATAAAATAGCAGATAAAAGTTTTTATGGAAATTCGTCATATTTGAAGCTAGAACGATGAAGCTTTTTTCTTACGCTTTGTTGGGTCAGTTTATTTAATAATACCTTACTAATATTATGAAAGTGAAAGTGACTCTGTCTGTCTGTCTTAAAAGCCAAAACTTCTGAACTGATTTAAATGAAATTTAAAGTCAAGATCTTGAGATAGGACATAGGTTACTTTTTAACGCTAAAAAGGGTTATAAGAGACTGAAAGAGGAATTTTTTAAAAGTTTAAGCTTCAATCTTATTTTTTTGCGTATTATGGGTTGTAAGGGTCAAAAGGGGAGTTAAAATGTTATATGCATGTACTGTCATTTTTTAAAGCTAGAAACTTGAAACCCATTTTTTAGGCTGTTGAGAAAATATCAGTACCTACCGCCACAGGACTCAGCCATAAATGGTTACAGTATAGCGACATCTTATCATTGGTACATGATAACACTAATATAAGTAGCATTAAAAAAAACAAGAAAAAGGGTTATAAGGGGTTGAAAGGGGAGATGTAATGTATGTATGGTATGTATGGAAGTATCTTCATTTTAAAGATAGTAGTTGAAACTTAGTTTTTGGCTGTTGATTGAATTGTATGGAATTATGTATGGAAATTTCATTTTTGAAGCTAGAACGATGAAACTTTTTTATTGGGTTAGATTATTAATATATATTTTTTATTATTTGCTCAAGGTCACTATTTTACGCGTACGAAGTCGCGGGTACAGCTAGTATTTTATATATCGTTTCAGTGGGGACTATGACTCTTTATATCCTCGGGGCCCCCGGGGCTGCAGCCCAAAAAATCCTTAGGTAAATCCGCCCTTGGGTGCACCCAATCATATTATTATTATAATCTCATTATACGTAGCAATTATATTCTTCTGTTACTTACCTCGTATAAATTTCGACCTTCGTATGTCATTTGATCACTGAATACGTGTATAATGTCTCCACAATATTCAGTCAAAGCTTTTAGAAATATTGTAATCTACAAAATAATACATAGATACTTATGTAATTCTAATTAATAAAGTTCTGTATTTTGCAATAATATAGCAAATTTCTAATATTTAATGAATTGAAAGTCAGACCATGATAAGAATGTTGAAACGATTAAGACAATGTCGTTGGTTTATTAATTTATCACCCTACAGTTTTACCAATAGTCGCAGGTTCGAGCTCCTCACCATAATATATCGTACTGGATGTTTCATTATGTATGTATTTAAAAAATGTATTTAAATATGTATCAGTAATAGTATCAGACGTATTAGTGTGTAATTTAGGACTAGATGTCGCTGTATAAGTTGCCCAGAATTATAATTTTTTTTGTACCATACGATTCGTGGGGCGGGGCTTCTTGCTAATGCAGTAGTTCTTAGGCGAAACTGTTGGCTACTGCAAACGATTATGATCCTTAACCATAATGTATAACTTTTAAATATTTAAACTTTAATTGGTTATATACTCTTATTAGCCCATTAAGTCCCTGCTTGTATATAACCATGATACCTTCTGCTTATTTTGCCAATCTAGTATTAATAAAATATATATAAATTAAATGAAGTTTACCGTACTAGCACCAATAGCAACGTCCTCAATGCATGAACCTTCGTCGTCGCCTTTTAGATCGTCTAACATTTCTTTATAACAATGCCTTAGAATCTTACACCTAAAACCAACAAAGTTATAACATTGTACAATTAATCATTCTGAAATAATTAGGAATAGATAGAAATGAATACATTGTTGCATTATTAAACTCTCTTTTAGTAGGAGTAGTAATAAATCTATGTATTATTGTCACATTGTACTGATCAGAGGTTAATGTTGTTTTTCTAAGTTTCTCGCTATTTTAGTCTTAATATATCTTTCCGATGAATTAGAATAATGATACATTCTTTCCTTCTTCACATGAATTTTATGATAACATTTTAAAATTCTTCAACAATTAAAGTTAGTTTTCATTGTTTAACAATTTAGATCTAACAATCTGAATAGAGATATTTAATATGTACCTAGAATATCAGAAAAAAAACTATTTAACGGTGAAATTAATTGTCTTAGTACAATCACTAAGAAAATGATTCTATTTTCCCACTTAACATATTAGTACAATTACTGAGAAGTGAAGTCAGAAAATTGATGGTATTAATTTCGATACATAAAAGTCTAGCTAAGTTACATCTTAGTTAAGAACTTGCACTTCATGCTTATTTTAATTCCAATTATTTCAAACATAAATGATGCCAATTATTATTTTCACTCACTTCATTTTCTTTGCCTATAAGAAATGTTATATTATAATTACGAACCCGCATATTTGAGCTTGATTGTAGTCGAAATTGGCTGAAACACATTATACCACATTTGATAATATATTACTTGAGATATATAATAATATAATTTAAAATACAAACCATACCTGTGCATAATATGTATAAAATAAAGTAATAAAATTGCATTGTTTCTTAAATTTGCTCAAGTCGAACAAGTTCTCATATCACATAGTACATGTATTGTTTTACGATTTCTAATGTTCTTATCGTCAGAAAATAAGCGATAAAATTTAGTTTAGATAAGTGAAAACATAAACTTTGTCACAAATTTCTTTATTAAACCTTTTCTTTAAACCTATTTAGAACTCAGTGTTATCAAAATTTGGTCTCAGTCTTCAATAGATGACACACTTTCAGAATCTCGTGGTGACCTTGAATTTTTGAACTCCTTCTTAATCTGTGCGCCGAATACACGAAAACCTTCATAAAACTGTGGCAAAACAGTTTTCAATAATCTTTCAGGAAATAGAAACTCGTATCCTTCTGTTAATTCCATTGTGTAAGAGTATGGGACACCCACAGCACCAAAAGCGAAGTCATCGCTGCCACCGGCCGCTGGATACCACTTCCCAGCACTCATCACTCTAAAAGGCTTTCCTCCTGCTCTTTGTACAGCATCTGAGACACTTCTTGCAAGGGAATCCATTTTCTTCCATTCTTTAGGGACAAAATCGCCTGTATAGCCCCAAGGGTATACTAAATATTGACCGTACGAATGTACAGAGATGTATAGCTTCAATCTCTTAGCGTTTTCTAACATGACGTTCCTGACCATTTGTGTTTCGGGTTCAGAAAAGGGTTTAGGGCCGGCGTACGTTTCTCGGTCGCAAGGGTTATTTGACACCCCGCTGACGGCCCATTTGAAGCCATAATTTCTGTTGCCATCAACGCCAAAACAGTTGCCATTGCTCTTTGATCTTGTCTTCCTCCATAAGCGATTCTGAGAAATGTGAAGACGGTGTTCAACATGAAAGATTGGATTATTTCACTTGTCTCTTACATCTGAGACATACTAAAACAAATTATTTCTAAGAATAGAAATTGTCTTATGGAATATTTATTGAATATTATTGAGGCTTTAGGCGCCAAGTATAAAATCTTCTAGACTTAAAGATAAAGTCCTGTAAAATTAGAGATTTAATAAGAGACTTTTAGATTAAAAAAAATCTAAAAGTACTGTTACTTACTAACTAATAACCTTTCGCTCAGGGCTCCGATATTCAACGCCTAAAGCTACGATAATTAACCATACATAAGTACCTATTTATTTTATATTTAGGATTTGAGGTACAATGTTTATGAAATTTGGAACACATACTTATCTCGCAAGTCTCAATATATGAACCAAATTTGACAGGTTTATATGAAAGAGTTTTTGAGTTCTGAGGGGGTCAAAAGTGGCTCCAAATGGTTCGTGTAATACTACACACCGTGCTGCTCACCAGTTCTCTTTCTTGAACTCGGCTTTGACACGCTGCCGCGTGTCTAGATAATATATTATAATATAATATAATATATAATATAATATAATATAATATAATATAATATAATATAATATAATATAATATAATATAATATAATATAATATAATATAATATAATATAATATAATATAATATAATATTTTATATTCAAAATTACTTACAGCTTTGCTGGACCTGGTGAATTCGTATCCATCAGGGTTGACCACCGGCAGAATGTACCAATCTACGCCATTCAGCTCGTTTTGTTTTGCTTCTGGATCATTGGTCAGTCTGTATATCAAGTACAGGGCCATCGCTGGAGCCACCCATTCTCGTGCATGTATACCTGTTTTAATTTTAGTATTGACTGAATTTTGTCTACCTCGCCTTAGTTTTTGTACGGATTATATTAGTATGGTGCACCCGACTACACTAACGGTTTTTCCTGGTATGAGCATGATGTTAGTTAGCCTGTCATTGCAAATTTATTTGAAATTATCTATGATAGTTTCCGAGAAGGACCGGCTGAAGGTCGATCTTATAGGATATCTTGACTATATACGTAATGAAAGAATAATGCTGCATGCATTGTTCTTTCATTGATCTAGGACAAAAGAAGATCTTACCGTACCTGCTTAGGGCTGATGACTTACGTAGTGTGATAGTTTGAGAATATTTCAGAGATGTCTATGTTATTATTTATATTATTTTAACAATTACAGGAGTCAATAATCTACCAGTTACTTGTTAATTTGCTCGCTTGCCCTCATAAGGGTATTAGTATTCAACTGTATACTTATTAAGGATTAGATATACCCGATACTTGTTGTATTAATTGTATTATGGAATTGAAGGTACTTGTTGAATTATAACCTAACATACCTCTCTGCCACACTTTCCTAATTGACTTAATTTATTTTTTTAACTATATCGCTTGCGTACAATGAAAACTAAATTATTTTTATTCACATAACACGTTTACTTAAATAAAAATAATTTCTTCATCTCTGTTCATAAATAATTTTATAATATTTTTCTAAATAAGTTAATATTTAAATTTATATTATTTTTGTCTTTTTAAAAATACGCAAAGTTTTTCTAATTACAATATTGAACCAAAAAACTAGTTACAGACCTAATTTATTCAATCAGACAAAGTTAGAAACATTTCTGTCTTAAATTTAAATTTAAATCGAGATTCAAACCCAGGATCACAATTAGTTCAAACTACAAAGTATAGAAAGTTATAATTTAAATTTTGGTGTTATACCTGCATCAATAAATACAATGGGATTGCCAGTATTAGGATTTGCGGATATCTTGACGAGCTTCACCCGCCGACCCTGATAGCTGTTGCCAAGTAGTTGGAGAGTGACTAATTCGGGATGCCTCCTCGCCACTGTTTCCAAATAGTCTTGAATCTGGGGAGTGTTTCATTTGATTAATTGTGGCCTTGGTGGTCTAGCGGTTTAACACATTGCTTTACAGCAAATAGTCGCAGGTTCGATTCCTCGCACGGTACAAACATTCATAAGTATCTGGGTATTTTTTATGTATGTACATACAAAAAAATGTGTAGTTATGTTAGTTATCTAGTACTCACAACACAAATTCTTATTAGCTTGGGACTAAATGGCGCTGTGTGAATTGTGTAGAGATATTAGTATTATTCCAGAGATATTATTAACAAACAATCTGACCCCCCACCTGGTGATAATGTGCAACCACTACCTATATACATGAAGAGTGATACGGAAATTACGTTATCATGTTACGTCGTTCTTACCACTAATGCGTTGCCAAATAAGTATCCTGTAAAAATCACTGTCTTTCTTGTTAAAACGCCAATCAGACGACTTTATATAAAGTCTGCCTTAGTGTTTATTTGTATTAAAAAGTTTGATACTGACTGCTGTATAAGAATTGTAATCGTAGATACTGAAACTGCGTAGCACTCTCCTTCTGGGAACACGTTCTACCGTCTCGAACGCCCTAGTTGAGAACAGAATAAAAAAATAAATATAACTACTAATACTAATATTGTATATGCGAAATTACAATTACAATTACAACCAACCAACGGTTAAATAACATGAAAAAATGTATATAATTTTCAATATGTGTAATAGTTTGTATATGTAATTATTAAAACTCTGATTTTAATCATTCCTATTAATACCTTAATTATAAGCAAAAGTCATGTCTTTACCTTTATACCTAATATTAGTTTAGATAAAGTTACATTTACTTGTATTATTTGTCATCAGAGAACTTTGTAAGTCTATAATAATTAATTAGAAAAATACACCTCTTCAAATAAATGTATTAAAATTATATATATTTACATACATAATAAATTGATTAATTTAAAATTATTAAATAAAATGTAAATCAATTTTTATTATCAGTATTATATTCCTTTTTTATACTTAGATCTAAAGAAGATAAATAGATTCGAAGTACAAAAATGGTTATAAAAATATAACCATTAGTATAGTATCACGGGTACTTTTGAAAATAGCTCATTTTAAAATAATATTTAAACTATTTAATAAATTATCTATACGTATAAATTAAAATAATAGTATAATAAAAAAATATTTTGTTTCTAACAGCTGTTTTGACATAAAATATAACATATAAATACAAATTACCTGCCATATTCCTTTTGTTTTAGTTCAAATCGTAAATCATTATTAAGCGCGAACTGTCGTGCGTAGTTGATACGATGCGGTGCTACCAGTAAATCCAAGCTATCATTTATTCCTCTACTCCCCTTCAGTACTTCGATTAAATGTTCAGGATCTTGGAAGCGATTGGTGGTCTCCACTTGTGTTCCATTTGTGGGATATATACGTATAAGTGAATATCTGTAAATTTAAATTGTATGCAAAAGATAATGAATAAAAATGTTCTGTTTGCAGTAGACTTATTTTTACGGTTAACCGTAAAAATAAGTCTACTGCAAACAGAACTTAATCTTAAACAGAGATTAATCTCTAGGAACAAGTCAAGTCTCAAATAACATACGCAGCGTATGTTATAAAAAATAGCTTACTTTGAAATGTAAAAATCTAATTTCACTCTTCAGTAATTGTAATTTAATAATAATAATCGAACATTTAAAAAAAGTTAATGTCAATAAGAATAATTAGCAAGTGTATTTTTGTAGCTTATAATTTCTACAACTTTAAAGTATTACTTTGTGATTTCATTTCTATTTTTTTATGTAATTATTTCTGATTTTACTTTACTATTTAAAAAATAATAACTCTATTACATACTCATCGTACTTATCATTTTCCAGACAGCAGACTTGTGTCCATAATCCAACTATACCTGTAAATAAATTTAATAAGAAATATACTTTTGAGTCCTTGTACAGTTGAATACCTTCTTATTACACTGAAAGGCTGATGAAGAAAATGAAATCAGTAATTTTTTTAAATGACAATGTTAAAAAGAAATGCTGCCTATAGATCTGTACATTAATAACATTATAGTAGTTGTAAATCTACTTTGCGGTATACATATATCTAATACATTTGTATTCTTTTTCAAATTACTATTAAATTATTTGTAGTTCTAACAAAATAATAAAATATATGATCGATACATGACATAACAATAACAAAAATAAAGCAATTTCACACAACTATGTGTATTTCTGTGCTTATAATGATTATATATGTGATAAACAAAGTTTATAATAATAATTCTCTAAATAACGCAATGTATCATTAATATGAAAATTTTCTACACGTCAACTACAGTTTTTATTAATTAATTCATTATTTATTTTTACAGTTTTAATCATTAATAGGCTCTTCACAAATGTACACACGTAAGAAGTCTTATATAAATGTACGTTGTACGTAATACTACATAATTATAGTTCTACTTTTCTTCGCTTCTCATCTCTGTAGAATTTCAGAGAGCAGAATATCATTTGCGTGGTACGTTTCTTTAATTTGTGGCGACATTCCTGTTTGGCTTCAAGTAATTGAGCTCTCTTTACAGCGTCCCGATCTGGCTTCAGTGGACCAATTTCATACCAATTGATGTTATTAGGCGCCCTCTTTGATCGCCGGCTGAATCCCCCGATAATTTTAATTTATTAAAATCGGAATATTTTTGCTACAAATTAAATGTATTCTATATTAAAATCTCTTTCATCAAATATTATTTCTTCAGCTTCATTTAATGGTTCTTAGTGTTTGGGAAATGTTATAAATTATTAGTAATATATCTGGAAGCATCTTAAGTATATACCTAATTACTTTGACTCACTTGGTTATATTGCCACAGTATTTATTAGAAATAAAATGGAAAATGAGTAAAATTAATAAGTAGATAAAAAAGTGGAAATAAAATAAATTTGCTAGCATGTTGCTTGCTATACAAAGCATATTACGGAGTTGATGAATATTTGTAAGATATACCTAACTAACAAGGTGCATGTTATGGTGTGAATTCACTAGTATTTTACTACATTTTACAGTTGTTTAAGTTGCATTGCACAATGTTATATATATATAATAGTTGAACAATGCAACATACATAAATAAATAAATGGCGCCCTATAAATATTGTACATGCTTATGTAGTTGCGGAACCACTTCTTAATTGATAAATGTGTGAAAATGACCGAATGACAGACTAGCCACCAGTATTTACTTATTATTGCATGATTTACACGCGGTTGTATATAAATAAAACGTATTGACACATAATTTGCACTCAATTATTCTACAAAGTATTAACGGAAATTGCATCAGGTAATATGTGAAAATAGAAAGTGTTCATACAATAATTTAGAGTATTTGCTTGTTGTAATAATACGTAATTATGGTAATGTATTGTGAGCAATATTATACGGGTGATAATGGTTGGCACAACAAAAATAAACATACATACATAAATTCTTGTTATAGGAAGAATTGAGGACCCCGGAAATACCAAAACAATTCATAAACTATGTATAGATCCCACGCTACAAGAAATAGGCCATATGGCTGGGTATAGGATTTTATATCGAGACTAGCTGGTATCCGCGTGTTCGTCTGCGCAGGATTCCTATTTTCTTCTCCAATATTGATTCTGCGGTTTAGCCGTGAAGGCGTAACAGACACTTGCCAGATTAACTGGCAGATGGCAGACTTTTTCCTACTTCCTTGACATATCGGTATGAACAATTCACACAATGTTTTATGATTAAATTATAGACTATGTGTTATTCTGATGATATTATTCTAATGTTTCATTAAAATCTATTCAGTAGATAATTTTTGCGTAAGAGATTAACAGGCATCCCTACACACCGTATATCCAAACTTTTGTGTCTATAATATTGGTAAGGATTTATTTTCTAGTATATGACTAAATACAAGAGTGGATGAAGTCAAATGTAATGATATAAGGCTGTGGTGGCTATAAATAATACCCCTCTCATTCGTTACAGCGTTACAAAGTTCCCATTTCTTCAACATTTTTTCTTAATTCGGGCGAAAGTGACAAAATACCCTTAAAATTTATTTATATGTCATTTTTATACATTTAAAATGGGAGGTGTGAACAAATAATTCTGAAAAATACAGACTCGTGTCTCAAACTCCACAGTTGTAAATATACCTCACATATCCATATAAAGGCATTTACTATACCAGATTCCTTTAAAACTTTATCCAAAATCACAGTCATAACATGTGTTGACTGTGAATACTGGAATTCAACAGATTAGCTGTTCCAAGCTGCAGAGACCTAGGAATTGCATATAGGAAGTATTCTTTATGCATAGACAAGCTGTAAGATCCAGCACTTAAGCACAATCCAGACTTCGGGATAAAGTTTATCATAAGAAGATATTATTACGTCAGTAGACAAAATATTTCAGTATCAGTAGATATATTCTAGCTCAAAATAATAAACATTATTAGCTCATCTTTATCCGAGTTCGGATCAGTATCTCTTCTTTTATTGATCTGCATCAGGCTTCCTATTACTTCTTACGCTTTTGTTATACTTAGATATTATCTTCACACAACCATCTATTGGTCGATTTTCCATGTATATATATATATATATATATATAGGTTGCTATGTAATTCCTATAGTATATAGTATGGAATTAATTACAAAAATGATGAAAATTGATGTCCCTATTACCATAATTGTTTTTAAGTAAAATATCCATAAATAATGCATATATTCCTTGTCGTGTCGTTGTCTATTTGTTGTTTTTTGTATGAGCAAGTAACTTAGGCACGATGTTTTAAAATAATTTCTACCATGACATGAAATTCTTTATTATCATAATATATGTACCTAACCCCATAGGGTTTGCAGTGGTAATACTTTACATATTTCTCAGTACAAATAAGTAAATAAATTATTTTACTATGTAATTGCCGCTACTTATAAATACACAACACCCACAAAACATTACAAAAAAATAAAAATTGACTCTCACCGAACACTAGCACTGACAATCGCGCCATACTACTCAATCAAAACTTGCAACCTATATAAAATTTAAAGTAATCAATAAACAAGTATAAAAGTATTTCGTGCGTGCAACATGCGCGAGAGTGAAATCGCGCGAACCGGTACGCGCGATCTCAAAGTTCGTTGCGCACTGCGGACTGCGCATGCGCCGCATCCAGGCCACCGGGGAATCTCGTACCATAACGGTACTCATCCACCCCAATTACGTGCACAAGGACGAGCGAGTAACAAAACGTGTCTTAAACTTTTACAGTTGCTTACTTAAAAAATCTACATAATTATTATAGGTAAAAGGTGCGTATGAGTTTTTTATGGATAATAATGGAATTATGAACTCGCCTGCACTATCGGATTAAATTTGCGGGACATCAGTGTTGGATGATAAAATAAGCACGAAGTCAGGTCAGTTAGCATGGGAAATGGCTTTTAGCACGATGGTTTCCAGTGGTACCGCGTGAAGGTTAACCTGGCTTGGTAGATTCCTAGCAATGGCAAATTCCTTCCCTCCGTACGTGTAAGTTAATCGTTCGTAAAATTATAAAAATATTGTAATAATCGATTTGCATTTGTAAATTTACAATAGACCATTAGTTTAATATTGATAAATGGAAAATAAAAATGCTGATATAAAATTATCACCTCAAGACTGCATTGTGTGATTTTCTTCTTCATCGCCATCGGTTGCGCTCAGACACCTGGTGTAGTACGGCGCTGACAGTAATGTTTAGTTGACGGGATACCTGGTCTGACCATCGGCCTCGAGGTCTTTTACCCTCTATCTTCCCTGTTACCATTAGTCTCTCCATATTGTCTACACTCCTCCGCGCAACGTGTCCGAAGTATCGCGCAATGCGTTGCAGACAAGTAGAAGACAGACGCCGTGATTCTTCCAATTTGAGCTCTAAATCTGCATTTCATTGCAGTATCAAGATTTTTTACCATCATACTGAAAATAAATCATATTGTTTTATCATTGCTTTTTTATTAGATACATTTGTTATGGTGAGTATAGAAGGTAATCTCAAATAGTTCTCAGATTAATAAACATTTTGTCTATCTATTCATGTATCTTGCCACTCGTCTCTATCGGACCTTTACATGCATTTACTCTCCTTTTGCATATTTCACAGAGATCATCCATCTTGTTAGCACATGAAACCTCTTTTTATACAAAAGCCATAAAATAATTGTAATTAAAAATAAATAAAAACTTATTTTCTTTCTGTTAACACGGTCATATCATTTATTATTAATTTTAAATGTATTAAACATAGATCACAGTGAGAAACACAAACACATCTTTTTAATCGTACTCTTCAGTTATATCCTTAATATAAAATTAAATTTTTTAATTGGATTAGATTAAAAATAGTGCTACAAAATAAAGCAGGAGTCGATAGTGGCAATACTGATTCGATACCAAAACTTAATCAGAGGGAATAAAAATGGCTTTACACGAGCCTTAATAGGATTCGCTTTGTGTGACTCGCTGATGAAAATGTTACGTCCATTATTAATTTGCTCTCAAAGTGAGAGGCTAATTAAACTATTATACGAAGATAATCGTATTACGGTTCATGTAAAGCCGTATTTTTGACATACATGTGTGACAACACTGGTGACACCAAAAATACTTAATAAAAAAAAAACAATTTAAAAACCATATTTAAAAAAATATGGAATAGCATAAACGACATTGTGTAAGTATTTTGCGAATTTAAAGTGATAAATATAACCACATATTTTTTTTATACTGTTACCAAATTCCACCGAGAGGAATGTAATCGATATAAATATTGTAAAGATTGTAATCATATTATAGAGTTTATTACTCTATAATATGATTACAATCTATTTATTAAGGATAAACAGAGGCAATCTGTTTTTTCGTCCAAATTTGCATTGTCGTTTGCTTACTTAAATAGTAAATACTAAAATAGTACTATAAAGAAATAGAATGGGCAGTAAAAATTAAATAAAATTTACGTTTATCTGGTCTCATTCGTATTTCTAAATATAGATATGGTAATAGGTATTATAATAGTTGTTAAATTAATGAATATTAATAAAAAATATATGTGGAATGTTTGTCGATTCTATTTATATTCCAAGTTTTCTCACAAAATAAAGCAGCCTGTAAACATTGCATACAGAAAGATAAATGTATAGAAATGGTGTCTAAAATTTTTAAAGTATCTTTAAGGTTAAGATTAAGGTTAGGTAAGGCATTAAGGTCTATTTTCTAAATATTTTTTAGGTAATTCTGACATAATTTGATTCGGTGTTTTTAGAAAAGTGTGTACTCTCATAACGTAGTAATTACTTGTACACTGAAGGACAGCGAAGCAATAATGATTATTTTTTGGTTGTGGAACACGGAATATTTTCTTATATATTGTACTTATACATTTGGTAGTTAATATTAAAAATAAATAGCTCTATATAGACTGCGACTGGCCGCGACCGGTATGCGTCAGGGCTTATAATGAACCTAATTAACGGTATGCAATGCATACTGGTAAATTGAGTTACGATTTTGACTTTAATTTTCATACTTTCAAGAACATTTTTGACTGTCAAAATTATTTAAAAATTGGTACAAGTATAAAAAGCTTTTTCATTTATTAGTTGTTACATTTTATAAACTGAACTGTTTTATCTGGTCTAGTCTAATTACATTGTCTGATCATATTTCTATTATACCTACTAGCATGTATTTCAGCTGTTTTTTTAGATTAAAAATAGCTTGCATCCGTCCTCGTAATAGCAATCTACAAGCCAAATTCTGTTAAGACACGTGGAAATTGTTTGGTTGTGAAATGGTAAGAAACCGGTAAATAAACACACATAGAGACAGATATATTTCATTAAATACTTACTAAATATAATTTAGAGTATTTATATAATAGCTATGTGGTTTAAACATCAACTTTCTAGATATTTTTATTATCATATCATAGGTACTTGGCAATCGGAACGTTAGTCAAAATTTACATCGCGCATCTCCGGATAGCAAACATGAACGAAGGAATCCATAAAAAGGCACGAATCTATCTAAACATTATCAAGCATTAAAATGAAATGTCTAAAGTGCGAAACCGTAAACGAATGTAGGACAACAAACATGATTTCAACTTGATTTCGATTGTGAGTAGCGGAGGAGCGAGCAAGAACTCAGTTGAACAATCAAAAGCAGTTCGGTTAATGAACCACGATGACACTGATGGTAACTCCTACGCATCGGTAACGGAACGGCATTGTGGTGTTCGATATAGCGGGAAGAGTCCATTATCTGATTTAACGCGGCTTTTGTATTAATGTTGTTTTGTGCTTGTTTCGTTTCCGATTAATGCATTTAAGATGGTCATTAAAATTTATACGTATAATAATTGTGGAAAATCACGGGATCTTACTACACTTGGTTGGTGTTACGTAGCCAATTTTTGTTACAACTTACACTAAATGATTTTGTCTTACTACACATAAACATATATTCTACATATAGACTTTTCCAATTTTTGTGAGAATTTCCAATGGTATTTGGTGTTGCAGTTATATACAGTTGCGTTCATAGCGAGAAATTAAAAAAAAATCACTGAAATGAGCCCGTTACTTTGTTTCTGTCGCAGCAGACCAAGCATAACATACATATTTATGTGTGTTATGCTTGGAATATTTACCCATAACATAATATGATAAATATTCTGTATGCTGCAGAATAATAAATAACTGTGGAAAAAGTTTAAAAATATACGGGTATTGTTTTCTGAATCGCTTTGGATTTACTTGTATAGACACGTAATGCTGTATCCGACCGATTTTCGGCGATGGCGACCATAGACACGTACACGGTATTAGTCCCGCTTGTAATGGATTTAAAATAGTGCTCAACTCTCAACTCAACAATCACGTTCATGGTATTAATGAATTTTGTCCATTCAAACACAAATGGTAACGGAAATATTGTGAAAAAATATAGAATTTTTAATACATACATGAATGTTCATTAGTCAGTCTGTTATTTTTAAAGGGACAAGCGGGAGAATGAATCTTATTGAAATGTATATATATATATATATACAATATATTTTAGATTGTATCACGAAAACAAATATGGGGTATTATTTTCTTGGAAAAAGCAGTCGAAGTCGTCAGTACATCAAGTAATTTTTATTTCGAAAGTGTTGTTGTGTGTTTTTACCTATAAAACCAAACCAAAATAAGTATAACTGAACGAATCTTAATGAAATTTGATATGTATCTTATCTTAATATAATATCATCAATGCTAGTTGGGATTTCAAAAACAGATATAGGTTATCATTTATTTAAGATAAAGCAGACTACGACTCTAGTTAAAACTAGTAAGTATTAATACGAAAATGTGTCTATCTGTTTATGATGGAGATATTCAGTGAATATAGTAGTAGTAATATAAAATATAATAGTAAGTACAATTTAGTCTTGTTTTCATCACAGTTGCACATAAGTCATATTTAACAATGTTGTCTTTGTACTTGGCTTACTTGGCAACAATAATACTAATTTTAAATGTGATGGATTATTCTTGTTATTCTACAACCAATGTGTCAGTAGTTTGTTACCTTTTCTCCACTAACTTAACTTTTCTTAATATTCGATATGAAGATTGGACGAGAACGGATAGGCTCTTATATATAAGAAAAATGGAGCATAAGAGTACGTAAATCATATATGCAATTAAAATAACATAATATAGACGACAGAAACGATGCGTTCACTTTCTTTATTCTCTCTTATACCTAACTCCTTTTGTATGCACAACCAGTTACTGGACAAAACGTGTGTTGACACACTTGCATTTTACACGTGCGTTGGAATTAAATCGGTGAATTAATGATACATCGGTGGTTTTTTACGGTGCGGAATTTCAACATGTAGTAATAACCAAGTAGTGCATGCTAGAAACTGCGATCATGTTTCTAGGGTAGCAATGCTAAGTAGACTGTGCGCAGTGCCAATAACCGATGACGCACGTGTTATAAACACAGAGAAAGTGCCACCATAATATTTGCCAAATATTCTATCCTTTATCAATTGAGTACCTATAGTTGTAAATGTTTTTATTCGTTGGTATTTCGTGGCTGAGTATATAATTGTGACAACATAGATATAAATTATTTTTTTTAATCGGTACTGGAGAGTCCTATATTTTTCTTGTATATATACAATATCTTGTATTACACGAACTTCAAACTGAAGTTTGATAATTATTATATGAGTCACTTCGACGTTATGAATTTTACCATGTAGATACAATATATTTTTGAATGAAGCAACGAAATATAATTGAAATAGCTAACTAGTTGAAGGCCCATTTGATGGTAAGTGGTAACAGCCGCCTATATACGAGTACATTAACAGCACCACTGAGATCACCTCATCAAGTGACGTTATTGATATTATCCATTATCATTACATAGGATTAAACTATTATGTTTCCATATCCTGTAATTTCACTGCCCTTCACTTGAAATTATAGGTCACAAAACAGGCTCCTGATATCGTGGCTGAAGCAGATGAGACTGAGGTACCTACTCAAAAGATTTTTTCCACAAAGTCCACCTTAGTACGCATGTACTAGAACATGGTTTACAGAAAAGGGTCACCTAATGGTATGCTTCGGGAGAGGCCTACCCTGCAGTGGACTACAGTAATCTGATGATTATAATACGATCAGTAGTGTATGGTAGTGTTTAATTAGATTTCTTCTTTAAGTATCTAATGTGGAAACGATTAGTAGTTTATTCTTATTTAGTATTTACTTAAATTTCTTCTTTAAGTACCTAATGTATAATTGTACATTACTTGTAAAATTTACAGTTATATATTTGCCACAATTATGAAATAAGAAGACATATATAATTATTACATTTCTATACTCAAATCTCATACTGTTTATTAACATATATTTATCTGATTTATCAAATTAACACAATATTGAATTTAAAATCTTTAATAATAAATAATTAAACATCATTATTGTGTATACTTTTCCATATATTAATGAAAACAACATCGATCAGACGTTTCCAAATTTCAACTAAAGCTGCATTAGACGTTTCATAACTGTATGGTTGCATTACAAATTCTAGAGCATAAGGGATACCATACACCTGCAAATATAAATAAACATTTTGGGTAATTTTTTTGTTTATAAATCAAAGCTCACTCCAATTTCAATAATTTTGAATCCCCGAATTGTGTATTTCTATTATCTATGGTATAACCTTTATAGTTGTTGAAATACACCGCTTTATGGCAGATGAGCAAAAAATAGATATATTGCCCCAATATCATCGCAGTATTAACTATAACTGGTACCTATACTGGTACCTTTTTATCAAAAGGTCTAATATAAAGTAATCATATACTAAAACATAAAGTAATAATAAACTTGAAAAGCGATAATTATATTATTAAACATACAAAATTTAACCTAACCTTGGACAAGTCTAGTCCCAAGCTAAACAGAATATGTGTTATGGGTTACTAGACAACTGATAGAAATACTGAAATCATTTAGCTTGTATAATTTATATAGAAAACACACAGATTTCAACATCGGACTTATGAATATAAATGCTACAAATCGAATCTGCTACTAAACCGCCAGGTCACCAATACCGCCTGAATGTTTACACTGCCACGTTACTCAAGATCATATGACATTTTTTTTTAACTAAATAATATACGTACCGTTGATGCATAATCAACGCTGGAACCTTGTATCTTTCCATACCAGTTATTCAATGAGTCCACAGTTACTGACATGATCTTGAAGCTTGCATTTCTTATAGCTTCATCAATTTCACCTCTCAGATCTATATATTTATCGTCATCTGACTGAACGTCTGTATATCCTTTTGGGTATAGTACTGCATCACCCTTTACAAAATATTAATAGAATTTAATTCAATTTCGAACGTATTCATGACTATAACATAACATCATCTGTTTTTTAGATATTCATAAAGTGGAAACAGACATACTTTCGATTTATAATATTAGTATGAATGAGATGTTATACAAAAAAGAATACTGCAAAAAGTCGTCTGCGCAGCTTGCTTTGTAAGCTGTCTTTTGGTTGTAGAATACAGATTAAGCAGTTAAATTACAATATAAGAGAACAGAGACAACTTATTTTTCTGAAAAGGCAATGCATGAGTGGTTTAGGGGTATAATATGATATGATAACGTGATATCTGTACTACCATTATGTTAGCTCATGTGTATAGATGACAGTTACTGCTTGGTTGAATTTATGAGTGATTACTTCGCATCAGCTTGTTACATAAAAAAAATATATTGTGTTTGTAAGACATACCTTAAAAATCTCATGGTTAAATGAACCTCCATGTACATTAATGTATGCAATGATCTTATGACTGTACCGATGAAATACATCCCGTATTGCTCGAGTCTCAGCTTCTGAAAACGGCTCAGACCCAGGGTAATGCGGACTACACGTACTGATCCCATGGGAGGTATTCCAGGCCACGTCGAAGTTTCGGTCAAGAGCTACTCCCAAGCAAGGAGACAATGGAGAAGAGTTTTTATTCCAATTTGGTTCTGACGACTACGGCAAAAAATAGTATTATATATTTAATAAAAAAAGTGAAGTCTCTTTCTTTATCATGTAGTCTTAGTTAGTTTGCCATGTAAATTAGTTATATAATGGCGATTCTTTTTCATAATTCGGAGATATTTCGCGCATTGTTAAATGGTTGTCCCAAAATGAGCGGAGCCTTAGTTATCTGTTTTTTATTTTAAATTCTGACATATTACAAGTAAAACCTCTAGGTCCAAATCCAATACAAATAAGCATATTACTATTGAACGTGGACCGAACCCACAACTATCAATGTGGTTGTCTTAACCTGGCATATGTCTCGTTTGTCGATATTTTAATATAGATTTTACTAGCCGTTATCCGCAAATTTGTCTGCTTTTTTCGAGATGAAAGGTAGTTCACGTCAAATTTTAAGCATTCACGTAGTCGTGAAAAGAACATATGTACGTATTTAAATATTAGTAGATATGAATAACTTGTGATATTACATTATATAACCAATTTCTAATTTCCAGCTAATGCAGTACTAATGTAATTGTAATTAATCTCACTTAGAAATATGGTGCAATTAATCTTAATAACCATTAGGTAAATTAGTGGTCTTACAATTCGTTACATTTGTTAATTTTCAGTGAATTATTATCGCCACGAGAATCATTGGACCATACACAAACAAGTAAGTATAAAACGTAGTATGTTATCAAAACTCCACAATCTTTTAAATACATAAATCAAATTGTGAAAACTATTATATTGCATGACACGATGATGAAATAATTTTCTAAAAATGACTATATAAATATATGAGATCCCTATGCGTTGCCATTCCAATATCAACGCATGAGTTATGAATGAATAAAACTCTTTATTGTTCCTCTCACAGAAAATACAATTATGTATAAAATGATAAAAAAAAATACAATAAACGAGACAAAGAGGTAACAATGGGCGGCCTTATCGCTAAAAAGCTGGTCTGGTAGAGGTGTAATTATGATAACAATATTGGAAGAAATGTTATAAATATACATATAACATAATACAATACAAAATAATATAATAAACTTACATATACATACATATATATGAATATATATACAATCACACATACATACGACCGTAATACTACTATTACGATAACTTACGTAAATAGTGGTTTTTGATACCTAATTTGAAGCTCTGCAGTGATTTTAGTCTTTAGAGTTATATTAGGGGTCTCACATGATAACATGATGGCCATAGTGCTACTATTATTATTATTAGTGCTATTATGTTAGGTTATGTACATACGTGACGGTTACTGCTTACCACCAGATGGTACCTCGTCACCTCTGTCTGTACGTTCGCCATATTCACACAAACTAATCAACGAACTTACCTACTGAACTACAAAATATAAATAATAATTACCCAGGACAATTGACACAAAGTTATCTAGTCTCAATTTTAACAAAGCAAACAGAGAACATATGCCCAAGTCACACTTTACTAATAATAATTAGTAACACCTACGTGTAAAGAATATCCATCCGGATTAGCCATCGGTATTAGGAAGATATCGAATTTGTCCAAATGTGATAAATAGTAGGATACAAGTTGCCTAAATTTATTCTCATTGCTCAAACAATAAATATCATGAATTCCCATTACGGCGAGTCCGTGGACTATGAATATAATTTTTTTTTCCGGGATTTCATCCACATATTTGCTGTCAGTAGCTCGATAGTATTTCCCTACATCGCTCTTTGCTTTTGTTATTTTAAGGAGTACTATATCTTTGTATTCAATCGTTCGACCAATGACTTCAATTGTGATATTTGCATTTGGGGACATCGATCTTAATCGTTCCATTTGATTTAATATCTGAAAATGTATGTTTGTATTATTAAATTCGTTATTATACCACTATATTGACATATCACTATTGTACACGGGTAAAGCCCAATAATAGTCAATAACATCTGGCGATTCTTTTATTGACTCCCGAGATAAAGATTCGCCTAGTTCAATATCCAATCAACTTTTGTAATATGTTTCAAATATAAATAAATAATTTAGTCTAATAGCACCACGCTGGCCATGCGACTAGGTTTTATTTTATGATTTTCTTTTCTTATACTGATGTATGGCGCTTTGTGTCAGCAGGCATGGATATAAAATGGAATAGTAACACCAATATTATAGATTTCTCTGCCCTATCTCAACTGCTTCCTTCAAAGGAAACACATCTTACAAAGCAAGCTGCTCGAGTAAAAGTTTTGAAATAATTAAAATCTAACTCCGTATAATTAACACAATATCGTTAAAGTATTATTGTAACTTACGTTGTACGGATTGAGTTCATAGGTTACTTTTTCTTCATTTAATCTTACAGTACTATGTCTGCAAAGAACATTAGCCATGTTTACATTTTGGGATAAAATAATGTATTTAAAATTCTATATTTATAATAACGACGCTCTTTGTGTACAAAACAATGCGTTTAGAATCTTGTCGCTCCCAAGGTACAGTAGTGGATGTGAAATATTACGGAACCCTCCACTGATACTTTTAAGTAATAATACTAAAAAAATCTCAGTACTATTCAGATTAAGGAAAGCGCCGCTAGATTCAAAAATGGTATAACAGAAATTTTCCCCTCCAGGTGCACTGGACACCGATGCACTATTACGATTCCAATGCCTCTAAAGAGGAGTGTAAGTATATGAACTGAATGTATAGTATATGTATATCTATTTTATTTTGAAAGCAATCGGGATGGGTCGCTAGTTATTTATATACACTACTAACTTAGCCTACGAGGCATATTTACTAACTATAATATAAATAAACTAAGAGAGATATGACTATCACTCTTGTACTTACTTATTGTTCTTTTCTGTATACTGTAACTTATTTACAACAGTCATTCTAGTCGATCTGTAAATTAAATTAGTCGAAGGTAAATTAATAGGTATTATGGACCCTAGGTGTATTTATATTAAGCATCATCTTAAATTGATTAAAATTCACATAAGCCCTTCGCTTACACTACATATACTAATAAAAGACTGACGCTATTGAGTAAAAACAATATATGTGTCATGACTGTGAAAGGGCCCTCACTGAACACTGTACATTAAATAAAGACATGGCAAACTTAGGCCTCTGCTTAACAAATATTTGCAGATTTTGTCAAAATGAAGAGGAAACGTCACTACACGTCCTGTGTGGTTGTAGCTCGCTCATATATTATATCTCCTTTAGAAATCATTCTAAAAGAGATATTTTATTTATGGTCGCGATGGTTTTTATCTCTTCCTCCGTTGTGTGTGTAACACAACCTTAAGATAAATACCATTGCGACTAAAAATATCCTCCACAATAAATAGATCTCCGTTGGTTAGCCAAACACAGCTAAGACACACATCCTCCAAAAGAAGAAATAATAATATTTTCAAATATATTTCAATAAGCCACCAACGATTTCATTAATTCTTTTATTTATGAAATAATATGGCGTTGTACATATATTTATATTTAATGTCATTTGTTTATTGTAAACTAGCTACCAACCCCGGCTTGACACGGCGGACGTACGGACACGCTTGTGACACGGGTGTACATGTATTATACACATAAACCTTTCTTTTGAATCACTATATTTATTAAAAAAACCGCTTCAAAATCCGCTACATAGAAATATATAATAAATAAATAAATACAATTTAATGATGCCGTCTACAATTATACAAGCGCACAAAGCCGCAAGCACAAGTAGCAATAATATAAAATTTATATACCGCAATTGCTGCTTCCTAGGTTTTTGCTTAAACCTGTGCTGATGAACCTTCGGCCATTTCTCATGTATATCCGCTTCCATGGAATGATAACGCGATGTTCGTTGCCTGAGTATATTCTCTTTACTGATAGGAACAAAATCCTCTAAATTTATTATTAATGATATATTGCTATTTAAAAATAAGGTGTAGGTAATAATTAGAAATAAACGTATATACTTTTAAGAAATTTATGATAGGAAACACAAAAATAAATTCTAGAAAAACTGTTATTGACCAAAAGTCTTTACTTCTGTGTTTTATTAATCAAACCGTATATATATGACAAACTATATGAACATTTTTTTACCTTTTATTATTTATTTTTTCTCCATTGTGCCGAAAGTGAAATCTCTCCACTTTGCCATATTTTTTCGTGTGCATAGTTTTTCTGTTATATTTCGTGTCTGGTACCCTAAAACATTCATTTAGTTTTACGTTTTTGTATATTTACTTACACTAATACTTTAAATATAATTACAATACTTATTGATTATAATTCTATTGTAATTAAAACCTTAAACAGACTATATTAATTTACTCCTATTACAGATTTGCACGAATAAAGTACTGGTAATATTGGGCAAAAATAAAAAAATCATTGTTTAAGTATAACTTCTAATTAAGAGTATACGTTACCAAAACTCCAAAGTGTTGTTATTTTTAGCTGAAATAAAATAAAATATTCTTGTACTCAAATTACTAAACATAGTAGACGACTGAATTAAATAAAATAATAACAACGTATACATAACAACTCACCCGTAGATGACTCATAACTAAAAACATATAAAATAATTGTTAGAAATTTAAATGTACGCATTATTTTATTTATAAAAAAGTAAGTAATTATTACGAAACAAATTTGATTTAACGCATAGTTTATTTTCACGGTACGTTTTACTTGTAGTCATAAAAACAATTTATTTGCATTATAAATCATATGGTATGGAATGAAGTTATTGGCAGTTCCCTTATCTATTATATTTTATAGTTTCAATACAAATACATACACCACTATAAAATTTGTTTTCAACACTTGCATACTTTTTCTACTTACATATTTTATTGGCTTGGGGCAATTTAAAGAAATGTATACGAAACAGTTTCAATTGAATAAAACAAGAGTTTTAATTTCCATTAATAGTGTTTTTTGCAAACTTTCCAAAAAAATATCTATTGGTCTTTATACATATATGAGTTAATCTATATAACTATATCATCTATGTATGTCGTATCGATGGTCTAACGGTTTAGCACACCGCTTTAATTCCGATGGCCGCAGGTTCGATTTTCGAATGATGGAAATATTTATGAGTATTCTAAAGAGAGAGATTATTTCTATATATATTAAAATATATATAAATATGACGATATGTGTTTTAATTAATTTTTTTAAATAATTAAAATTTTATTAAATGATATGCATTTTCATCATTCATCATCATTTTTGCACTTTATCCTGTGTTCTTTATTTTCATACTATCTATACCATTACAGAATAAGTCGTTATAATGAGTCCATAATATAAGAATTATAATGAATAATTAAATATATTCATTATAATGAACATTAACCCCCAACGAAAAATAAATATATCATTATTAACATTTAATAAATTAACAAACTTAAAAAATAATAATATTAAGTGTTAAGTAAACACGCTACAATAAGTTCTAATAACATTTCAATGTTATTACATTTTAAAATCCTTTTCCTATATATATATATATATATATCATCAGTAGATATCAAAATCATATCCTTAATTTACAGGATTAATAATATTATTTAGTTTATATAAGGTAAGTAAATACTCATGAAACCTCTTCACTTAATTTGTAGGCACTTATACAGGTATCTTAATTTAATTAGTGACAAGCTTAATTACTACTTTACTTACTGTAATATGACCTCAATTGTTTGCTCTTAAGATTTATAAACGTTAAAGGTTTAAAGGTATTATACCTACTAAAATAACGGGAACAAATACCCACTACGAAAATGAGGGATATTACTGCTCCCGCACCTTTAAATCTTGACCGTGCGGACATTAAAACATTTCACGATCCCCTTAAAAGTGTTGTTTTACTGTTCATGGTTGTTATGGCAAATGTCTGCCCGTGACAAGGTGGCCCAAGTGCATCAGAAATTTCATTATACCTGAAAAGATAAACTCCAAAACATACTAATTTGAACAATTCTGATATTGATTTTCCATTGACCACAAATTAATTGTTGTCTATAAATAATAGTGCATTTTTTACTTATAGTAGAGTCTTAAATATTACTACAAATATATATACTATATAACTAAAAATAAATGCCTATTATGACTCACATAATCTGAAATAAATATTCAATAATATAATTTAGAAATATATATAATAAAATTGAAATTATTACTCAAAACTTGCATTATAAATATGAACATGTATCTGAAAAAACTGCCTATCCCAAACCATACGGCATCTCACTTGCGACCAATGATGGCAGATATCTTAACAAAATTTTAGCAAAAAGAATATGAAAAGTTTTAGTGTATGTCACTTTTAAAATCTGATTTCACAATCACCATATCATCCGCCATATCAATCTTTGGAAAACTCTATGTTAGATTTTATCAACTACCAATCCTACAGAAATTTTACATGTTTATTACAAGAATAAAATAAAGTAGTTTTATACATTAAAAATTACCATGGTTGGTGCAATAGTAAAATTTGCACAAAGCAATAATCGTCGCCTTCGATTTATAAAAATTGTCTTTGAGCGAATGTCTTTAAGTCTATGAGTGTGTGTGTCATTTTCATATACTAACTCTTATAAAAAATATTCTATGCAGTCTGGGTAATTTTAATAAAAATATTTTTAATAATGAAGTTCCACTACTGACCAAAGGCCTTCCCTCTATGATTAAATGTAGTTCAATGAAACACCGACCACGACCGAAACCTTTTGAAATATGTACTAAATAATTTGTTGGTTGGTTCTATTTAAAAATAGATTCACACATTCACAATGCTATTAATTTACTTACTTCTACTTCTATTTTCTTACTTCTGTAGTGCCTCTTTCTTCTAGTGTGTTAAAAAACTATATTTATTGTACAATTTATTTATAAATGTGAACAGTTATGTCGTTAAAAAAATGAACTCCATAAAATTAAAACAGTCATTCAAGAACACTCCTCAGTGTTATAGAGGAAAACACAATTACACACCCCTATATCAATCGTATTAACAACCCCTCTTTTGAGTAAGAGTAATAAATGTAGTCTGGTGGCTTTACCACACAATGCCCTTTAAAATTTCATTTTAGAAGTACGAAACAGCCGATTTAGACTTTGAGCAAAGTTGACCACAACTGTCTCACTTATTTCAAGCACAAAACGACTTACTTTGTAAGTTATGTTTAGTTATAAACAATGAGTTATGACAGTGAAACTGGAATGAAATGCTCCTAGTTTACCACGGTATCACGTTACGCCGAGATGTCTGTCCGTTTGCGTATTGGAAAAGGGACTTTTGCCACTTCCTATCTTATAAGTATTGTCTTGTCTATTACTACTACCATTCTAATTATATAAAAATCGTCTAATCGAATACCTGTAGGAAATAAAAATAAAAGAAATCCTAAAAACAATGATCGCTGGCTCTCAACACACACTCCGTAAAGGGATGCATCGTAAACACGCCTTAAGATTTATGTCAACACAAAAAAACTGTTAGGCCACGAGGTTCAATCTTCATCCGAAGGCTATGTTATAAATCGACTTTCCTGTTTTAAAACACTATAAACTCTCTCTCATTGACTTACCACATTTTTTAGATATCCATATAACCAACGACCTATACCGACTTGCAAAATGGTTTCCGCAAAATCGAACTTCTCCTTGACCAAAGGTGGTCATCATTAACATTTCATGCGAATAAAAAAATAACTGAGACATCTTTCAATGTTTTAAAAGTTTTAATGTTATGTAAAAAATATACCTAAATAAGCAAACCACACTGTTCGAACGAGCTTCTAGTTGTAAATATACTACAATTTAATTTACGATTTCATATTTAACAATGTAAAGAACTGAAATCACTTTATAAAAGTAAACTGTTGCTCATAAAACTCGTGTGTTTGGTTGTTAATTTAAATCAAAACAAAAAGGCAAGAATGTAGGTGTAATGCCGAAACAACATTGTATATTTTATGTCGAGATTTACAAGGTGTTAAACCTCACCAACACGGCGTGGTCACGAAACCCCATATACGTCCAGCTTAAAAAAAATCCAGTTGAATTTTTATACATCAATTTCCTATTTGCTGTTGTTGTTACATCTTAATTAACTGTTAGGGAAATTCATATATTGTAGCAATATTACAATAATTTATTTTAATATTGCTACAACAATATTTAATTTATGTTATATAACTTTAATGTTGTATACATTAAAGTACAAAACGTAATAAATTAAATTTGGCTAAGCAGGATATTTCTACCAGGCTATAGATGGTGCAGAGAAAAATTGTAAAGACATGTGCAAATTTAAGAAAACTAACCATTTACTCATCCAAGGTGTGTAACGTGTTAGGTTATTTTATACCAAAGTGATCTATGAACGTCTTTAGTATGAGGGATAAAATATGCATAGTACAATTTTTTCCCACTAATTGAAACTATACAACAGCAGTTACAATTTGTTTATAACTTGACATATATATAATAAAAATGTAACTGTGTTCGACTGTACATGGAAGATATATAATATATCAACGCAGGAGAGCTCAAGAAAAATATTGTTAGAATTTTTGTTTATACCTATGTCTGTTTTTAATACGCGCTAATCTTAAAAATATAGTAAACTTGCCTTATAACTATGTTTTTGTTGCATTCAATTAATTTACAAACTATTATTAAAAATTCCACAGTTACAAAATTGCGAATTTCGCTGCCTATTAAATAAAAATGGAAAACAGCGATAGTTAAAAGTTCCAAAATACAGACGGAGCTTTACTTATTTCTTCATTCAGCCTTTAATGACGTGAGATGAGTATTATGACGCCATCGTTGACGTAACGACCATACAAACTACCAGTACATTAACATCAAATTCCGGCAACAATAAAATAAATCATTAAGTCCGAACAGCTATGAAGGGCACTCCTCATAAAACACACAAACGGGGGCGTTGACACAAATTATTATCATAAAACTGCAACAAACAGCCAGCTCTAACTCAAAATATATTACACAATTAAGCCTTAAATACTTCCTTCGCGGTCGACTGAGTTTAATTCATTTTTTCCCTTTATTTCACGAGGAGAAATTTATTTTCATAAGTGATAATAAATGTCGGGTCATTGCAGTAATAAAGTAAGTGGAACTTGTATACCCTTCCGCATCCTTCTGTCGCCAGAAACTCTAAACGGTTATACGGAAACCTCGTCATTTAGGTTGTTTTACATTTAGATTTTAGCTGTTGCTTTAACCAATAAAAACTGTTAAGTTTTCAATGCAGATACAAGACAAGACGCTTTAACGGACACGCCGTACTCACCCTGAAGAATACTTTCGGATGAAGTCGAAGCAATTGCCGCGAAAGATAAGAACAGTTCATTAAATTCTCGCACATAGTTACAAAATAAAACAAGTCTATTCCAATTGAGAAGGGATGTTTCAAATTTCCACATATTCATTTGACAAAACATTCAAATGTGGCATGTAATAATGATCTAGGCGATAAGCGTGTGTCGTTTATTTTTATTATACATGTTCCACCCTTATATCAAATTATTAAGAACTAGGAATATTCAAACACAATTTAATTAAAGTAGGGCGTCATGAAATAGGAATGACCAGTACAATACATATTTAGGATATTCTTTTTCAATAATTACCATGTACATATAATAAATTTATTTTTTGTGCGAATTTAAAAAACGGAATATAGTTGGTGAAATATACCTATATTTAGGTACGTGATTATTATTTTATTATAGAGTTTGAGATTTCCATTCTTTTTATCCTTCGTGTATGTGGTACGCTGTAATATAAAAAAAATATTTTTATAAATCACAGCAGTTTAACTTGTCAAAAAGTATGAATATCGAATATTTCAAAAAATCTAATTAGAAGTTTCAGTATTCTCTTAATTTCCAATGTGAGGTTCTAGTATTTGTATATTATATACAATACATTTCATTCTTCATATAGTCTCATTACTCTCATTACTATTTCTTAAATGTGCTTGGTATTATAAAGGGTACCTAAGTAATGACAAATATGAGATGGAAATTATAGGATTTTTATAATATACTTTGATAATTTATTAACAAAAAAAAACAATATCACAGACAATGCTTATGGTGAAGAACAAATAAGATGTGACATAAAAAAATCAATAATAAAAGAATACAAAATGCTAATAAAAGTATCGATTTTTGACACAGAATATCACATTCTTATTTGTTATATTTTAAATCAATCCTGCACTATTGTAGCACTGGTAGACCGGTATTGAAACTGAGTAAACCATAAAACGTCGTGGAATGAAGTGATGTGGAATGTTTTTCACGGATGTCGGTTTTTATGGTGCGAATGGTGTCTTTTCAATCTACTAAAACAATGGAGCCTACCTATTCTCCGTAAGATAACTGACCAACTCTACAGTATCACTGAATTATACGCGAATCGCTTTTAATTGAATTGACATAATTTGTGTCTTCATGTAATAAGTGGTCAGTCGATCTATAGATCGATAGTCGATCGATAGAAAAGTGATTGCTTTTCTATCTTATCTCTTTTGTCTTATCTTATATATAAAATTCTCGTGTCACAGTTTTCGTTCCCATACTCCTCCAAAACGGCTTGACCGATTCTCATGAAATTTTGTGAGCGTATTGAGAGGGTTGAAAATCGGCCAACATCTATTTTTCATCCCCCTAAATGTTAGGGGTAGCCCCACCCCTAAATTTTTATTTTACTTTAAGGGAATACATCGTTTACCGGGCAGCTAGTTTTTATATAAAATTGTTTTATTTGCCGGGAAGAAATTAAAATAAAAGATTATTTTAATTTCTTCCCGGCAAATTTTCAATAATATAAAATAAACACTTTTTTATTTTACTGAAATTAAGAATAACGAAGCAACTTGAAACACAATTTCTTTAAATAATTTTGTACAAATATACATTTTTAGGTTTTTTTGAGACATCTAAGAATTCTATAATTATTTCACTATTAGTCGTACTAGCAAATAATATAGTCAGCTTTTATTTTTCCCAGAAACATTTGAAATCTAATTTGAATCTACTATACTGCCTGATGTGCAGGAAAACATTTTAAAAATGTAAATAAGTTGATCTCAAATACGTATAATGCAATAAACTGATTCGCTACGAAATAAAAGGAATTTATATGCCATGCAAAATTTAGAATCGATGACATTAGCATATTCACCCGCGCGTGAGTTTTAAATAGTAGGGAACAGACCCTTGGACCGATCGCCTCTAGAGGTGGTCGAAACAATCTCATTTTCTCTGTCAATTACATTAGAAATCTCACTTCGGGGCGGGAATGCATTTACATACGATACGTGCACTCGACTTGATTGCTCTGGCGTAAATGATGAGTGGAATTGGAGTATGTACTCGTACCAGGATGGCGCCCCCACGGCCACTGTTCAATGGTCCTTTGCTCTCTCTAAAATGAGAGGCGATAAGAAAACATCGTCCACACCCGCACCCGACCTTCTAAGAGTAATGTCCGAGCATGCAAATATGCAAATTTATAGAAAAGTAGCTACTGCCAATGCTTTTGCTCGAGGTTTATCTAAATCCAATAACCTATATTCCATAATTCAGCTTTCACTAAAGTTTCCAAAAGACACTACACACTATTTTATAATTACAGTATAGTGTGTCTAACATGACATTTTTTTATTTAAATATTTCTAAGAAAACGTGTCTATGTATTTATTAAGTTTTCAAGAATCAAAAAACTTATTCCCAGGTACCTAATTCTATAAATAATGTTTTTAGGTTAGTCGTAAACTAATTAACTTACTTAATTATGTTAACAAATAACTATTTGTTAATTCTACAAACTGACACTATTATTAGCAATAAACAGTTATAGTCCGTTGAAAATACATTTTGTAGAACAATATCAGGAACTATATCATTTACATTGCTGTGCTCATCATCCGGATTCTGACGAACATTTTCTACATCTTTCAGTCTTACCTATTTTATCTGACAAACTGTAATAACCTTAATTATCTACCTTAGTAAAGCTGGAAGTGGCATGAATATATTGGGTTGGTTACGGCTTTTTAAACTTGCACTAAAATAATAGCCATGTCAAAAGCACTGCTCGACTGACGTGAATACTTTCCGACTGCTTGGCTTTATTTTATTGCGCATGTTTTAATATTAATTGTAAGTTTTCTGCCTCGATGAACGGACTACGACATAATGCAAATGTATACGTACGCCTGTCAAATCGTTTTAAAGCAAATAGAGAAGTTCATGGCTGTTTATTCGCACGCGCAATTTCATTTATAAATAACACGAAATCTTATAAAGTCTCTGTATTGTTTTACTTCAAACAATTGGTAAAGTCGAACAAGTTTAACTTAGAAGTTTTACAAGTAAAATTGTGAAAAATAGGCTTTGTTCGAATGCGTGGAAGGGGAGAATGAGCGATCATATAGCCATGAAGATGGGAGTGAAACATGTGTCGTTCTCTCCTACCTCTTCCTATATTAGTTTGGTATATATATTAAATTTAAAACTTAATGTAATGTAAGTCTAAATAATACAAACGATCGTTCGGATTCGTAACTAACTCTAATAACTACTCATAATTACTCGTATCTGAATGCATATTTTTAGAAATTTTAGAACGTAACCATCTTTTCTCGACTCCTTAGGGGATTTTTAGATTTGCAGATTTTACTTAGCTAACCCGCCACCGCAGGTGACATGGAATCAACTACCTTTTCATGCTACACAAGGAATGACCATAAATTCACTTCATAAAAGCTAGCAACACACCTGCAATTCTTGTTTTGCATGTATGTATGGCTGCTTAATGACCATCAGATAACCCGCATGCACCTAGGCTTAAAAAGTATGTGTCTGGACAAAACAAAACCATTGACGATATTACCATAAAATTACATAATGTGTAGGTACTAAACGTGAAAGTTACAACATATAACAATTTAATTTGGTACCTATGTACGAAAATAGCCAATTTTTTTCGAGAATCAGCGTCAGAAGTCAAAAGACTAACTCTTTGATGATGAAAATACCTACAATAAACCAAATTAATCGTAAAGACGGCGGTAGGCGAATGTTATGTTCACTACAATACATGAAGGGACATGTAATATTATTGTTTTTTATTTATATACATACTCGGTCACCTACAAACCTACCTATACCAACAGTTAGTGAGTAGAGATTAAAATCTCGTAATAAATATAACGAAAGGGCGATACCGTTGGAAGAGATAAAGCCTCAGATAGATGTCGTCAACGTCCCAGCTGTCACAAATGTATGACAGCTCGTTATAAGCACAACCAACGGGACACAGCTCTGGGAATATCAGCATATGCGAACTGAATGCCGCTTGTAGGGCTCCGCTATCAAAATTGAAAGGACAACCCCATTACGAAAAACACAGATAACGTACCTATTATTTTCTTTGTCATTATTTTTTGTGTGATTTCTATTTATGTTAGTAAGTATAAGGTTTTCCTCGTATCAAATCGCGGCTGAATCAAAGAGTTTCTGTTTTTTTTTTACTTTAATTGGAATGTCAAAGAAAGCTGACGATCCAACTGATGGTATGTGGTAACGGTCATCTATATTCACGAACAGGACAATGGATAATATGGCGCCCGCGATACAGCTCAAGCATTACACAATTTCGAAGAACTAAGTTGAGATTGTTTTGTTTCACCATCTAACCGAAATACAGCTTCATAAAAAACTGTTTGAGACTGAGTTACTCACTTAGACGACTTTTTACAGTCTAAATTGGTAAACTGTAATTAATAAATAACCTCAAAACCTCATTAAGGTGTAACACTGAAAAAAGAATATCAATTAATATTGTATTTTATTATATTATCTACTGTTCTTATAAAGTTGAAGTGTCAATTAAATGTAAATATAGTAAAATGGGTGTTTCGTTTAATAAACAAATAAAACAGTATATAGAAATAATAATATTAATAAAGATATTAAGTATTACGAAAACGTTATAATATTTTTTTAAATTAGCTAACACAACATTGTACACCATATTAGCTTAAATAATTATGTATATTATCTACACTCATATAGCGATATATTACGCTTATTGGTGCGTACCTATCATATTTTTTAAGACAATTTAATTGTTTATAGTGTATATTATATTTAAAACCATATACATTAAATATAAGTAAGCACTGTGGCTAGGAATTCATAACCAGGTACTATCGACGACCTCGGTGGTCTAGCGGTTTAGCACACCCCTTTACGGCCGATGGTCGCGGGTACGATACCTCGTACAACACAAACATTTGTATTCATGAGTATGATTGTTTATATCGGTCTGGATATTTTCTATGTATAATATGTATATATTTATAAAAAATATATATATCTAGATGGCGCTGTGTGAATTGTCCTGAGATTATTATTATTATGAATCATATAATAAATTTAATCATTTTAATTTTAATCATATACATCATCATCATCATTAGGTACATAGTATAAAACAAAGTCGCTGTCGCTGTCTGTCTGTCACTATATATGCTTAAATCCTTAAAACTACGCAACGGATTTTGAAGCGGTTTTCTTTAATAGATAGAGTGATTGAAAAGGAAAGTTTATATGTATAATACATGTACACCCGGGCGAAGCCGGGGCGAGTAGCTAGTAATGAATAAAGTCATAACTACTTTGATTTCAATGAACCTAACTTTTATTTTCATCTCATTCTTCAATCGCAGTTTGGGAACTGCACCGATTAATTCACTGAAATGATAATGAGCGAGTTCTGAAAAATTACAGGTTGTCTAGTCGCGACTGTGAATAGAAAAACGCAGTCCTCGACTAAACGGGTTGCTCATGATCATCACTTTACTAGTCTATACAGTCTATCGGACAGGTTATCGGTTTCAGATTGGAATGGTTAGCAAATGTTTTTATTATTCAGTATAGTTAATAAAGATAGAAAGATACTCTTAAATATCAGAGGTATCACGTGCACATTATCAACATTTTAGAAAAGTTAGTAACCATTTTTCAAAAGTCTACTTAAAAATAACCAAAGTTAATAACTTCATTTTGATACAAGTAGTGCCATCTGTCCTCAACAATCACCAATCGAAAATCTTATTACGCCATCTATAACCGTTATACAAAAACAATGCTAGGCCATGTAAAAAGAGTATGAGTGAAATTGCCTTTCGACACCAGATGTCGCTAATAAATTTTGTGAGAGTATAACAAAATTTAACAAATTAGTTAACAAACATACGATATCGGAATCAATTACATATTAAATGTTTAGTAGTAAATAATTTAAAGCAGCACAAAATAATTTTGTTTGATATGCTGGAATAGAAATTTTGTCTGCAACAGGTGGAATTAAAAAAATGTCGGATTTGCTAATTATATTTAATATTATATAAAAATGTCATTCTAAAAATTACGTATTAAGTACAACTTATCTCTTTTTATGATATTATTATTAAATTTAGATCTAATTGCTGTCGCTGCTATTAGATAAGAGATGTCGTTAAGCGTTAAAAATGTAATCTTTTTCAGTGTAACATTGAAAAGGTTGTAAAATTTACTAAATCACTTTCATACTACTTCTAAATATATATAGTTGTCTGTATGTGGAATATAATCTTATTTGAAAAAAAAGGTGTATTTCTTATAAAATTGGTACATACACAATAATCAAAACATGTCGCTAGAATGAATGCATGACCAATGCGTTCAGTGTTGTCATCAAAGAAATATGTGAGGTAGGGAGTGGCCATCGACAGTGTCTACTACTGTCTATACTGCATGCGTTACATTACTCTACAGATGACAGTTGAAGTTCTGTTAGTATATTCATCCAAAAACTATATATATGGACACTGGTATAGTTAAATGCAATGAAATAAATATAATCATTATTTTCTCACAGTTATATATAGTGAATTCTCGTAAATTGTCTACATTTTCTTAATGCATGTACGTCATTCGCACCAGCCTATAACGGCAAAAGTAAACCGGAATTTTGTTTCTGACAATTTGACAAATGTCAATTCTGACAAGCGTCCGTTACTTCATGTACTCGGTGTACTTCCGCTGTCATTCGTTCATTCTCTCCTGTTCGGGCTTTCGACTTCTCCCAAAGCCCTAATCCCG
Source organism: Achroia grisella (assembly GCF_030625045.1). Classification (NCBI taxonomy): domain Eukaryota; kingdom Metazoa; phylum Arthropoda; class Insecta; order Lepidoptera; family Pyralidae; genus Achroia; species Achroia grisella. The sequence continues at coordinate 2,790,154 of NW_026713064.1, forward strand.
CCCACCCTACCATAGCGAATGTTGCGTTAAATCAACAATAAACCAGTAGTGAGCATTGCCCGCAAGTTCGTCCTGCGGTCAGTAATAATGTGTGATTGTGTACTGTTTTGTTTATGAATTGTATCTGTTCTGTGTTTTCTCTCACATTTTCACTTAAAACAAACAAAATCTAAGGTAAGTAATTATTTAAGCAGTAGCTTTACATAAATAATTATAATATTTAATCACAACATCTGAGTTATTCTCTCTGTGTACTAGCGATCATTCATGTGAAAATATGACTGAGATTTAGTTCACGATCACTGCTTTTCTGGTTATTGAGTGTAAGTATATATTGTAATACTTATAATGATATGTACTTATTCGAATGATATAGAAAATAATATTATATTAGAGAATAACTGTTTTGTTGTATTGGTTATGTTATAGATGAAATTAATTACAATGATATCATCTGCTGGCAATCTAAAAAGTACTGTTGTGTAAACATTAACTTGACTAATAGTGATGAAATTCTTGAGTGGGTAGTAACTTATAGTAGATGCCTATAGCATCATTTGAACTAATAAACTATAAAAATAAAGACTCACTACTTAAATATAATATCTAATAATATTAGAGTGCATAATTAGTATAATTTCAAAATTATCTTCTGTAAGTAACTGGTAATAACTAAAAGTGTACAAATAATATTACCCATTGAGCAGAATTGGCAAGCAATAACTGTTTCTGTTTATAATTTCAACCTATTAACATAATGATTTACTTATTTGGATGTACATTTCAATTGTGTACATGACTAGCGGAATACACATTTGTCACTTAAGTAATCACTTAATGAATAATGGATAATCTTAAGTGACAAATTTTCATAACAGGAAATGTTTTAATAGAAGTATCAGGATTTAATTCTTTGTTGCACAAATACTTAGTATACCTACGATGTACTACATATATAATAATTGGGATGTACTCATACAGGAGATTAATTAATTAATTAATACTGATTTAAATGCAGCATGATTTTCATTATCTAAACTTACTAATATTATAAAGAGAAAACCTAGATTATAGACCTTTGTTATGTGCAGAATAAAATTCAGGACCATCTAATTAAACAATTAACCACCCAATTAAAGGCATTAATTAATAATGGAGCATAATTTTTATTATATGTCTGATATCATAAAGAATGATATCATATGAAAAAAAAACTATTTATTAATGGTATATTACTTTCAGAGTGACAGGCTGTATTATTTTAATTCCAATGAATGAATCTCACAAAGTTATAAGCACTCCGACAAAGTCATGGCAAGGCATTGCAATGCCATTAGTTATTCATAAATACTAAATTATCTCTGACTCTGGTTGTTGGATGTTATAATAACAATGCCAGTGCAATGTGTCTATGGTATAATATACAAAATAGTTTACAATAGTGGTTTGAAAATATCTAGATAGATGGTTTCAAGGACAGATTCCATCTAGATATTACAATACAAAAAAAAAAATAGTTTGTAGTGTAATAAAAAATCTTATTGTACTTTAAGATTCTTGTAAGTTTACATGGGAGATATATACTTACTTAAGTTCTAAGTTACAAAGACCACCTAGAACTCACATAATGTATGGTAAAGGTATGGAATTGAAAGTACAGGATATGGAGGCCAACCATCTTAGTCCTCCAGAATATTGATACATGAGGAGTTCCATGTGCATTACATAATAATGTTGTGTACATAGTGCTGATTATATATAGAGGTGACAATTGCCATTCACCATCAGGTGGGCCTTTAGTATTTTTGATATTACAGTTATGTCAATATTAAGTACCTACGTAAAAAGTACAGTACGGTTACTACTGATACATATATTACAACATAATTGCACCTTTTCTCAAATAATGTCGCAACTAAAACGGCCTACTTGAGAAAAGCAATACTAAATTATACTAATTTACATTTTCTTTTCGGGTTTTGGAATATAATTATAACAAAACGATTTTATTGAACGACATCACATAGAATACTATTTCAGCTAAAAGAGAAAAGTGCAATAAAATATGTTTACTTTGTTTTGTACTCTTCCTCAAGGAATAGCAATAACTTATTTTATGACACATGGCACTATTTGAGTCGAGATGCGATATTTATGTTGTTTGAAATCTACTTGTCTATGGTATGGACGAGTAAGTATGCTGTCTTTAGTCGACTATTACCCAGCGGTCGTTCACCCCACCTGAAATAAAATTATTGCACGCAAAACGTTTAAATGTCACGACACGAAATCGTGTAGCTAACGCGCTCCTCACGCACGAAACTAGTCAAATATAAGTATTATATATACAAAATATTGCATATTACAACGTGACAATGTTTAATTACTTAAACAGTGGTCTTTACCAATGGCCATTGGATCTACTTTTTTTCTAATGGATGATGCAATGATGCATCCGCCTGCGCTAACGGTTTAAGCTGGCGGGGCACCAGTGGAGGATGATAAAATGAGCATGAACTCAGGTCAGTTAGCCCAAGTTCACAAAGAATTCATCACGATGGTATCCAAGGGGAACCGCGTGGAGGTCAACCTAAAATAGGTTATTTATCTTAAAATATGGTTAGAGTTTAGAAATTCTATTAAAGTTAATTTTAAAGTTCTTTTGTATCCTTACGCTCATCTAGTTCTTTATGGAAAATTACCTAGTTACTGCCTTCAACTTCATGTGATGTGATGACTATTCAAAAGTGCTTCAATGTAAGTTTATTTGAATAAATGATTTTCTATTCTATTCAACCACCAAATCAAAAAGTTCGGAATAAATCTAAATCCATCTCTTCTAGAGACCTCATACAACCTGTATCTTGCATTATACTCTATGAGTTATTATAAATATCAAGAACGGTCTGTGTCTTCGCTTTGTGATGTGAAAAATACGTGTTTTTGCGTATTTTTTACATTATATTTCACGTGGTTGATCACAACCAGAGGTTAAGGTCTCTAGATAAACAGAAAGGTACGTTGGTACGTAGCTTTCTGTGTATCTAGAGCTCCGCCCGACTTCGCATTAAGACTAAGTACATATGAAATCACGTGACAACACTTCTGTCAAACTGATCTTTACATTTTTTTATTAAAATTTAATAATTAAAATAACTTTTGAATGCCTATTTTATTGAACGCTTCATAAAAGTTAGTGAAATTGGTCTGAGGATTCCAGTGATTATTTTTTCATCAAATATTTAATTTCAACAATTAGTCTAATTATTAGGATGAAGAACATTACTCATTATGTACTTAAGCAAGCATGGCATGACAAACTGTTTGTTTGAGGGACGGACGGACCGACGGAGTAACTTGCTTATGTTCAACTCATACTCCCCCACTTTACTATCCAATTAACAATATTACGGCTTAAGTTATGTGGATATTTATAACATCTTGATCATATTAAATAGGTAATTTGTTAATGTATATTATATAAGTGGTATCATAATTATGAATGGTACAAGGTAAGGTACCATTACGGTATTTAGATAGCACCGTCCCTTCTTTTCCTGGCTTGAAACATTAACATAAATGTAAATAATTATTAACGTAGCCACATAAACTGGTCAACTTCTCCAAATATAATTATTAGGATCGTGATTTAGAATTTATAGATTTACACTAGATGGCGCTGTATCTAATACATATATATATAGCATATGTTCTTATTTATTTTGTACCTACGGTGTAATAATTCGATTGTAATATAGTGAAAGTTTACGTTTATTTTTCAAACATTATGCTTTAAAATATGTTTTGTATAGTAACAATGTAATTATTAAATTACATAAAATTTAACACGTTGCGTAGAGAAGTGAAATTACCACAGAACATTTCTAACACAGCGGAGAAATGAATTCAGTTCACTTCATTTTAATAATTATCCCATTCACTTAATTCTGATACGGTCATTAAAGAGATCATTCTTGAGCCATGGAATTAATTTGATCTACATACAATACACGTATATATGTAGTAAATACATTAACAGGTAATAATCGTTCATGTTTTAATTGTTTTTATTTAATTAATGCTATTAATTATTGATATGTTTAAATCTGAACAGGTAAAATAGGCACTACGATAATATTGGTTAATTAATTATCGTGTATCCGGTTAGATAAAACTTTACTAATAAGGAAATGTTCCAATTAAGTTTTCAGTAGATAAATTAGTTTAGTTCTCAGTGTGGAATTCAAGAGTATTATTAAAATATTAAAGTGAATGACTTTTACGGCTTTTCGACTAAGACTTTTTTAAATCATTGAGAGCTTCAAATGAAGTTACTACGAACGTTCCTATGTCTAATTTATAAGATATTTTGCGTTATCTAGTATCAATTATGTATCTAGTAGGTACTTAATTGACGGACTTAGTGATCTAGCGATTTTGCACACCGCTTTGTTTTCCTATGATTAGGGGTTCGATTCCTCGCACGGTTTAAACATTTGTATTCAGAAGTATGAATGAGTGCTCACACTCATTCATAATTCTCCCTCTGAGAAAACACTTATACCAATCCTCATATTGGTATGAGTGTTTTCTATGTGTTTATGTACTATATTTCCAAAAAAGTATTTCTGTCAGTTATCCAGTACCACAAGCGTCATTAGCTAGATGTTGCTGAATTGTCCTTGGTCACTGAAATGTTTATTGTTATTATTATTATACTTACTGTTTATATTATACTACGTAGATGTCATTAGGAGTTATTAGACTCTTGGATTTGTATTTGATTAATTCTGTACGCATTGCATTTCAAGGTTATCTAAGAAGGCACTCAACTTGACAATCATTTATAATATATTTTAAAACTTTAAATTGGCGTATTATTATCAACTAGCGCATCCTTTGTTTTTCATAAATACAATGTTTTGCTACGGATATAGAATCGATATTTTAAGCTCGACTTCTAGCAGCACCTACATTGGTGAAAACTGAATTTATTTCCATGTTGTAGTATTTGTATGACAATATATAGATAGACTTTCTAATTCTATTGTAATGGAATTAATTCTGTTACTCTAATAAAGATCGTATTTTTTTTCTTACTTATTATACACTGTATCCTAAGGAGATAGAAACCATCGCTTCTAAGAATATCCTACCATTCTTGTCCCTCTAAGCAGCGAACTCTAAAAAATACAAGCACAATAGATAACTCTACAAAAATACTCTATAAGTCGCAGTGTTATCTAAGCATCAAGTAATAGTCCAAACCCTTTAATAAGAAATGTTTTTCTTTCCAATATAACTATACAGACATCGGTCTCTTACAATTATATTTATGTATAGGAATGTACCTTTTATGCACTAACTAGTTCACTTGATCGAAGTCGAGAGACTGATCCAAACTATTGAGAGAATACATATACTACCAATCACGTAGTTTTCAGAGATAAAAGAATAGAGGGGGTCACACGTTCCGTTTTGTGTTACACTGCGACGGTCACGAACCATTGGGTCCTTTGTGACAAGTTGGGTTGATGGTGAAAATGGCGCCATAAAAAGTAATATCGAAATTGCTGAAACCTACTTTCTCTATGTAAATAGCTTTTTTCATAAAAACCAGAAATATTTACTAGTGTTACGAAGCTATTGGGGTTTTTTATCTGTTTAGGTGAGCAAGTAAATCATCTGTATCTCATAAAGTTATAATCCGCTCGTAAGTATTTTGGTTGTTGTACTGTTTTTCAAGTTATTTTCATAATTTGGAAGAGTTATCATTTAATCTTAATTTTACCCTCTGTATTACGTTCCTCGCATAACATCTTAAGAAATTGTAAAGACGAATAACTTGAGAATTTTGGTTTAATTCAAGATGTGCCATAATTGGGGAGAGCTCGACTGCGGTTACTTAAATCAGTCTACGTTTATTAAACTTTCATTTCTTGCGTATGAAATAAAGGATAAAAATGTCGACAGAATAAATTTCGAGAGAATCAATTGTTTTGTTTAAAAAATATTTTCAAATTAACTAAATACGGACAACTGCTGTTTCAATAATTATATCAAATTTAAACCACAGAATGAAAAATTAATGTTTTATTTCCGGTATTTTTTATTATAATACGAATTCTAAGAATACTGAAATCATTTTTTTATCGTACTCTACGATGATGCGACTCTACGATAGTAAAATGTAAGAAGTGAATGCTATAAACTATCGACATCTTATTATAATTTACGATTTAAGGCTATTAATTCTAAGCAAGATTTACATAAATCACTTTCATTATAATTTTCCTATCATAATTTAAACATACCTATATTTCAATAGAATATATTGTTTATTTTGTAAATATATTAGAGAGAGAGATGAATGAGGCTTCCGTCGACGTAGTTACTGTATTGAAAAAACGCTGATGTAAAATAAAGCAGAAAATGAAACCCTGTAGAAAGCGCAAATAACAATAAATAAGAATAAATTCAAATTTAATTTAATTAAAATGCATAAGCGTAAGGTGCGTATTTTATGCGTCACGTTCGTCGACCCAATAAATGTGCTGAGTCAGCTGCGTTCATTGCCTGTACCCGATTGCGTTTACATTGAATATATTCCAGTTACAATTCATTGATACCCATCTTTTTTTGCACGTGCCGATTATTGTACCTTTTTTTACGTCGTATTGCTTAATAAGCACATACGCTCAATAAGTAATGCGCACGCATTATTGTCAATCATATTTTTTTATTTAATCTATTTGTTTTTACAAAATCAATTTAAGGAATTAAATGGCAAACTGTACACCGCATATTCAAGTAAATACTAAATAAGAAAAATTTGCTTTCTTGCTTTAATTGTTTAACTAATTGTTATTAAATTTAGTATACATTTGTAATTTGGGATGGATGTGTATTTCTTGCCTGCTCTTTTAATTTGCCAAATGCATTCACTTGTTTTAGAGAAGACAATTAACCTAAAAAATGTAGTTTTGACGGCAGCACAGAAAATGACCCTTAATGAAGTCAGGATTCGCTTTTCCCAATCCATAGGCATTTTGAGATTTTTATCCGGATCCATCATGGTCAGTCAGATTAGTCGGACGGAAGACAATAACTTAAAATGGAAGTTACATTTCTAATTATTAACTTAGTTAAATATATTCGCCTGTGTATGTTCTTCGTGCGATGTGTAGAGATACATCATGAAACTTTAGTTCTGTTAGTTTTGACAGAATCTTCCGTTAGGAAACTTATATTAGTATAGCTAAAACATTATTTATAGAGGATACTCCTAAATAGAAGTAAATTCAGAAACTTCGCCAAACGATATGTCTCCTTTCAGAAGGTATTGTTTTTCTCATTGGATACCCCAGTTTACAAAAGCAACTTTAGTAAAGGGTACAATTTAAATAAAAATTAAATTAGTTATCCATTGTAGCTCAGTTCAGAGCTGAATTTATGGTAGATGTTCCTCTACTACGTTATAATGAGCTAGGTGACAGCAGAATAATGATTTCCTTTTCCTTGGGAACATTATTATAAAACAATTATTTTATATGTTTTTGACAATAATATTTGTCATATTTTCACATATTAATTTTGTTGCTTAGTGAAAGTGATTCAGTTTCATGAGTCATACTTTCGACTAGGTATACCTTATACGAGTAACCTTGTAAAAATGGAAGAAGTAAAGCCAGTTTGTTTACAAACAATATAACACGTTGTGTGGTTAGTCAACTAAAGCTATGTTTATAAAGTGACATAATACATGAATCAAACTATGTTTATCTTCATATAAAATAAACTCAAGAATGAATTGATGATATAGGACGAACGAATGCCTACGGGCAATGTCACAATAAGTAAATCATTCTTATTTTTCTATAAGACCAGTGGTCGTTTGTTCTTTTATTTGTAAACGCCATTTATATATGGTAATGAAAATACAACAATTATTACATCACTTGGTCAGATATTTTTCTCAGCTTCTTTAGTCTGTATGTCAAACCTTATTTGGCAATATATCCCCTTCAGCCTGTTTTACATAAAACCTTAACACATAAAGAAATAAACAGTCAGTTTTCGCCTCGTCACTATTTTACGATTTTCCTATATATGTAAAATTTTATTAAGAAATATCAAATAGCTACTTAACATAACTTATCCGCATTAATACTGATACATTTGTAGCTGATACTATACATTTTTATGAAGCTTTGTAAAATGTCAATAATATATGCCATGTCATAAATAACTGAACGCAAGTTTAATTCCCAACAACATTTATTAGACTTTGGTATGTTTAACCTATGCATGAATCACATAGACCAATACACTGAAAAAATATATAGATAATCAAAGTTTTGTAATAAAGAACATTTTTGGTGGTATTCACAAAATTCAATATTGTACAATATTCAATTATAAATAGTAAAACTATTTTAATTATTAGTAAATTATAATCAATATTTTGGTGTTTATTACTAAAGTTTTAGTAGTTTACAAAAAATATTGTCTAAGTATTTACATCAGCTGTTTGTGTACTACTGTACGGTACCGTTCTTGTGTATGGGTACTACATAACACAAGCTCTACTTACCGTGCAACTAGATGGCGCTGAGTTAATTGTTCGTGGTTCTTTATTTATTTATTTAATGATTTCCTTCTGCAGAAAGGTTGTTTGAAAGTGATTACTTAACAATAAAACATCCTTACGTATAAATATTACTGATATTAAATTGGCAGTTTGCCAGTGCATATAAATCATCTATTGTTATAAATCTCAAGTTACAGAAGTCGAATATAAATCATCGATAAGAAATATTTATCTATTTTGTATGTTAGATTTACTATACTTATCTTGTTGTATTGATATAGGTAATATCTATACTAGTATAATTAAAAGAGGTAGCGTATTTTGTTACCGAGGATAATTTATTCCATAACCACTGCATCGATTTGAGAAATTGTTTCATTGTTTGAAAGGTACAGTATTCCAGAATGACATAAGGTATAGATTATGTTACTATATTCAAAATTAAAAAACTTATGACAACATTTGTTCGCTATGTAATAATGTTTCCGAGCTAAACCGAAGGCGTGCTCTAGTCATTGATAAAAATCATTTATCTACGTTACTCTGGTAGATTTACTATTGCTTATCTCGTATAATACATTATAGTATATAGTAAATAATGTTTATTATTTATTATCTGTGGTATGTAGGTATGTCCGATAATGTTGGCGCCATATCGACCTCGGCATACAGAACACTCGCTGAGTGAGTCATTACAGACCAAGATGAAACGGGTGGCCCTATAATATATGTATGAATGGAGGTTTAATAGACAGGCGTTTAATTTAATGTAATTCATAGAAAATATATTCAAAATGTAGTTGATGAGAATGTATAGTATATCTAAATACATACTATTATTATAAATGGAGTGCACCAGTGGAGGATGATAAGATGATTATGAGGTCAAATCAATTAGCGCATCGTAACAAAATACAAGAAATTTATCACAATGGTTTGCAGGGGGAACCGCGTAGAGGTCAGCTTGACACGGTACATTACTAGCAATGAATTCATCAGTTACCAGCAATCCTCTTAATTTTTTGTTGGAAGCAACAGTATTTAATTAAAAAGTAAGTGCTAAGAATAAATTCGCTTATTACAACAGACACGAAGTATTTAAGGTCAATACACGCTCTACTTTATTAGTAATTGATCTGCAGCCAATCCTGTGGCCATCCCACTCGTTTACATTGTCATTCAGGCGTCCGGTACTCAGTACCTACTAATATAGTGATGTGACAAACTGACATGACATGCCACAAGGGATAGTCTGGATTCCGTAGCATACTTTATTTAAACTTTATTGACCAATAAATAATGGTACAAATGGTGGACTACATAATTAATAAAGATATACATAATATAACATATACATATATATACACTTACATTTAATATGATGATTACATTACTTGTTCTGTGACAGTGATGATGAGCATGAACATTTTTTTAAAGTATTCAAATTTTGGCATTCTAATAATTTTATTGGACGTTTCTTTATAGTCACGATATGTTTCATTTATGTCAAAGAAACATATACATACTCAATACCTATTATAGTATACTAATATAGTGATGTGACAGACTGACATGACATGCCACAAGGGATAGTCTGGATTCCGTAGCATTCTTTATTTAAACTTTATAGACCAATAATGGTACAAATGGTGGACTACATAATTAATAAAGATATACATAATATAACATATACATATATATATATATATACACCTACATTTAATATGATGAATACATTACTTGTTCTGTGACAGTGATGATGAGCATGAACATTTTTTTAAAGTATTCACATTTTTGCATTCTAATAATTTTATTGGACGTTTCTTTATAGTCACGATATGTTTCGTTTATGTCAAAGAAACATACTAAATGTTTCTTTTATTTAAATAGAAATATTTTCGCTTATTTCTCTCAGAACTATTCTCGAGAACTACGTAACTCTCCTATTTTCTTTATGTTAAATAACCTAACGACACACTTAATGATAAGTGTTTTTTTAATGGGTGATTATTGAATGGTGCCCTCTCCTACATTAAATATTTACGCTGACGGTGCACCAGTGGTGGATGATAGCATGAACAAGAGGTCAGGTCATTTAGACCACAGTGACCAATTCACTACATTCAACTCAAATAAGTGTTAACAATACATGTGAAGCATATCAAATCATAATATGACGTCCAGGTACCACTCATGCCTTACCTTGTACCTTCACTGCCATGTCTCACCCTCCAACTGAAACACATTTGACAACAAAACCAAGACTACTTATTTTCTAAGTTTTTAATTTTGCACATAGATTCCAGTGTTATCTACATATTTATAATAGCGATAAGATATACCTACTACCCACAGATTCGCAAAACCAGAAATTTGTTATCAGTTTCAGTTATAGATATTAACCCGTAATTGCTAGTTGGAAAGTGTAATGGCTATGAATACTCGAGTACGCTTCTTTTTAAACTACTTTCTTATGCGGTTTTAATTGTTCAACTGTTTACTATTAATAATTTTCCTTATTTAAAATTTTTTTGTTAAAGATTGACGGAAAACGGAGCATCTAACGGGTTGAGTGATTGATCGTCTGTTTTTATTAAGTGATGAATGATTGAAAAATTTATAGCAAAAACTATCGTTTAATGAATACATTTCGTTTAAATCAACTGGTTGAAATTTTTTCGGTAGTGTAAATCGGCAGTGGATAAGAAATATTTTAATACGCCTGTAGCCTGTACATAGTTCAAAATAAGTAGTCATTCGAGTCTTCGTAGTATTTTACGAAGAACCGAATGTTAGTAATAATTAAGTAAATTTGTTTCTCAATATTGGACTTTGACAAAGATCAACTTTGTCAAAGTCCAATATTGTTAAATCGCATGTTATTACTGTATGCTATATAATTATTTATTTAATCTAAACAGATATCACTTGACTATGTGACAATGATATAGATACCTGTACCTGAATATATAAGGTATCCGTCTGGTTGTAAGTTTTTCACGACTGAACGGCTGAACAGATCTTAAATAAATTTTATATGAAGACAGACTTTATTAACGACGACAGACATGTTAAATTTTATGGTCAAAATAATAAGGAATGGGGATGAAAATTTGTGTAGATGAAGTTGTGGGTAACGGTTAATTTTATGAATGAATGAATCGTAGGTGTGTATATATGTATATATCATTTACTTACGTAGAATCAGGAGTTGTTGTTTTTTTTTATTGTATGTAAAGGCTATAGACATAGATTCATCTCGTTTTATAGTCGATAAAGGATTATTCAATCGCATCACTATCAATATAGTTTCATTCGGGCGGTCGTCACCCAATAAAGTGATTAATTCAGGCCATAGTCCTCATCCATTTGTAATTAGGGTCATTGTTGGTTGCATCAACATCTGGTTGGACAATTGGATGCTTTATGGTTCACAGTTACAGTATGATAGGTAATTATTGGTTCATTTTGTTTATTGTTATTACAATGAATTAGATATTGGACAATATTTCTATAGGCCCTAATGTCTTTACATGTTATTTAGTAAGATAACAAAATTTAAATCTTTCTTACTAATATTATAACGCGAAAGTTTCGGAGTATGTGACGGATGGATGTATGTTTGAAATACTGACATAAAATGTCAAGTATGATGCAACAAAGTTGTGCTGGTCTAGTGAATAAAAAATAATAATAAAATAAATAGTAATAGTAATTAAAAAAACGGGAATTTAACAATATGGTGTTGTAATACTAAGATGTCGTAAACAATATATCAATTGTTATTTTTTATTGTTTCGGTATTGGTTTTCAAAATCAATTAAAAAATAGTCCTGGAAGATTCACACATCGTCAACTGGTTCTTAGATAGCCCGTATATATATATATATATATATATTTTTTTTAATATCTACATACTAAGAAAACTAATACGCTACAATACGAATAATCGTGTTCATTACGACACATGTTTGTACTATACGAGAATCGAACCCGAGATCATAGGAAGTACAGCAGTTGTGTATATCTATTCTTGAATTCGCTTCTCATTTGTAATGTTAATGAAATACTGACAACACCAACTGATACCGTCATTGCTTCCCCAAATCGAGTTGACTCTTGTTGGCTTTGGTAGTTGAAAAACGATTTTCTGTACTGTAAATCTTGTCCACAATCAGAGCAATCAGGTTGTATTTGAATAGAACTGATTTACATAATTATCTGATGCGCCAAATACCCGAACAAGAAATTGCGTAACGTAGAAATAAAAATAAAGACTTCAGTTTAATAAAGAAAAAAAACAGATATTTTATACCTTACTGCAGAGTCTTTGTACCTTTCTAAGTTTTTTGTTTGTAAACCAATTGTAATAAAACAAACACAATTTTAAGTGAAGCTTACCACAATACAACATTGAACCGCACACGTATGAGTTAAGTCGTTTCTGAGATTAACATGCACATACGTAAAGACAACTAGACAATAATTCTAACACTTAATTGCACATTATACATCTTTATTATACAAAACTTTTAGGATTAGACTCTACTATCTCAACTATTTATACTTGGGATAGCAGAGGCATATAGTTTTTACACCGCTCAAGAACAGAAAATAGACAGAAAATATCTTTATGTGCACATTCAATAAGGTCATTAAAGAAAAAAAATATTTTGTATACCTAGTAATAAGTACACTACAATAAAATACAAATACAGTAAATTTATCAAAAAGTTTAAGAACACTTTCACAAGTATTCATTAGATACTGACTAAATATTATCATAACTGTATTCGGAGAATGTATTTTCCTGCATTAAGTTATCTTCATAAGTGACATCGAGTGCAATGAACTTTCTAAGGGTTCCGGATAAGCCGACGGTATGCGCATGCGCTTGCAACTGTCATAGAGTAACGACATTATGCCTAATATGAGGACTAATATTGAATATTTTAATTGTATAAATAATAGTTTTATATTAGTTTATTGTATTAATTTATAAATTATTGTAAAATAAAAATTATTGTATTAATAATATTAATCAATTTTTATCTGAAATTTTTATATTAAGTCTCTAATATGTATATAAGGAAATTACTAGCAATATCATTAATGAAATTGTAGTCTAAAATCGTAAAAAAACATAATATTTTAGATTTTTAATGTCACTGGTAACAATACAAATTGCTACTATTAAAATATTTACTCTAACTAAATGACTACCCCTACTAATTCCATGAAAACTGTTTATTTCTAATAAATTATAATATGTTATTTTTTTATTATTTTATTTCATAGACATATTAATAAACGTTCAATCAATGCTTGCCAACGCACACATCGAGGCAGTGTACCCAAGATACTTGCAGCGTAGCCTCTTTGAATGGCTAATGTACGTTAAAGGTTATAATAATAATATGTTATTATTTGAATAATATAAAACTATATGAACCATAAATGCGGCACAGTAATAGTGAATAGATGCATTTGAAATATTTTTGATACGCATATGAAGTCAACTGAAATGTTTTTAGACTTATTCTAAGTCATGCCGTGCATAATTAGTTGAGGTACCCTAGAAATAGCTGAATATTTGATTAATTTGGTAAAAGATTATATTTGGGTGATATTGACAAAATGAAGCTAAATAAATGGCCAAACTGTTTTGTTAATAGTAGAAGTAGTTTGTCTGAATGGTATTTAGGCAATATCATATGTAGGTAATAAAATATTTTGTTGTTTATTACTAAATTTTTGTAGGCACTCTTTAGGTTTGTGGGAATTATATATATATAGATGGAAGTATTCTTAAAATTAGTTAGTATTTTTTGAGTTTATTACAAAATATTACAAAAAATAATACCTTTTTTTTGTATATTATTGGCACTCGTTTAGACATATTTCGTTGGACTTTCTTTAAAATGAACAATCTTTGACAAATGTGTGCCCACTTCCTTCGCCCACTCATATTTGATTCAGACCATACACAATACTTCCATACTAAACGCTGCATTAACAAATCAGATTAAATAAAAAGAAATATATATTAAGTCAGATATTTACCTAAAATTTTATGCAAATCATATTGATAGACTAAGACAACAAGAAGTAGTTTTTTTTAGCAGTTCTTCACATCAAATATTATATGTAAATAAACATAAACGTGAAGATATAGTTTTTTTTAAATTGGGTCAACAAACAGTGTGTAGGTACAATATATTGTTTTTAATAATTAACAATACATTATGTGTATGTTATTGTATCAATAATTTAATTTATGTTTACATAAATTAAATTATTGATACAATAACATACCATACCGCAGCATAGCATAACATACCGCAGACTGAATAAAACTGCTTGAAGGCAATTACAATGAAAGACATAATAGATAGTAAATAGTCTATAACGAGTAGTGGTATGGAATACTTCATTCCATTAAAGATGTGGTTACATCTATCTTACTTATTTTTATTACAGCCGCCAAGCAACTTCGAAAATATGTTGAAGGGAATTATAGAATAAGAAGGCAAAAAACATCTTTAGTCCTCACGAATGGCAATGCATGAGTATGCCGGGCGCGATATGATGGTCATTGGAATTACATGAAAAAATATATAAATTGCATAGTTTTATATATAACTGTGTATTCTGTGGTTACTGTATGATCTGGAATGTTATAGTATTAATAAATTATTCCAACCGTAAAATTATGAATTTGTTATCCCAATTTAGATCACCCATCCACTAAAGGGTAATAAAGACGTCAAGACTGAATAAGCTCATACATTTCCTCTTGAGTACAATTTGTCAACGTGTATTGTCAACAACTGTGACATCGAGTTGTCACGTTATTAATTCTTAATGCCATAGAAACGGTTTTTGTAATCACATCGGTTGAAAATCCAATTTGGTTGAGTAACAAATATCTTATTCACGCTAAAATAATACTTGTGTGTATACCGATAAGATCAATTATTCTGCCATATCCAATATATATACCATTCAGTAATGGAATAATGTAATATATTTAGTGGGAATAGTGTAGGTATAATGCAAGTATTGCTAACGTATTCAAACAGGAGAAAGTTTTTAATTAGATTACTAATACTTTTTATATATTAAGTATAGGAATTACGCCAATATAGATCCGATTTTGATGATTTTTAATTTAGTTATGTGATGACAGATGATTAACGGTTTAACTAAACGGATAATCCGTTTAGACCGTTAATCTAATGTCTGTGATTGTTGTTGTTTTATCTCTACGGTATAATTAAAAAATACCACAGAAATTTTGTAAATATCTTGTGGTATTTCCTATATTTATTTTTAATATAGTAGCTAGTTCCGTATCCTATACTATACTATTAATGTCAATAATATATTTGTTAATAATGGCTTTAAATGACAGGTTTTCTGTATCAAAATCTCGGCGAGAAATGTAGACTACAATTTTTTTTAGTATTAGAGATGTGGTGTGGTGCCTAGTTATGATTTATTATTATTATTATTATTTCATTTATTTCAGATATTGATCCATCCATATTATGTTAGTAAATAACTTATTACTTAACTATGTTAGTAATTTACAATTTCATATATTTAATTCATATAGATGTCTCTGTCCACGTGTGGTCCGCAGCAATGCAGCGATATCCAGTGAAGTGGACAGTCCGACATTTAATATTGAATTATTTTATTATGTTTTTGTTAATAGTAAATTTACTTGACTGATATCTACTTACTAGTAGCGGTTCTGTTTGCCTTCTGAGCTCCAATCGATTATTTGCCAGATGATGCCTAGTTAAGAGGCGAAACACGTCTCACAATATGGACGTAGACTTAGTTACATTCGGAGATTGATCACAAATAAGAAAGATCATCTCTATGATCTTTATTTTCTATTCTATTCTGAAGATCTCGGTAGTTTAGCGGTTTAGGACTCATCCTTACTTTGCAATTGTAGCTGGTTCATCCTCTTACAATACAAATATTTATATAGGTCTGGTTAGTTTATTCATTATAGTATATATAGAAAAACATTTATTCATAAATATTTAAGTGTCTAGTACCGATAATAGAAGCTCCACTAACTTTGGGATTAGATGGCGCCTTATAAGTTCCCAAATATTATTTATTTTTTATTCTTGATTCTTTGCATGTTAAGATCGTCTTTGTTTTAGTGGTGCAGTCCAGATCTATGAAATCTCGCATATTTAAAATGTACATAATACTAGTTGGGCTAGCAAGTTCGTGCCTGTTGTATTAGCCGACACAGACAAAAAGACAAAATTTCTAATATTATTGTTTTTAGATCTGTTATACGCATTGATAAAGTCTTTATCATATATCTTCCATATACAGACAACGGTCAGTTATAATTTGACTATATCTATGTAATTAAAGATTATGTTGCATTATTAAATTATAATACAAATATACTTAGAGTCGCTAACGAATGTAGAGGTAAAAAATATAATATGCTAGAATTGTTTGAACAAATGTCGTATAATTTGTTAGCCCTGTTCTCTCAGTTCACAATCAGACTAAAACGAACGCGCTTCTTATTTTTTAATATTAATTGCTGTTAAAAGTTATGGCTCTACTTTTATTCCAAAGAAGAAGAAATTATTGCTGTTATTATTTCATCATCTAAGAGTTAATCACAAATGTTAATTGACACAATGATTTGGATTCGTCATTTAGATTCCACATCACGTCTTTTAGGGTGCAACTCGAGGTAGTAATCGAACTTATTGCACACTTCTCCATTTTTGAAGTCGACTATTATTCGTTGCTTTTTTTTAATGGATGATTATGGGTTTAGCCGCCTGCGCTAATGGTTAACGCTGGTGGGGCACCAGTGGAGAATGATGAACATGAAGTCCGTTCAGTTATCACGATGGTTTCCAGAGAGACGGCGTGGAAGTTAACTTGACATATTGTATATTGCTAGCCATATACCATGTCATCAGTCCACATTACTAACAAATCCTTTCCCCCTATTCGGTGCATTAACTTTACCACTCTCCTTCTGTAGACCAGCTGCTACCCAGTGTAAGATTACAGTTGTTATTGGAATCTCGGATTATTAATAGTCTCCGTTGATTGATTTATAGATATTTAACTGCCAAATGAACCTTCCGTTTGTTTATAATATACTTTTTTAGTACTGTTTATTTTTTATTAAAACGCATCACAGTTTTATCTGCATCGTTGAATGATTGTACATATAATAGCAGTTAAACTGGTCCAGGAATGAGGCCGATCGAATAAAATGTAGTAACCGGACACGTGGGAATTTTATATGATAACGTATAGAATCAGTATCGAGTAATAGTATTAATCTATATTTTGTATAGTATATTTATTTTTAACGTACTTATCTGAAACACAGACAAAGCTTCAAATTCAAAAGTGAAATTTAAAAAAAAATGTTCACATCTCTCAGTATATGTAACACTGAGAGTTGTGAAGAAATATCAAGAATTTTTTTTTGTACAATATATAGTAATTAACTATAATATTAATTATTTTTGTGCACTATAATACAAATTTGTAGATATACGCATAATTCGAAATTCCTTAGTTTAAGTCTATATTTGTTTATGTAAGGCTTTTATGAATATATAAATATATTATATACGTTATCAAAATATAAATTTTATGATAATAACGACGTAGGTTTGTGGTGAACTCGGCTAAATTTTAGAACTAAATACCTAGTAACTAGTTGCTTAGTTTTTGTGAACTTTCCCCGTTAAATGTTATTGTTCTGTTCTGTTTATTCATATTTCTAGTCATTCTCTGCGATGATTTCAGACTTACAAACACATGTTAAAATAACAATATCTTTTCTGTGAGCCATCCATTATACTGGTACAGTAATTTCGTTTCTAACAGAGATTAATTACAACCATATTTATATTTGATCCCGTCATGTATATCATAACAAATGTTGACTAAGAGCATCTACATTCACAATAAAATGTAGTATTCTACTGGTAGGGCCAATCTATATAATTCTGACAAAGATTGGTGAGTAAGTTATAAGAAATAATATATTTTATTTATTAGATTAGTGACACTATATCGCAAAATATAAATAAAGTCTGTTAATTTTTCATTCCGTTTCCTTTTTTATTTTTATGAAGTCGCCTTTTTTGATACTGTACTCACACAATTAAGAGGAAATTATGTATTAAAGTTCAACAATCCAAATGACTATACTTAATGCGACAAAGATAAGCGGATGTACACACTTAGCTTACCTGTATACATGACCCTCATTTCACTGATAATCTGGTAATGAGGTAAAATAACTCAGATTATTTCCCGCTTCTGCAATAGTGTGGAAACTATAAGCTGTTTATTCAATATGATATTATGTTTACTGAACCCATATCTGTTTGCATTTGTCAACACAAAACATAAATCATCCAAAGTTTTGTGTTATTGTGAAAAGGTTTTTAAATCATAAAACAAACACTCGCATTGGGTCGACCACACGCGATGTGTATGCATGAGTCAGTAGTCTTATGAGCATTTCTGTGCTTAAATTATCGCTATATCGTTTTTGCACTATTTGTGGATCATCTCTAAAATCAGGTCACAATTATTATGGTATGAAATTTTAATTTACGGTGTCTGACTAGCAGCCGTGGTTCGTTCGTTTTTTTTCTGTAAGAGAATAAACCAAATCTGCCAGTAAAAATATAAAAATGGAACAGTTTTCAACCTAATTAAAGACGAAAGAGGAAGTTCTCAGATATCTGCATATTTTGTGTCTATATTATCACTAATTATGACTTATTTTAATAGACCCATTTCAATGTGCACAATACCTGTGTTAGTTCTTAAATTTTTCATTTTTTATTTCGGACAGTAATTTACCTCCACTATTAATTTTAGTTTTCGTAAGGAACATAGCATTCTTGTTTCTATTTCTATAAAATAAGTTATTATATTTATAAATACTGGCTGATGATAATCAGTGACTGATCAATATATTCTAAAAGTCTTTATAAATTAATTTGTACCAGTAAACAAACAACTCTTTAAAAAGCGTTTGGATATTATAATTACAGTGAATTCTATATGATTTCCCTTTGTTAATGGAATAGATTAAACTAAGAAGCTACAAGCAGCTGCGAGTGAATGGATTATTTTTTGCATGCATCAAATGCATTACAATGTACCATATTTAACGTCATTACTATGGTCATCCACCCTATAGTATGTAGGTAAGTATTATGTAATCCTTCCTTGATCATTGTAAACCAATGTGACTTAATTCGCCTTGTCGCAGTCAAAGGATCGCGTAACATTATGCCATGACTTTAGCGGCATAAAATAAGCTCCTAAGAACATTACGTTGAATTTGTTTTGTTATCGCTAATTTCTGCTGAAATTAAAGTTCCAGCAACAGTGGCGTGTTTGTCGGTCACCTCAAACAATTTTGTGTTGGCAAGTTAATAGTCGGCAGACATATTGCGCTGAAGGAAACTTTTTTTATTACTCAACATGCGAACATAGTGTGGTATAAATATTTATGTACAACTGATACACGTATTATTATAGTAACGTTGTATTATAATTCTATTTTGTCTGTAGCTCGTAACTAGCACATTGAAATGAATTCCTTTACAAATTAAAAAACCAGGAACATAACAGTTCATAACCGACTTTTTGCTTTATTAGTTTAAGTTTTAAATTATTCTTTTATTTTTTATTGACATGATTTATATCGCGCATACTGCACCACATAGATTATTCATAAAGTTGAAGGCAAACGATATTGAGTGAGCTTACAAAGCGTGAACCCAGAGATAAAGCTCCCAGAAAATCAAACAGCGTGGTATATCTACCTTAATTACTTTGTGAACCATTCATCATTGGAATGTATCATCGCTCCTTCAAGAAGTAACGCATATAATAAAAACCTGATACTCGCGACATCGTCTGTACAAACAATTATCCTTTATTTAAACCCCTCTCAGATTATATTTACTAAAAATATAGTCCATCTTCATGTCTAATTTCAAACCGTTAGTTATGAAAAGGTAACAAATTGATAGAAATACATACTTTCCCATTTATAATACTAGCTTTTAGATGAAAGAAATCTATGTCCACCCTGCATGATACAATCTATCTTCACCTTATATTACTTTAAAGATCCGTTCGGCAGTTTATTTGTGACAAGGTAATGTACACAGACAGACAGTTATACTTTCGCATTACACAGTCACTTCACTACATAGTATAAAACAAAGTCGCTGTCGCGGTCTGTCCGTCTCTATGTATGGCTAAATCTTTAAAACTACGTAACGAAATTTGATGCGGTTTTTTTTAAATAGATAGAGTGATTCAAGAGGAAGCTTTATCTGTATAATATATCCATAATATTTTAGAGACACTCATAAATTTAAAGCTTTCTGATAAGATGTCGTAAATAAACACATGTTCTTGCGTTTACATTGCAAATGCTGGCTGAACAGCACGAGATAAATTAAAATAATGTACTGTAGTATTGTACGCCTTAAAAAGGTCAACAAAAAAGTCTATGATGGTATATGTCTATCTCTTAAGGATAATCCACAATAACCAATTTTCAGCCTTTACAATATACAGGAAAAAATGGCTTATTTACAAAGTGATTTTAAGCAATACGGCATTAATTTCTATAAAGTAAGTACCTTAAATACATTGTCCATTTAATTTCAGAGGGCCATATACATATATGGCAATATGGTCCTTTACAGTATGTAATTTAAATTAATATTTCCGAAGAAATTACCGATTTAAAATGCAGGGACTTAGTGGTGCGCCACTAGCCCGGTCGGCAACGCTAAACAAAACATGTTCTACTGGCTATTGACAAAAAAGCTGTAAACGTTGTTTATAAAGACATGTTGTAGGTAGGTATACTTGTATTTAGTATCAGCATTGCACCCGTGCGAAGCCGGGGCGGGTATGAAAGCTAGTATGAAATTACGTCGCTGCCGCTGACTGTCCCTATGTATGCTGTATGCTTAATAATAGATAGTGATTCTAGAGGAAGGTTTATATATATAATAATATACATGTACACCCAGGGGAAGCCGGGGCGAGTATTTAGGTTATAATAATAATACGCGTTGATTGCAAGTATATAAAAATGTTTTTAGTTGTTCAGTAATGAAGGCGCCATTACAAGGTCTGGTCTCTGCGGTATCGATATTATTATAATCTCCTAATTAATATGAACGACGTTTGATATCTGACTTATTTGAACCCACCGGAAATGCCTGGACCTGGTTATTCCAGGAATACAAAAAGTCTTAATAAATGCTAAAAATAGATATGTCATAACATACATAACGTCTGTGTAGAATTTGTACTTCAAGTAGTATTTGATTGTACTTTACAATACTTACTTGTACTTATACAAATTACGGGAGGAGCAGTTGTCAGTAACGAAGATTAGAGCAATGTCACTACATGTATAGGTAGAGCTCCATGCTGACCACCCTCGAAAACATCCGGAATCTTGAAAACACTACATGATGAATTAAATTTATCATCCTATTTATTAACTGATGCCCCACCAACATATACCGATAACGCAAGCGGATGCACCAATGCATATTAACCTATAAAAAAATATGATATCATTTCTCCACCGAGTACAACAGAAATTAGCATATGTGCTACGCCAAGTTCAAACATCATATATACTAAATTACAGTAAATATTTCACTGATTTAAGCGTGAAAATGTAACAGACAGACAGGGCAGTTTATGTTACAATAGTATTTTTATATTACAATCTACTACATACGTGATTCGAGTCACGCGTTCTCTATCAAATATTCACCGGATCTCAGTGTAATATATAAGATTATTCTGGTTGCTTTTCCTAGATACGATGCTCCCATATTTATCCAGCAAGACTAAAGAACATCTGCGAACTTTCTTTGCTTCGACCCTCTGCATCATTTATAATCATAACTCCTCCAACGAACACTTTAACTTCGCACCTCGCCTAGCACTCGAATTGATATGAGAAAAGTGGCAGAAAATATTTTTGTAAGTGCCTTTTGTGCTATGGCTCTTTCAAATGTAACTTTATAAGTTCCTTAATAGTGTTACATTTTCTTTTATAACTGAGATTTTTATATAAGACTAGCTGTTAGCCGAACTTCATTTGGTTTTTTTTAAATTAAAAATGGCGTAAGTCTATCTTCATGTTAAATTTCATTAATGTCAAATTTCAACGTCTCAGTGGTCTAGAGGTTTAGCACACCGCTTTACTTCCAATGGTCGCGGGTTCGATTCCTCGTACGGGGCAAACATTTGCATTCATGAGTATCATTGTCTGTTTTATAGTATTTCCTATGTATATATTTTAAAAAATATCTAACTATTTATATCAGGCGTCTGGTAACCATACCACAAACTCTGCTTATCATGGGACTAGATAGCACTGTATTAATTGTTCAGGGTTATTTATTTATTACATTCCGGTCATATAGTGTATACAGTACGGAACGCTCGTAAGGTGAATAAGTAATCGTTGTCCAGCAAATCCTGTTAACTAAACATAATAGTATAAGTAAGGATACTGATATTATTTTTAAATATATATATTGCTTTATGCTTTTTAGCCTATTTCTAAGATTACTCTATATTATTTTATCTGAAGTTGTTTACTTCAGTGATTATCGTAAAAAGAAATTGTTGTTCAGATCCTTTTCATGTATTCGGGTTTGTTACTCTTTACGATGTAAAGAATTATAGTAAGAAACTTTTTCTATAAAGTTACCATTTTCTTTGGGTTCTATATAATTTTGCAACACATACACATAATTATATTCTGGGTGTCGTGGATTCAATATAAGTTTTATTATATCTATGTGCGTGCGTGAGGTCATGAATACCGAAGGTCTTTCCGTAATATAATGGTTGTTCATATATACTCGTATATCTAACACTGCAGGAAGCTTTGTACGCAAAAGGGATTTATTAGTCTTTCAATTTATGTTTTCAATTTAGCTCTTTTAAAGCAACATCCGTGATTTGTTTATGTGACGCCGCTCAAACCAAGAGGCCAACATTTGTGAACCAGTAACAAATGTAAACGATTACTTTACGCGCTTTAATGAAATTCCCAACGTTCCTTTAATTAAAATAGTCCAAAACAATGGACCAATAAAGAATCTCCCGCGAAATTATTGTGGTCGAGTATTGTCTGCAATATTTGAATTTTAATTAATCATCTTAATAATTAGCCATTGAAGCATAACAAAACGTTAGAAGACAATAAAATAATTTAGCAGGAGAGCTGAGTATTTTAAAATTAATAAATGAAAATTAATTGTAGAATACTTATTTCTCGACCGAGGTAGTATGGGTACCTCTATTTGGCCACTTATTTCGGTTGCCAAGTGCCTTACTTCATAAGCTGTGTATGAGTTGAATGATGAGAGAAGGCAATGAAATTACTCTGGATGGTCTGAAAAAATACTGAGTGTAATAACGTTTTATGAGCAATTTACTAGTCACCTTAAAATAAGGAAATTTTAAGTGGTTTTAATTTAAAATCAAATCAATTACTATTTCCCTTGGTCAAGACATCACGCATGAACAGATGGACCGATATCGCTAATTCTTTTTTATGGTTCATATGTAAGAAAAAAATAAGAAAGTAGCGCGGACCGTATTCAATATTCATAGTTAAGATAGGACAACGTCTGTCGGGTCAACTACCGCTTATAATTTTCTTATTTAAAACTTTTAACTCTCTTGAGAGCGTCTATTTTGTTGCTATACCTTGGCTAGGGAAAGCTCCCAAATACATTATTTCCTAACTTATTATGTTGTTAACCAGTAAACACTATTATTAAATGCAATGTGTTTCTAAATGTATACAGAACAGACGGTGGTGCGGATGTTATGCCAAAATTATATTTAGATTTAAAATAAACCTATCAGGCATGCTACATTTGCATACAATACAATGTGTGAATCTCAGTTTGCAATAAATATTATTTTTTAAAGTCTAGACCGTAGCACATGCACTGTAAATTTTATATTAAGCCCATTGTGTGGGAAAGGATTTTTTGGAAAATCTTGTATTAGTTATACTGTTTTAAAGTACCAAGTACGGCGTTTAATAAATTAGGTAGTTTCTCGTTCGTATATTGTGTAGGTACTCGGCCTGCCCCTATCATGATGGTTGATAGTTAAAAAATGCACCTTACAGCTCATCTCGTGCGGATGTTCCTCAAGTATAATTGAAACCAGTGTTTTATAAGTGTTCAAACAATGAAATTGTGCTAATACATCCCCTGGATTCTGATATGTACTGAAGAATGCAAAGAATCTCAGAATATCCAAATGTATGATTAACCTAACCTCAAGCTTCCACACATGATTTTCCCTAACTAAATGACAATTATGGTAAAATCGACATGCAATGTTTTTATTGGGGTCAGAAAATGAAGTTGAATATTTTTACTAGGATAAAAAATATTGTACATTTAAAATTCATTGTTATTTAAACTAAATCGAAGAATCTAATAAGTACAAAGCTACATAAAAAAGGTTATTTTAATGGTTTATGTATGTATTGCATAAAAGCTATATTATTATAACATTATTATTATTATAAACTTTTTAATGCGTTCTTAATAATAAAACGATGACAGATCTCGGGAACTCGTTTTTTTACTCGTAATACAGGTAGTTAATACTGTCTAGCGAATTGATAGATGGTTAATATCGAAAAGCTGCCCCGTTCCTACATCAATATCAATTTGATCCTTTATTCATATACTCCAAAGTAACCGAGAATTTGACTAGATATCTAGAGTTGATAAATGAAATAATTATGTATTATATTATATACATATATTGCAAGGTCTCTTCGCATGCTTATGTAAATATTTCCCGTCTCGAGTTAGCATTCTCGTTACGTTTGCATTATTAAAAATTTTATCTTGATGCAAAATAAAATATTAATCGTGGACATAGTGGACTTTGTATTCTACACCTACTGAATTTTATATGATGTTTTATTTAAACGAACCTAAGTTTTACTTATTGGAGACTATTTTATGATTTTCGAAGTCTATGATTTTTAAATTATTGTTTTTACTCTCGTCCTTTGATCCTATATGTTATACAGTTGTGGTCCGTTTTTCCGAATGCTGTTTTCCATATCTATAAACCAATTGGAATAAAATTTACTCTGAAATCGGAAAATAATCTGTTAGGTCGTTTCTGAAATTAGCGCGCAGAACCTAACTACACTACTAATGTACTAATAATTATTGTTTTGGTTTCCATTAGGTTAATAAAGTAAAGATATTTGAGAAAAAACCCAATGTTGGTTTTTTCTGACATGTCTTTCAGGTATATGCAGTGATTTGATACATTTTAAGTAGTAATAGTATAGATTCCACTGTATTATTATAAAGTAGTATAATTTTGTTACAGGTCAATTATTTATATACAGTCAAAAGTAACAACTTTCTTCACATCATTCTTTAAGGTAAGTTTTTAGAAATGTTATTTATTCTTTGGTACTTATTTAGAGATTATTACCTGATGAGGTCTTATCAAGTTAGATTTTGTATGTCACTCTAGAAGCTACATGGAGGTTTTCAAAAAGGGTGTATTGAGGACTAAGAGCTCAGCAACGCGATACTCACCTGGTATTTCAGGTGTACATTACCATCAAATGGGTAGTATGCTTGAATACCACCACTTTGGTATAAAAATATTGCTTAAATAAAATATCGGCCCAATAAAAAAGTTTTTATAGTCAATATATTGCAGCGAATTACTCAAATAATTTGTAAGTTGCGACATATACATGAAATTGATAACCTTCCCTATTATTTTCTTCGATTAAAAGGGCATTCATTATCTACTGTATATATTACGAGTACTAACACGAACGTTATCTATTTATGCATATAATAAATATGGAGAAAGTAGGTATGTTCCTTATTTAATATCACTTAAAACTATCGTAAACATTATTTGAGAAGTTGAAGAAAGTGTATACTCTAGTACATTTATATTACTTAATATGTAGGTTAATTAATTATACTACGTATTAATTATAAAGCGAATGAAAATACAGAGAAATCATACATTGTTCATTTTCGTTAAAATGAAAGTGTAGTACTTAACCATAGCAGTAAACATTTATAAATATAGTATATACATCTTGTATATTAAAAACGACTGTTTGGATGAATATATACGAGTATTTTGAGAATACATCTAAACTAAATTTCAATTCATAACGTTCTGAAAATACTTGATTCTTACGTAATAAAGAAAATGTCGAGCAATCATATACATACATACTTGCGGTAATAACAAGGGATTCAAACTTTATTCTATTCCAATACAGATTTGTATTGTTACACATACATAAGACATAGTTACTTGTATTATATATATGTGTATACGTATATATCTATAGCAATATATATTTTACGTGTCGAAATATATATGAATTCGCGAAACCCACAACCCAAGATCTTTGTATATTCTGGGCTATGTATCTTTTAAGCGAAATACACGAAGGTTATGACTTGGCTAGAATAAGTGGAAAGGTTTTCAAAAGACCTGTGAAACAGACGGACGTTAATTAATGCTAACTAAATCAAAACAGTTTCAATATCAATTCATCACCTATCAAAACTTGACGAAATATGCATGTTCTATATATTAGCGAAACTCGCGGTCGTTTACATGTCTTATACAGTTTTTGACCTATTAAATTATTTTTGCTTTTAAAAAATGTTTATTTTACTAAATAATCAAGATATAATTTTTTCAATATGGGTTATTATATTGATCTCTTGTTAATTATTTCATGCATATATATTGTTCCGAAAAACTCATCTTAAAAATAGATTTAGAAAAAGCCAGCGAATGCTTTTTCTTCGTCTACTCCAATTTTTCTTTAGTGCAAACGTACTAAAAGCATTCTAAGTGTTTTTTTCGTTACTCGATATTGTTCCCCAATTATTTGTTTTTGTTGATGTTCTTCAAACCTACGTGCAATTACGACGCTTAGTTTTGTCAGAAAAGAAATCATCGAATCGAAGACTAGCTACTCGCCCCCGGCTTCGCACTGTTGTACATATGTATATCTATAGATATAAATAAAATTGGAGTGTCTGTTTGTAATATTGAAATAACAGTTTTTTACTACATGCATATGAATATATATATACGGTACATATACCAAAATAACATTTTTTATAATTTTTGTCTGTCTGTCTGTTTGTTCCGGCTAATCTCTGAAATGGTTGGACCGATTTTGACGGGACTTTTTTTGGCAGGTAGCTGATGTAATAAGGAGTAACTTAGGCTACTTTTTTAGAAAAATAAAGTTAAATTCTACGCGGACGAAGTCGCGGGAACAGCTAGTTATATACTAAATAAGCTAGTTATATATAAACCTTCCTCTTGAATCACACTATCTAATAAAAAAACCGCTTCAAAATCCGTTGAGTACTTAGATTTAAGCATACATAGGAACTGACAACAATAGTGACTTTATTTTATACTATGTAGGTAATGATGACAATGTGTTCAGGCGACCGAGGAACTATTTCAATCGCATTATTAAAAATTAATTACTAGTTCCAAAGTTACTGACCGAATCTTGTTCTACTATATAACCTGAGATGCACCAGTTTTCAAATAAAAAAAATCTTCAAATTCGTGTCATAATCGTAGAACAATGTTTCAAATATCACACAAACAAATTAGAAATAATATGGTTATCTATATAACTTCTTTCTTTTTTGACTTCGGCTGAAAATAACAGTTTAAGGGATCAATATCTGGTCGGTCGTTCATAGTCCACCACTGTCCGTAGTCTCCCAGTGGGATTACTACAAGGATTGGTGACCATCGGTACTAGAGTTCGTCACTCAATCTAGCCGGAGGTTTATTTGCAAAGTCATTATTTATTTATTTACTTCAATTCGTTCGAGTGAGTAATATAGGACTGTGTTAACATTAAATATGTTAGCAGTACTTACACTGTGATAGACCTGAGTACTTGACGAGACCTTCGTTAACAATTTACGACTCCCGACTCCACATTAAACTTTCACCGTGTCGACTTAATAATACAACATTTCATTGAAGATAGTTGTACGAGACTTTGTTACCGAGATGCTGGTAACGACATAGTAGAGAGGTATTGAACAAGGATGAAATGTTGTGGTAACTTATATGCGAGTAATATAAGACTAAATAAATATCTATTGTCGTTATGTGCTCTGCTTCATGTTTTCATTATTTTTTCGTACCTAAATCAGATAATATTAAAATACCTCAATATCTTAACAATATATTTAATTATTTCTACCAGTAAAAATGAATGAAAATAGAGAAATGTTTGTATAGACGTTTATTATTGCAGACCGCAGTGACAGAAGAATTATAAAACAAAAAGTATATAAAGAACATAATATTGTGAATAGGGATAAAAGAATATATAAAAACTGCCAGTGACTCTCATTGTAGGTCTAACACTATCAATTATTTTTTATCGATAGTATTGTACTAATTTAGTTGAGAATATGGCGCTGTGTGAATTCGTCTGGTTTATTATTCTATTATCGTATTATTGTAGTCTTATCTCGACGTACATTCTTAAAAGTCTAAAACAAATCGACTTCAACCCTACTCGATTGCGCAACTGTCTCTATTACAACGCAATTCTATTCACCTTGTTCAGGCATTATATCTCTGTATCCAGACTACGAATATTTAAACGCTACTTCTCTCATGTAGATAATCAAACAGGAAAGCCACGCAACCGCTGGAATCTAATTTACTCTGCGTTTTATATGTACGAAATGTATTTTCCGTTATTGCTTTAGTGTAATGTAATAACTATTAGTTTAAATAGAAGCTACAATTTCATTGGTTTTATATACTGTATGATGTTTAGAACCAACTCAATATTAATTTTCACTGACGTAAAGGCTCCAACATTTAGTACCTACCTAGCCTTATCCTAACTAATATTATAAAAAGATAAAGATCACAAAATAGAGATTCTACTTATCGCGGTCAATATTTTTCCTCGAAAAGTTATCATGAAAATAACCTACACCAAATTTTGATCGACAAAATTCAAATCTGCATCTCAGCTTCCCAGACATGTATGTTCTTCGTTCACTACGTTAGGAATTCAAAATTTCTCATCATCTTATACAGTCACATCTAAAGGATTTTATTTTTATCTTATATTTAGAGATATATTATGCATACCATCCATCAATATGAAAGTTATCAAGGAAATAAATTTAAATGAGTAAAAAGTTTTAGCTGTGGCAAGCATTTTCAGTTCATTTCATATAATTTTGGTTAAACTTGGAAGTTTGTTTAAAACTACACGTTTTAAGGCAACTTGCTAACTCGTAGCTAAGTTGCTACACGTATCTGTAAGCGATACTCGACTTTATCGACATAACTTGGGGATTACATTTACGTGTTTAATGGAGTGCGAAAAGCGAGTTCCCTCAATGGCGTCACATTTTTATCGGCAGTTAATGGATTTTGGCAATTTTTGCTTTGTTATGAAATTGTAAGTGCTCGACGCGACGTGTTGAATATTAGCACTTAAGTTTCATGAAGTCGACATTTCACAAATATTATTATTTTCGCCGTATCTTTCTTAAATTAATATTTAAAATCTTGTGTCAGTGTTACTTATCAAACTCCTCCGAAACAACTTGACCAATTGGTGAATTTTTTAGTAGGCTTCCAGTAGGTGGTAGGATATTTCTTGGACGATTATGTGTTAAGGGTAGCCTTATCAAGAAATGTTCTTCTAGAAAATGTTTAAAAAAAAGAAAATCTCTAAATATTATTCATAATATAGGAAAACCATTAGTGGTAATTATTCATTAGTGAATAATTTATTCACTCTTATGGTATAGGTATAGTATTTTCTCTAAAATAAAGATTCTATCATGAAAGCAAAGGATAAAACTCTTCAATAGTACAGTTAAGTTTATGTGTGATACATTTGACATTTTTATTAAACTTTTACCTTCATAACTGAAATGTGTATTTTGACGTAACTCTACCAATAATAGATAAGTTGGTACACGTGTAATTTTATAGCTGAACATAAATATGGTACGGTACATTTCGTTTGAGTAAAATACTCATACTGTAGGTAGGTACTTTTGTTTCAGTTTTATTTCGCGCTAGGATGTCAATAGCCTTATCCCTGTTGGTTTCTTTTACGACATCTTACATGTCTTACTGCATTGGAGCTTTTCTTATTTCCTTTTAAAATATTGAAAGTAACTTAAATTTAAAAGTGCCGACTTAAAAAACACAAAAATAAACTTGTTATTTTTATTCATAGTTTTATATTAAATATAATAAAGAAACAACCAAAGCAAGTAATCACCGATAAAAAACCAAAAATTAATGCGAGAGACGGCGGTAGACCCGCCTGATAATTTGCAATGCTTCTGATTAACCCATTGGTATAACAGTCACATACTTAACGGTATATTTATTTATTGTAACAACGGTCATGAAACAAATATACTTGCATTTTATTCTTTCGAAAAATAAAACCTACCGAATTTAATAGGACTCTTAAAAAGTGTGTACTTAGATAATGTTTTCAAGATAACAACAAGGTCGGAGGGTTATTTCAATTTTTAAGGCAAATGTTTAACAAATATTTCGCGATATCTTGCCTTGTTAAGTCTCGCCGGATGCCACAATATCGCGCACGCGCTGCTGTAAGATCCACAAGCTTCAGTCGATCAATGTCCATCAGTTACCGGATGTTAATGTATGTTAATACATATAGTGAATACATGCCTTTGTTACATGTGCATGTATAAGCACATTCTTAAGTTGGGCGCTGTATTAAATAAATCGCATTTAATAGATGTTGATGTTAAATCAATTTAACATTCCAACAATTCGATCAAAACTGCACTGATCAAACTCATTATTCAAAGCAATACCCAGTTCTGTGTCCGTATCCTATACGATTTGAATATTAAAGATTTTTTTTGTAATTAAGAAAAGTTATTTAATTTGAAGAATTAAGATTTTCAGAAAATATTGAGATCTAGTTTCAAAACGCCGAGGCAGTGACAATATAGAGAATTCGTCTGCTTTTCTATATGATAATTATAATTGATAGGCTATGTCCTTTCGCCATAGCATCTAAATCTTCATGAAAAACATTAATATCGGCAGTTTTTTTTTTATAATGATAATAATATAGTATATGAAAAGGTAAAAAACAAACAAACGGATGCTTTGGTACTTATATGATTTGTTAGATGTTAAAACAGAACTCAAAAATTATGAGAATATTTTAAAGTGAATGGTTTAAAAAATAAAAAACCAAAATATTTTTGATAACATTACAACGATTTACCTCATTGCATCAGACGTAGCCATTTCTGTAATGTCACGATGTCAATGTCAAGTATCAAGTAATAAAAAATGTCACTTGCCATGTAGTGATTACTTGTCATTTGTTTTATAAATGTAGTTATTTCCGATAGTTTTACATCCCACTATGTCTGCTCATACCTAACCTGGTAAGCTATCTCTGGCAGTAATTGGAACTCTTAATGCTATATTTTAAAACTCATTTTTATTTTATACTATGTTTTTTATAAACATGTTATAGAATTTAGTGAACTAACTAGTAATAATGTATAGTTTAAGCGGAATTCTATAAAGAAGTCTTCCGGAAGTAGAAACAATTGGCGCTAAAGAAGAAAATATAGTTCTTTCAATTCTCGTAGCTACATAGTTAAGAACAACTTGACTATTACAGACCATCATGAAGGTCGCTTGCTTATTTTGTTATTATCGCATTCTAAAGCAACTCCCAAGTTCAATTTCGGGTAACGCGAATTATAAATCGGATACTAGGTACTAGTACTTAGCCAGTTTTTTTTTTAATGTTTATACCATACGTCAAGACCTATTTTCCAGAACACTTTTTATTGTTACTCTTTGGCTATCCTCTGATGCTTAAAGGTTCTAATTATAGTTTAATATTTGTAATTTTACTAGTTAAAGACAGTAAAATTATATCTTTATTTTTTAATCTTTTTATTTTTATTACTTCATTGTTACGCAACAGCCGAGACCCAGTCGAGTTGACATTGATACGTGCCATGTCTCAAACGACCCGCACTTACGACCAAATAAGGCGGCAGTGCGTGCCAAAATGGTATAAACGTGCCAGATATTAGCCTGCTTCAATTTGATTAAAATTTTAAAATGCCAGTCCTGAAGAGCGGCATAGGTACGAAAGCTTGAGTTTTCCGCTACGTTAATTAGAAGATAATTAGATTCGTTTAGGGATTTAAAGTTAAGAGCATTAGATGGGGGCGTATCGATCACTGCTTGGAGCACGTTTAAACTGTATAAATTAGATATAGCTAGCAAAAATTAAACTAAATAATTATATAAGAAATACTGCTTAAATTTTCGTTACATCACATACGATCTTTGGGTAACTCTGTACTGGCAAACGTAGTGTAGAACGTACATTAGCTAGAGTAAATGCCTTGAGTGTGCTATAGGTAGTCAATGGATAGTGGAAGTCTGTCAGCAATATATTGTAATTAAAATGATGTTAACAATCTAGTTAACATTTTCAAAGATGTATTTTATAAATTAAAGTATTTTAACTCGAAATAAAAGTAATCTCATTATGACAATATTACAGAACCTAACAATAAAGTTCAAAAATTTAAAATTTAAAAACTTAAAAGTTTAAATGGATATGACACTATATATAAAGATATAGGGTGTCATATCCATGATGATTTATAACATATAGATATATGACACTTATCATTTTCAAGCAAAAGACCGGCAAATTGATTGCCATTAACGTTACCAAAAAAATCGGAAGAATTTAGTTACAATATAAATATGTTATAGTTATATTTATGCAAGTATCATAAAGGCAGCTCATATATTATTATTAGCCTAAACTCCATGGGTTACATTGCTTTATTAGAAACATATATTATTATATACATTCCTATGTCAGCCTTCCAGCTTCCTTCAGCTTTATACTTAATACACATTATACGTAGCAACGGTACGAGTACCATTGTTACTGAAGTTACGAAGAAACACCAAATTTAAACTTAACTAAACCTGAAACAGATATCAATGATATATAAAATTATTGCATATGCTTTGCAAAGGAGTATACCTTATTACATTTTTAATTAATGTCTAATTCGGATCCATGTCTCATGCATAAATTTGTTGCTGCAATGAATTTGATGCTGCACCAAATTGTATTTCTTTTATTACACAACTTATAACCTTATATTAAATTAAGTATAATCTCGTTTCTGCAACATTTGAAGTACGCTCCTACATTTGTTATTTCAATATCGTGAAGACGGTCTGTTTTATACAGCTATGTTTATATGTAGATCATATCAGCATTGGAGAAGCGCTTTTATTGAGTCCATATGTGATGGATTTTCAAGACGTTTTCAGCCGAAGAACGTATTTGTACAATACGCACCGCAATTTCGCGCCCGATCAATTTTGACAGACAAGGCCGTTGTAGAAAACGAATTGGCATAGTGACATGATAAGAAAATACTTCCATACCATTTTGACATGTCATCATTCTGACCCAAACTATGGACAGCTTGAACTAACTATATATTAATACGTGAAGCAAAAACTTTCTACCCTATTTTACTTTTTTTAAACCTACGCGGACGGAGAAGAATAAGAATTCGCACACATAGTTTAGTTGGAGTGCAGAATGCTATAATAATATATTATTAATTACGCATGTAAAATACATTAAATCAATAAAAACAACGCACTCTTATATATAGGTATTCTTTTGTTTATTGTTAAAGGCTGCGGTCAAGTTGAGAATTTATTAATATTATTTATCTAGTTTTACAGAATGTCAAACATGACCATAATAAATACAAACTTATAATTTTAATTATTTATGGTCGTACTTCGACCATTGGGCGATCACTAGTAAGTAATAATGTATTGTTAGAAATCATTTAGACCTATGTATAGATTATTTTTTTTATTAAACTGTTGTCTGTGAACTTAATATTGATAATTACTTATTGTATTTAACGTAGGTCTTGGTTCAATTGAATCGGTATACAAACAAATTTATTCAAATACTGTGTTATACATATATACCACGGGTACCAAGAGGCGACTTTACCCAATATTTAACATAAATTACAATATATGTAAGATAATAAATTCAATATTTAATTATATTTGTACTATTATATTTTCTTTTGCAAGTAGGTATCTTGGGTAAGAAAGGGATGGATGAGGATGGATGGAGTGGCATAATCTGTTTTTATTTATTTCAAGGGTCTAGGTCTTTTTTGCTCATTAGGGGCCTTACCATTTAAGGTACACAGACAGGTCTGGTACCGCCTATACCTAATACGGAATCAAGTTCTAGTAGTTAACTCTTTTTATGTGTACCGAGAGAGATTCTTTGTATTATTTAGTATTTTAAAGTGACTCTGAATTCTGAAGTTGATATTGCTTATGTAATGACAAATCAGACTAAATATATCTTGAAAGTGTCTTTCAAACTATTTACTTATTACATAGTCATTACATATTTCATAGTCTGACAAAGAAGTCTGACATAGTCTTACAAGTAATATCATTATTTCATCTATAACAAGCAATAATGCTAAGACATGCTGAAAAATATATTCCATATCATATGAAACCTTTATTTTTGTCCATTGTTTGTTTTTAGAGAAATAGATAGGAGAGTAAAAGTACTGTGTACTGTGACATAAGATCTTCATGACAAGAGTCGATAACGGGTCATTACCCGCCTTTGCCTCTAGTTCCAAGTATTCATAGCAGCTTACCATTAGACGTACATCGTACATATCGTATTGTTTGCCAACATTACATAAGAAGGAAATTTATATCCATAACATTAAACAACTTTATATGCAAATGATCTCTATGACTTCCCGTCGTCTCCGATGACTTAATCGAACAATCAAAAGCAATCGTCTATTTTGAGTATAACAATACATCCTTTGATTACAGAACGTGTGAATTTATTTTCATTACTTTTTCAATGCTAACTGCTTGTGAATCACAGTTTATTTTGGTCTCTTTGATGCGCCTGCGCATTCACGCGCAAGAATTTACACACCGGGCTTTGGAAAGTGCTGATGTTCATTTCATCTTACTCTACGATACATTGTATATCAAAAGATAATAGCCTCAAAATACTTCATACTAATTTTATACCATTAAACAGATATTCCTTGCGTTTAATGTACACGTAAATACAACTCTTGAAAAGAATTCTATTAATAACTATCATATCACACCGTTTGTTCTTTCATTCGGAATTCTAATAGCATATTCTGCCGTCAAAAAACTTGGTTTGTAAGCTATGGCGGAACATAGATTCCGGTCTTAAAGGTGATATATAGCTGCGAAATTATAGGTACATACAACGCTTATGACATCTTGGTCCTCAGTAACGATAGCCTGTGTGTGTTGTCGATATTACTGTTCTTGTTTTAGATTTTTTATTTAAAGACTAGTCTAATAATTTTTATATCCTCGTTAAAGTTTTCTAAATCTGCATATGTATATATAAAAGAAAAACTACAATCTATATATCTAAAATTTTTATGTTATCAATATACTCAGACGTAAAATCACAAATCGTCATATAAAACTGAGATAATAATTTCCAAGAAATAATCTATATTTTAGTCACAGTAAAAAATATAGCAATCTCGCGACAACTCGACCATGTCTCTGCTAAATGCAGGCATGCTCAAGCTTAGTGTACGACGGGTATCAATTAAGTCAATTAAAGAGCCATCGACATCAAACGCGTGAACGAAACACACAATAATATAATATCACCAGACTATCACTTAATCAATGATCACAAGTAACTGACCGCAGGTCATTGACATAACGTTACGTTACGTAAACGCGCATGTTACGGGTATACTAATTAGTTTAACCATACTGTAGAATTAGCACTGGTTATCCTTTAAACTGCAACCTCTTGACCCAGTTATCGTTGAAAGTGTAAGTTTTGCTCGTGTTCATTTGACGGTCTTCGTAGCGTATAAAATGCAGGGTTTTTTATTTTGATGTTAGTTCAAGGAAATTGCAAACTCATGTCTTCAATGTTTTGGGTTGCTAACCAGATTTTTAGTATACTATCGCAATGTTAAGTATTCGATTACAATAAGCACTGCAACTTGATACTTGATTTTTGTACTTAGTCTCCTACATAATTCACATTTTAAGATATTTTCGTAAATTGTTTTTACCTATAAGTCTAACAATCAACGTTAATGTATAATATGAGTATTATTTTTAGAATTTTATTTGTAATCTAAAGTTAAATTACAATAATAAGTAACAACATTAAAACAACAACAAAAGAAAGTCCACATACACTGTTTCCAATCTAATAGGCACCGATCGATACAGGCTTGGTTCAGTACAGCCATTGGTTCTCTCAAATACGATGATGTCATGATGTGACAATTTAGCAAACCCATAAAATGTTACGAAGAACACTCAGCAAATGGATGCCGAATTTCAGCTATCGAATGAATATAAAATAAATCAATGTAAGAAAATAACTGTAGTCGGATTTTAAAGGTAGAGTAGTCCCTGTTACGCATTTATACAGCTTATTGATTAGAACTTGTCGTGTCTGTTAGTAGCTTAGTGAACGTAATCAACGTAATCTTGCAAACAATATTAGACAAGTTGATTGGTGAAATGGGTAAAAGTTATTCTACCCTTTACCGTTGCAAATAGGATTAACAAAGTTTGTCCTAAAAACGACGAGTGATAAATTACACGGAAGGTAACTTATTTCATAAGTGTTTATCGTAAAATTATTTTCCTACTAGGTACTAGTTATGCGGGCCATTTGATGAAGTTAAATAAGGTATACCTAACACTTAATAATCTAACATCGTAAATTTCTATGAAGTATAATAATATCAACGGATTATTAGCACCTATAATTAGTTATTGTTTATTCTGTGGTCACTATGAATCTAAACTGTATATGTAAACTATATGATATTATTGAAACTTGTAATTATTCTGAAATTGATAGCAGAATAAACGTGTTTGGATGATAATTTAATTTATGACCTCGTGAACTTGTATTTTTGTTTAAATGGGTCATAAAATTAAAAACTGATGATGTAATCTATTTTTTTAATTTATATTCATTAGTCTTTTATTTTCTAAGAAGAACTACTTACTTATTTGGAATAAATTACTTTTAGTCTCCATAAAAGCTGCTAAGTTCCGCACTTTGGTACATAGTTAGAGTACGTGCCTTGCAAAAATTTGAAACTAAGCAAACCAAATAAAAGAACAAACGTTAGGCGAACGGGAAACGGCGAATACTAATCCGGGAACTCGAGTGAAAAATGTCCCGGCACCATTTGCATACAATAGCCGGTTATGACGGCGTAGCTGGCTACCGTACGTGGCTTCAACACTACTGTACAATCACAAGTTTAACTTTGAAGTCACGTGATAATTTCCCACACATTGCACCTAACGAATGCGAAGCTGGCGCTACAAAAGGAAGAATTCAATTTGGAAAGTTGAGACCGGTAATATATTGGGCCGTATTGTTTTGTTATATTGATGAAAATAAAAAAATAACACTGCGTAAGGCTTTACGTTGGCTTTGGGTACGTCGTCGTCCGTACTATATATATTCAAGTACACAAAAGCTGTACAATAGACACTTTTGAAGGATAAGTTATTAAAGATGGAGATATTTTATTTCTGTCATATTAAAATAGAACAGGTATGTATTAGTTTTTTCTTGTTCTACTCAAACGAAATGGAAACGGCCCACAAAAGACAATAAAGTTGTGATATACATATCGAACTATGACGATAAAATATAAAGTGAAACTTTGATTTATCGACAAGTCAAGAACACACTAAAACTAGTGACATTAATTTCGAAAACATCCAAGTTTCTTAAGTAAATGTGCCGATGTGCCTTCAATATTTCATCTTCACGAAATTTTGTAGGAAAAATGAAATTGTTGTCTCTGAGGAAATCATGTCATTCTCTTGTCTAAACAGTCAATTGTGTTTGTTTTGTTAGACGTTTGTGCTTTCTGCCGTCATTCCTTTGTTATTGAGATAATCTCTGCTTGTTATATGTTAGCCTGTTGATTTAAACAACGCATTGCTATTATTTTATAATAATGCGCTTCAAATACCGTATCTACGAAGTAAGATTTTAATATGACGTTAATAAATAGGTCAACTTGTATAGCAGTATATACCAAGTGATTTCTAAAGTGACTCAATGGTAGCAAAATGGTTTCACCTTTCCAAGTAACTGCGTATATACAAATATACAATCTTTGTACAATACTAATCTTTGTTATCCATATTCTTTATTTTGTAAATTACTTCATATCCAGATCCAAAATATATAAATAATAATAAAAATACGTTTATTCTCATATATTTCTGCGAACTCCATTTGAAAACAATACAGTGATGATAAATTCTTGCTATGGCAGTTTAGATACGTGATGAATTAGTTTAAAATGATTTCGCATCGAATTTGTTCACTTTCACTAATGCGTGCCAGACGTTCCATGTGGTGACAGTGATGAATCGTCCCTATATAGACATTGTCTAGATAAGGCTAATTTATTACACAGTTTACATTGCGGTATC
The DNA here is from genome assembly GCF_030625045.1 of Achroia grisella. Taxonomy (NCBI): domain Eukaryota; kingdom Metazoa; phylum Arthropoda; class Insecta; order Lepidoptera; family Pyralidae; genus Achroia; species Achroia grisella. The sequence goes on from NW_026713064.1 coordinate 2,829,548, forward strand.
GTAATTAGGGCACGGTGGACTATAATTTGAAGGACGAACTTAGTAGTTTATTAAGTAATACCTAACTAGCCCAGGCCTTTTAGACATTTTCTTAGAATGTCTTTCCGTATTCAGTACGCATTCGTAAGTCAGAACAAAGAAGATAACGAGAATTAGAGTGTGGAAGTCTATTATTTAGCAACAGCTAATTTACCTATTCTTGAATTAAAAGCGTACACTTTCATTTGTAACGCACGCTATTAAAAATGGAAAGTGCTCCGAGTTCTTAATTTTGCTAAGTCTTCCAAGACAAGCATTCATTAACATTTAAATTTGGCAGATTCGCTCTGCTTCGTTTAGCGGAATTAGCCTCTAACCACTATTCAAGCAGCGGGTGCCTTGGCTCATTCAGCCTCTCGGGAAATCGGTCGGTCACAGAAGCGTTTAATCTACTAATAGATACTGCCCTCAGTTGGAACTTCAGATCCTCTCCTGATCGATTATTAATTTCGTCTTGAATTTTCCGAAATAAATTCATACTAAATCATGGAAATTAAATGTGTTATGATTCTCCTGAATTACCTACTACTACATTATTACAATGTAGAAGGAAATAAGTATATTAATTAATAATAATTAGGCATTTATGGTTGACAATTAAATGTTTGCGAATGCATCTTACATTGTGATAGTATACATTAGGTGCACTTTCAATATTGTATAATTATTTTCTTATATTATAATTTAATACTGTAATATTTTTATTAATACATACATAAATATTTCATTAAATAATTATAAAATTCTATTCGTCAAATTCTATGACATAAATGAAGGTTATGACTCTGAAAGGAATGTGAACTGAACATCGGGTTGACGAACCGATTATTAGTGCCTATTTATTTTGTAAAAATAGGTCGTCATCCCGCGGTCGATGAACCTAATCTTAGGTTTTTATTTAGAAAATTACCTTTAAGTAGAAACTTAAGGTACAAATATAACAAAAATATTAAACATAAACAGTAGCTCGTTGGGAGACCATAGGATATTGTACATCGATAACCTCGTTGACACATTAATGAGATGTCGGAACGAATTGCTAAGCGTAGTCGACGAAAGACATGGGCCAGGGGCGGCTACCATCTATTTCTGGCTAAAGACGTTGACCTGTTGCCAGTATGCATCACGCGAAGATGCATCATCGCTTTTTAAAGATTTATTAATACCTTTTATAGGATTCAATTTTCACTTCGAAATTAATTTGTAATAATTACTGTAATAACCTAGTTAGTTGTGTTAACATGTTGCAACTTTGGTTAGCAAGGAGTTTCATCCGTGTATTCATCAGTTTAGGGCTAAGGGAAGGTAGTAGGGTCGTTTCGTAGCTTGGAACCCGTGTATCTTTTGTTAGGAGACAATGTGCTCCGTCCACAATTGTTTGTGAAGGATTTATGGCTTCTAATGTCTGTGATTCTTTTTACGTACCTTTCTTGTGCAATTTATATAATAGATACTATAATATCTTACAAAGCTTTAAGTTGGTTTTTTTTTTCATTATTACTCATCTAAACTGTAACGATCTGCTAAAAATTTTGAAACTTTAACGTTGTGTTTAATGTTTATTCCTTAGACGTACGACTATAACATTTGCTACACTAACAGTGCTGTCCCAAGTTTCTAAAACATAGTTTTACATGAAAATGTACCTAACAAATAATTTCCTTCCTAAAAGTTACGTTCTGTAGGAACGTTACCAAGTTTAAATGTGTTGAGGAATAGTCGACGTTATTTAGGAAGGCCGCGTGTTTATATTTTGTAATGTACCTCGTATTTGGTCGCCGCACGTGTATTGATTTATCTCACGAAAAAATTTTTTACTGTAATTGCAGTAATTAATTCGATATGTAATTCAATTATTAACATAAATCAACCTTATTTTATAATATTAAAAGGATGAAATGCATTTTTTTTATATTTAGATATATGTTTCATATGATTTATATACATTTATGTTACTGTTAGTTATTGCTATTGTAACAATAATTCATAAATGGTTTTGTAACAAATCTGACATTGTCATCTTGAATATAATTCCAATAATTGGATTCTATTGTTTCAAACTAGGAATATTCCGAATCCTCTCAGTTATACTGGTAACAAGTAAATAGACGATCAATTTAATTATACGACTAAGGTTGTTATCGATATTCATAGTTATAGAAAACTTGTTTGTCTACAGAACTATCCGTATCTAATATTGAATTGGTTAAAATCTATTTTAACTTTACGATTTCAAACTTCCTTTCATATTTTTACTCCCTTATTCATAAAAAGTCTAACGTCTAATAAATATATTTTAACTATTGTACTGTTTTACCCTTTTCTTCAAAGTTTACTTTTCTATTATTAGTAATAACGTCATACAACACTCTAATACCTACTAATTTGATATATATATATATATATATAGTTATATATTATAGTTGTGAAAAGTGTTTAACATAGTTATGAAATTATTATCTAATGGAAACCGATGTGTAATAACCAATGGGCTTGCCTACGACACATACCTTTTTTATTACGTAATGAAAAATCTTTAAAAGATTATATAACCCGCCCAGGAAGGCGGGAGGGAAGTGTGGGATCCTTACCACCCTAAAAAAACCACAGATTGTACCTCCAGGTAACCTTCCACAAGTCATGGGTTCGCGTTATACTACCACAACTCCGGCGGAATCATATAGACTTAAGGCAATTCGGCCTTTTTTTAATGTGTGTATTACTTAACCCGGCCGTAGAATAATTATTCTGTTTTACTAATTAAACTGCATTAAATTAAAAAATGATGCTATTGTTATTAGCCCAGGTAGACTTTGTAATAAGTTCGCGTGAGTACCTGAGTCGTGGGTGCTTCGTATCATGGAAGTTACATGGTAACGTAATGTCCCTACTACTGTTCTTGGATGTAGTCGGCGGTTACCACTTATCATCAAGTGGGTCATCAAATCATCATCTTTATCACATACATATTTCACGTAAATTGCTTCTCATGGGATTACACGCACAATCTGACCTAACAGATTTCCCATGAGCGGCTTATATGGACAATATTCTGAATATTTTTTTCTAAGTACCATATGGAAGTCAGATATTAAATAATTAAGATACAATTATATACTTGACGACCTCGGTGGTCTAGCGGTCTAGCACACCATTTTACGTCCGATGGTCGCGTGTTCGATTCCTCGCACGGCACAAATAGCTGTATTCATGAGCATGATTGTTTGTATCGGTCTGGGTGTTTTCTATGTATAATATGTATATATTTACGAAAAAAAAAATATATCTATATATTTGTATCAGTTATCTAGTACCCGTAACACAAGCTTTAGTTAGCTTACCTTGGGACTAGATGGCGCTATGTGAATTGTCCTGAGATTATATAGATTTTTCGCGATCTTGTTATCTTTGCTTAAGCTTTTGAATACATTGTATTTGAAATATAACATAAAAGGCACAAGGACGTTGTTTGAATTTAAAACGAAGGAAAACGAACTCTTTTGGTGAATATTATGTTACATACATTTCTAACATCAATGTTAGTAAAGGACTAAAGGACGAAGAAAGAAAAATAATGTATATAAAATACACATAATGACCAGAATTTATTTTGAAGGGAATTGAATACCACCGTTTTCAGTGAATTTGGTTTGAAAGTATTCTCCTATAATATGAAATATATGTATATAAAACGTTATAACTTCATACATTAATACAGACACTCATACATGTATATGCCTAGCTGGGTGAATCCGATTGTGCTTGTGTTGCTCTTCCCTGCCCAACCAAATCGTGCCTACTACAGTTTTTTTTATGGATGATAATGGAAGCGTCCGCCTGCCCTAACGGTTTACGCTAGCGGAGTATCAGTGGAGGATAAGATGAGCATGAAGTCAAGTCAGTTAGCCCATCGTGACAAATTCACCAGGAATTTATCATGATAGTTTCCAGGGGGAACCGCGTGGAGGTCAACCTGACATGGTACATTGCTAGCAATGGGGTCGTGAGTCCACATTACTCACATTCCCCTTCGCCCCGCCTACTACAGGTTAGCGTATTTTAAAAACGCAACAGTTTATAAGTATGAATGAATAGATGGATGTTTGATGCGAAAAGTACTGAACGGATTTTGATGAAACTTTACAGTTTTATAGCTTATACATCAAAGTAATACATAGGCTATAAATTTCATGCAGCGTGCACGGATAATATTATATACTAGTTGAACCACGCACTTCTGCGTCACATTTTCCTTGTATTTGCAACATTTTTATGGCAGCTTCGCTCCTATTGGACGTAGAGTAATATTGTATAGCCTATTCAATAAATGGGCTAAGCTACACTAAAAAGAATAGGTTCAGTAGTATCTACGATATTATCCCGAACATCCAAACTACTTCTTCGCAATATTCGAATAGATACTAAAGAATATACATTTGAAGTTAGTAAAGTACATTCAATAGAAACAATGTTATATTCTAGTCGCTACAGAAAACGGTAATATTCCAATAGCAATAAGATAGTGACAACTGGTAGGCTTTCCAAAACGGAGGAGTAAACCAAGCTTGAAACGATTATACAATAATTTTCCGGTTATTGCTTTCTTGTATTTGAAACAAACTTATCAAATATGTAGGTCATATTATTATTATCACTGCTAAAAAAGGGCTCAGAGTCGCCTATGTGATCTCTTATGACCGCGCCTAATCGGTAATTAATAAAACTTCCGATATTTAGTTATGTATAAATATATTGTCGTACTAGTATGTTGAGGTTAGGACATACAAGGTTTACATGATACTTACTAAGTAAGTAATGGTTAGTTATTACCATTTTATCGGCTCTAATGTATTTTTTTAATATAATGACAAATAATCTGACGTCAGCCATATAACATTAACAGCACCATGGACTTCTCGTCATCATGTGATGTTATGACCTTATGCGTTACCAATCCCGAGTACTAAAATGTAATAACTCCGTATACTGTAATTTCACTGTATAATGGAACAGATTAATAACTATCTAATAATGGTAAGAGTAGTTTTAATCGGACCCTAAGTATTCCATTCAAAAACGAAATCTATGACTCATATTCCGCGTCGAGACTGCAACAACCGAACACTATTGAATTACGCGTTAAGAAAACAAAGCTATGTAATTTTAGAACCAACCGCAACATTCTCGACCTGTCAACCCCTTCATAAAAGGCTTCTATTTCACCTTTGCAACTTATTTCAAACGCACAACATCAATATTTTTTTATACATGTATTATCTTGAATTTTGTCAATTTTTTTTTGTATATAATGGTATCCAAATATATACATGATCTACAAGCGTAATTTTAAAGAGTTTTGCAATGCCAAGAAAATAAATTACTTTTTTAATTAAACAGAGTAATAAGTTTTACCTATCTATATAAATGTCATAACTAAAACATTATGATTATGTATTAAACTGAACTATTATCGAAATATTTCCTGGCTGATATTATGACAAAATTTCTGCATCGATCTAAAATTAGCTTAAGAAACCAGCTTTCATTTCATAAAAATGTTTAATTTCACCCTAGGATACAAGACGTTTATGATTTATAAGTACCCAAACGTAACTAACGTAGAAGAAAGAAAGAATTAGTCTTCTCTATTCTCAATAAGCAATTGCCTTTTACTATCTGAAGTACGTAAAGGTAACTTGCAACCGAGACATATGATATGTCTGTTGTATGCAATTTCATTAAAAACAATTCTTATCTTTATACAATTGCATAATAAGCAGGCGTGTCGTTTCACGATTTCCGCTTGGTATTAATTTACAGATTTGTATAAATATAGCACCAAGTATATAGGTATGAATATAATTAAACAAACTCTAAACAAAAAAGTAATATAACTAAAATTTATTGTATTCGATATCTTTGGTTACGGAACCCTCTTTTCTGTTCATTCCAGAGTAGTAAGAATATCAGATGCGAGTCATATTACATCAGCTTGTTTCCGTTGCTTTTCCTGACTTACATTTCAGTGTTGATAATGAAAAAGCCGTCTCTCCATGTAATTTCACTTCAAAGCTGCCTACGAGGCTCGTTTGTTATTTTCTTTAATCACCGAGCGTCGTATATTAGCGCTCGCGCTTTGATATGAGTGCTCAGATGGGTTTTAATTTGAAGCTTACATTACATTCATCTATTTAGTACCTAGTGTGATTTCTTATAATCTAAAACGTGTTATTTATACTGTTTTAAACTTAGATAAAGATATGGACCATGATGGTATTTTTTATAAACTGCCGATATTTCGATAGGCGAAGTGTGACATTTTGTGTATGTTTTCTGTGGTGATGCTGTACGTAAAAAAGATTAAGAAAACTAGTAAAAGATTTATCTGTTTGTAATAATGGTTTTTATCCACTGCTGTCTTCAGTCAACCTTTGACCAAAAGACTTGTAACGGCGTGGAAGGCAGCTCATAAATATTATCATGTTAAATATCCCGTATTAGATGTAAGGTACAGTCGTATGATTTATATTTGTTGTTTACATACAAATGAGATTAAAAATCTAAAAGTCATGAGCAAGTGAAATTATACGGTAATTCGTAAAAAACAACGTAGAAAAAATCTGTTACATTATGTCATTCTTGGAATTTGTGTTTAGAAGATTTACACTTTCATGGTAAAGATAATGAAATGTATAGAAAGTACAATTATAAACCAAAACGAAAAGTGAAATGTTATAATTAATATTATTCAGTGTTGTATATCATGACGGTAAAATTACTTCATTAAACTGTTTTGACACGTACTTTCCTAGTTTATATAAGAAATACGTATGAATGTACGTGTATTACCAATATTTATGTTCGTTTAATAAATTTTATTATTATACAATTCTTCAATTCTCTATTGGAAAATAAATGTTTCTTCTTGTTATTTTGAAAACACTAACCGAATATTCGCATTTTACTTTGTATATTGTTATTTATTTGTAGCATTACAATACATACTAAGAAATACGTTAGAGTTAACTTTGCCGGTCCTGTATTATAAACGTAAATATATTTGCCGCAATACTGGACAAGTGTAATGTATCTAATTGTTTTAATTGGCGCAATGTTTCAAATTTAGTATGAACACAATTATTGCGCACACACAGTCGCATCGAGATCATGCAATTGTGACTATTATTTTTAGAAGTAACAAAGCTAGATTGGTAATAGTGGGCTGGATCATTTTATCAATCACTAGTGATAAAAATTGCCCACATCATTCTCTTCATCCAATGAGTTCCTTACTCACTTAGGCGCGTCTCGTTGTCTAACTGCTGGTGGATCTACACTGTTTTTGTCAGTCTGAGGTTCCAAGTTCAATAAATATAAATATTACATACATTTTGTTATTACTTGTATATATGATAACGTAACATAAGTTTATTTAAATGGATTGTCTATCTGTTAAAGGAAGCGATATAAGCTACGAGATTGTTCAATTTAAAGTTTAGAACGGTTTCTTCAAAGCTTTGTAGGTACAAGTGTTTGAGAATAACATAAAGGACTTTTCTATAATGAGCTCCTTAACAATATGTTGCAGGGATTTGTTTTTTCTTATTTTTGTCTAACGACCACGCTCCGAGCACACTTTTGGGTCGACGTTTTGGGAATGTCATCAATCACTGACACACAGAGGAACTGGACTTGGACCATTGCATAAAAAATGTGTCATTACGGATTTATCTTCCATACAAACGTAATAAGGTAAAAATGGTATTTCTTGTCGTTAATGAATGGTGCAAATTGCTTTCACAGATTTGATTTCACGGAAAACTTCAGTACCCAGTTATTATAGAATAATCACCATTTATTTTAATGAAGCTGATAAAATCAACTGTCGTAATTTGGTTTCAAATTTATATAATATCTACAAAGAATGTGATAATAACCATTATATATGTAAATCTGATTGTCTGTCTGTCTATACATTTTCACTACTAATTTATCAAAAATTACCTATGTCCGTCCTCCTGGTACAATCTATCATTACGTAACATTTTATTAAGATCCATCGAGCCGTTTAGTAGTGACCAAATAACGGACAGACAAATCTTCATTTATAATATTAGTATGGATTTTGAATCCATTAGTAACTTGTGACGGCCAGGCAACTGATTGAGAAACTATAATTGAGCCCTAATTAAAAAATAATAATAAATCCACTAACCAAACACTACATTATTTTATGTACATATCTGGAACAACAATGGCCTTCCTAATATCTAAGTGAAATTCAACGTATGCGTTGAGTTATAGATGGATTGCACTACGGATATATCATCGTCATGCAATACCAGTGGTATCTCTCATGTATTGCCATTCCGGAGGGTCAAGGGCCTTCATAGTCTACCAATACTGCTATCTCAGTACCACATATCATGCTTCAACTAAAACACAGGTTACATAGCAAATTTCTTGGTTGAAATAAACCAATCAGACGTAATCAAACAGATGACTTTGCACAAAATCTACGTCGGAACTATAACCTATTAATTATAATATGGCACAATACGGTATTTCTACAGCGTCTAGATTACTTTTACGAAATACATCGTCCTAATTAATGGTATTATATTTGAATAGGTATAAGTTACCCTAATGGAGTTTTCTTTGCCTCGGGCCACTTAAAACGAAACGAGGTAAATGTAAGAGTAAACTCCTATAAAATAAGCAATGTTGAACTTTCGACATGATTCCGAAATGAGCAGGAGATATTTGAATTTCATATTATTTTTGTTTACGATATTTCGGGCGAGTTACGATTCTTAACGTCCTTTGCCCTTTATATCTACATATATATGCTATAAATACATCGCTACTAATTTTTCAATTAATAATGTATAATATATTATATATCACAGCGGCGCCCCCGGGCGCCCCTCCGATCGATCCCCCGTCCAATTCAAACGGAGATCGATATTACGACAGCCTGAGCCGAGGTTCGAACCCCTAGTGGTGCCATCAGACTAAAATCGTATCCGTCAGGAAAGAGTTGGTCTTTAGCCGCTCCATAAGTCCTTCCGCGGGTTTGGAGTGCCATCTGCACTCGCCCCCTAACGTCCGATGAAGCTATAAAGGCCAGCTGCGGCCAACAGCATTAGAGTAGTCCGAAAAAAAATATAGTTATATGAATATAGAAAATTACCAATCCTTATATTAGAGATGTTACGTTTAAGCATTGCAAATAAAATTGTTAAAACTCCACTACCATTAACTCGCCAGCTCAACAATAGTAACTTAACGGCAGAAATTTTCCAATGAAACAAAAGCAATAATGTTGTACCAGTAATATAGTTCCACCAGCCATGCAGCTGCGCTGTCTGGCCACGAAAAACGGAGGCTTGCATTGGATATATATCATTGAAAAAGGCCAATATTCAACATGTATGTACAAGCAAATATGATCACGTGGAAACAGTAGAATTGATGTACATTAACGATTAGTAACTTTCAAAATATATTTTTATCCTTTTAACCTAAATATATATTATAAGTAGAATACCTGGTACATTTTGGTAGCATGGTGCCTGAGTAAATTGAAGTTTCTAAACATTTGTTTTAACTTTTTTTGCAATGCATTGCAAATCGAGTATTAGTATAAAATAAACGGCTATAAATATATTATAATAAAAATAGTTGAAATATATATAAATATCAATCTAATTGATGAGTGCTCGCCTAAAAGAGCCCTAAAGCCAACTCACGTCTGCATGTTAGCCTAATGCTTAAAGCTCTCAAAACCCCACGTGTAGTATTAAGAGTACTTCAGACTGGGATATGTACTCATCAGGGTGATTTCCTTATTGCGAAATAGGGGAAAACGTCTAATAGGAAAATTATCTACCACCAATACATATATATGACGAAAGTGAAACAGAAAAAGTTGATTGATTAAATTTGTAGAAGAATAACATTATTTACAGCAATGAGTACAATTTGCAACAAATGCGTAGGTGTAAGCAAATACTTGAATACTTAGTAAGAAGTATTAGTAGTAGCTTATGAGTATGTACTGCTAACGAAATCACAATGCTTGTGTGGTGCTTAAAATTTGTGTCCAATTCGTCAAGGTGCATTAACGGCTTAGCAGATACATATTTTCTGTTAATAAATGTTGACACTTCATATGGAACTATTACCATTTTCTGTAAGCGATCACCAAAAAATAAGATAAACTAAAAAAATATATTTAATAAAATAAGGTTCGTGGTATCGTTCACAAAGCTGTCAACTTTTGTAGATTCGGTAAACTTTGTATACCTTAAAATATCTAACGATAAGATAAAAAGGTTGCTTCATATAGGTACCGTCCTGTGATTCATTGGAAGGTGTATGATTTAAAATAAGTCTAAACAACTCATACTATAAATAATGGAATAATCATCAGTCACTAATACACATAGAAATTATAAATATATAACAAATGTATAATGTTAATTTTTAAATTTATAAATTATGTAACTGTATAAATCTGACATTAAAACTCCCAAGTTATATTTATAGTTAAAGACCTAACCTTTACTTATAAAATGTCGTATATAAAAAGAAATACTAGTATATAAAATGGTATCTAAATATCAGTTCGTCATTTTACCGCAAATGTCTGCCGCTGTATCGACCGATAAACCACTTTGTCTATAGGGGACTTTAGATAAGCCACTCAGCTGATCTTATGGTGTCCCTCTAGATGCAAGGGTGGAGGGAGGGGGGGAAGTCAAGCGTTGATTCCTCTGCCTGCAGTCTGCCCCAACGCTTTGCCGTAACCGGACGATGAAACGTTATCGCGTCTTGGACCAAACGCCGACATTAGTGAGTCAGTGAAGTTTTGAGGTTAACTATTAGTGAAGTGCGTTCAGTTATCGGAACATTGCGCTGTAGTGCATTCAAGGTAATTGAGTGTGATCTGATTTTGTTCGTGTGAAATTTACTTTATTTTGAAATTGTTTAACCGGATGGTGTTTAGTTGAAAGGTACAAATTGATATGCAAGTATATACATATATAATAATTTATTATCATTTTATAATAGCTGTTGTGTTATATTTTAAAATATTCTAATGCCACTATCTGTCATTTTTCAATCGTATTAGTGATGTAGTTAAATTTATTGGCATCGTAAACATTGAAAAAGGGGTCCAAATATGTTAGGTCCCTATTGATTCTCAACCCTAATAAAATTCGCGTATAGAGAGGCGGCCTATTTCATATATCGGAAGGGAAATGGCATTCGCCCCGGGCTTGATTTTGAATGAAGATCAGTCAATCTAAGGGATGTAATTTATAAAAGTTCCCTCGATAAGCTGCCCGTACCCTGTGCGGCTGTACATTCGGTTAATCATATTATTATCGTTATTTGGCACGTACTGTCTACTTTATTTTACTTATTTCATATTAGTTATGCTAAAATTTATTTTTACATACATATTTGTTACATCAATTATATGTAAAAGTTATATGTCATTATTAGTAGCATAAAAAAATGATATAGATACTTACATGTAATATTATATATTATATTAACCTATCATTTTAATAGTGAATAAATAGATTACTAAACATGCATTCACAGAAGATATACAAATAAAAATGAATTACTGGAATGAGATGCTGTCGTACAATAGTTGGTAGTTATGATAAACGTAAATTATTTCGACTTTTTATGTGAAAGGTTAAGTAGTTGCTGCTGAAAACGTTATAAAAACATTTTCATTTTAAACAATAATTAGTAAATACCTAATATATCAAAATATTTATATCTTACAATTACAGACACTTATGATAAGTCAAATTTATCGTAAGTCGGAACATAGGTTGATCCTAATAGAAATGTTAAGAAACTGCTTTTATTCTTTCCAAATGAAGTTATGCGTAATTATATCTATCGATATTTAAAGCTTAAGTGCATACTTAAAAATTACTTCACAATATTCCTATTGTATCCTAATGAAATCATTATTAATATAATAAACATGGTCATCAAACCATAATCATTTAAAGTGAATTAATTATTTACTTTGCATATATTAGCCAGAAATGATCGGCAATAATTTTCTTTAATGTACAAATAAGCCAGCCATAGATAATACAAAGTTTACTCTTAACTTATAAATTATAATAGAAAAAATAAATATTCATCGCTCTTCCTATCACTGGTCGTGGTCATTACCTACTGTTCGGGCCACTTTCAGACTTCCTTTTACATATTTACCCGCATTTCTTATTGTATCATATGCGCTACCCTACAATCAGTGTTAAAATTTTCACCCTTATCAACTGGAACTCATGATCTATGGTTTAGTGATAATGTATATGGTACGTTACATTAGATGATTTCTGTATAATTAAAATAAAATGTATTGTATATTATAAGTAGGTTACAAATACCCATATATCCCTCGTATACGAATATATAGAGGATAGCTTAGGCTTAGACGAAGGATCGTTAAAAATATTCTCCATTAAAACTGTATATTTGTGTGCCCATTTCTACAATAACTTGACCCGCGTCATTCACGTAAATCTAAAAACAAAGATAGACACGGGATCGAATCCTGTCGGCCTTGTTAACCTCACTGCCTACTTCCAAACATGACCCAGCTTTATTGTATAATTTTGTTTTTACCTTTCTTTCTTTTGCCCTTTTACCGACAACGTTTTTTTTTATGAAGAAACATTACAGAAGTCTTTATAGTTTCAACTCTCTAAATTAAACCCACGTAAAAGATATTAATTGAACAAAATATTCACCAAAGGAATTGGTAATGCTTTATGTATTTTTTCTGTCTATATTTATTCGATTCCCTATTTCTGGAATAATACCCCATTTTACTATTCACAGTCCCATTTATACTCTAATTTAAATACTTGTGTACCGTTATTTTCTAGATAGGTTTAAAAACCTGAAAAGACGACTAACCTCAAAAGTATATTGAAATATTTTGTAAATTTAATATTGTGGATTTTGGAAAATGTCAAACACACATTGCTCAAGGCGTTTGCTTATTTTAAATATCTACTACTATCTACGTATCTATCTATTGCCTACGCATATATACTTCATAAGTAATTAAACCAAAATAGAAAACAAATATTTTACTGGTTAAATAAAATGTATTGCTCTTGAAGTTAACGAGTTACCTTTTAGTGGTAACCGCCGACCATAGAGCGTTATTGGGATTACAAAATACGAGTACTCTATGGCGCTTACAGTATCCCACACGTTACAATTTTCAGAATTAAATTTTATTTTATTCCTAAAACTGTAAGTGTAATTACAAATGTAATAATTAAAGGTATACGGTAAACCGATTTTGAAATGATAAATAGATGTGCCTGAAATTTTGGACATATTGTAATACATTATTATAGAATTCAAAGGTAAGTTAAGCAATGTTCGAACGAATATCGTCCGTGCTCGTGGAATCGGATATATAGTTTTAATTAATATTCCAAACAAAAATATAGTCTACATTTACTGTATATTATTAATGATAATTATTATTTTATTAATAAATAAATTAACAATCTGGTTGGCGTATCAGAATATAATACATTATAATTTCTTTCACTCCTTTCACCTCAGCTTTCTTTAAGGTTTACAGTGTGATGTAATATAGGTAGGTATATTTGACTTATATTTAACAACATATCGTATTCCTTCAGTCGATTTTATATTAAATAGTTCCTAATAATCATTTTACAATTTCATTATGTTTAATTGTCATTCATACATATACATACAATAATTTGTAAAAACATTTTTATATGTTTATTGTATGTAATATATGAAGTCCAGAATGACATAACCATCATGGCATCCAAAAGGTCATCAGCCCGCGCGCGCGCCCATCCGGCATTGCATTATTCCATGCTGCATAGAAAACAGTTACCATAACAACCTGATACATGCGACACCGTCATGCGATGCACCGCCGAACATAAATACGCATTATTCTGTTACCCTACATGTTGTGTTATTATGCTTTATAAAAATAACGTTAAATAAGAGTCGCTTGTTTAAAACATTAGGTATAATAAGTTTAAATTTATGTCCCCCGAATCAAAATCCATAATAAATTGTAGCTAAGAATAATATCTGTCATGTCAGCTTTCGAATAGAAAAAACTGTATCATGTATCGGTCCATTCATTTAGAAGCTACGATGCCATAGAAACAGATGAATACACATCATTTATAAGAGCCGTTTATTGCATACTAGCTATGCCCGCGGTTTCAACCGCGTGAAATTAATAGCCTATATTTTATTCTGATATATAAGCTATAGTACTGTAAAGTTTCATCAAAATCCGTATATATTCCGTAATCAGTAGTTTTTGCGTTAAAGAGTAACAAACATACATACTCACAAACTTTCGTGTTTAAGATAAGATTTAGGTTGATAAACTTTAATAACAGAAACTATACAAAATAAAAATATACAATAAAAATTTAATACAAATGAACCTATATTTTCAACATATGCAATGGATATATGGGATGCTAACCCATAATTTTGGCAACGCGCCTCGAGGTTACTTACCTCGTTCTGATCACGTGATAAAACTACAAAATCATTTCTTATTTGCCCTTTATAAAGTAAAGTATAGATTTTTATTTACATTAAGATTAGATACTTCTATCTAACCAAATTAATGTTACACACTCGAGTGACTTTTTTTCCACTGATGAACGGATCTTAATTAAAAAATAAATAAAGCGCGGTAGGATATATATAGCCGATGTAAATTCAATAAAATACAAAAAGTGAATGTTGATGATCGAGCATTGTAAGCAACTCATTCTCCAAACCTATTAGAACCTATAGATTTGGAAGCGTAGTAATCCGGTTTAATGATATTTATAAGTTGGCGTACACGCCATAAATATATCTAAGAGTACACTTTTAGATAATATTTATAGGACAGTCAATCAATGCCACGTCTACGAAGCACGTGTGACTTATATCGAAAACAGTTAACTTCTGAAATATCTTTAAATAAAACTAACTGTAGACTCAAAGGCCGTTTTAACTGTCAGCTGAAGATGTTCAGTTATATATTGAAAATGTATACGGATTTAATTCGGAGACATAAACAGTTTTTATAATTCTAAAAATCCTTCCTTAATTTATGCTAACGTGACATATAAAACGTATATTTAAAATATAAAATTTCTAACATAAGCTAATTTTATGAAATTATAATAGGTAATGAGCATCAGGTTATCATTTGACACCCGTATTCCTCTTGACTCATGTGTTATCTAAGACTAAGATTT
Organism: Achroia grisella; assembly: GCF_030625045.1. NCBI lineage: Eukaryota > Metazoa > Arthropoda > Insecta > Lepidoptera > Pyralidae > Achroia > Achroia grisella. The sequence continues at coordinate 2,844,910 of NW_026713064.1, forward strand.
TTTTATTTTTGTACCTCTTACCCTATATTTTCACTGCCATCGCCCTTCAATCAGAACGCAGCTCGCAAAACAAGCTGTTCGGCGGTTAAAATAGATAGACAGACTTTATAGTCAACCTCTTGTTAATTCTGTGTAATTTTAAGATAAAGCACTATTTTACACCCCTTATAGTCAAACAAAGTAATTACATTGGTATAACGTATGTACTCCCGACGCCCAGAAGCAAATCAGATAATCAAATTGTTGTTTCCCTTCTAAACTAACGTACAGTGTACATACACTATGTTTTAGATACCAAAACATACTCAATTACGAGTCAATGTAAATATTAAACAGGTACTGACTTCAATCGAATACCCTTTAGACTAATTTCCGTGCTAACTGAACAAATACTCATGTAACGTATACAGTATCTCTGTATAATGAGTATTTCAGCAAAGAGTACAGAGTACTATTTAGTTAATTGTATAACTCCTACGTTTATAATAGAGCTTTTGATTTCATACATACGTACATCTATCTAAATGTGTATTGTGTTCAAGGTTATAATATAGTGAGTAATTTAGATTTGTAGCCATAAATAGGTAATTAGGAATTCTTGTTAGTTGCCGATTAGACATCTAATGTTATGAACCATGAAACAATATGATGTACAAAAGTTCGACCCTCTAAGGTATCATATAATACGGATTACTGAAAGTATTTCATAACATTTTATACCAGAGAGACATTGTAAAAAGCAGTTTACCTAAGTCTCACGTATATCAGCCAAGCAGCTCGCTATGTAAGTCAATGGAAGGCTGAGATAGGCAGAGGCATTATTACATGATTTAGAAGAGTAATATCTGTAATGGGAACGCAAGAGTGTATAGCCAACAGTTACCATTTACAATCTGGGCCGTTAATTTGTTTGCCATTTTAATTATTAAAAAGAAAAGAAACAATAAAGTGGATCATGATTTTATAAAAGGTAAATGTGATCCTCATTGTTTTATAGAATTATTTCAATTTGTTCCTCAATAACTACTTAAATAAATAAATGTGTAGTTTAGATATAAATATAGGGAATGATATTCCAGAATCGCCCATAATAGGATTATATTTTACCCGTTGTATAAACAAACATCTCAAATCCAAGGTAAGATAGTAGAAAATTGTGCCCTAAGCCTTTTGTTACACAAAATTTACTTACTGATGTCATTCTACATAGTATACAGCTAAATATGCCCATAGTTTCGAAATAATCTCTTTGACATAAACACATCTACATACTTATCTACCTTTCATGAGGTACTTCCGTCATCGCTCCTTGAATTTATGAGCGAAAATATAAAAACATATTTAATTACGTTATTTAAACACGTTATCTTATATAAATATTTACCATTATATCGAATAAAATGGATACTATAAATTTAAGAATGTGAAATCTAAGGCTCGTTCTTTTTCTAATGAGAAGACAATAAAAAACTATTAATACTGTTTTTATTTTAAATTTTCCACAATTTACAGATATTGTAATTTTACTTATAACTTCCTTTGTCTGATCTCCTTCGTGTATAAATCCTTAGCTGTATTGTTAGGCAAAAATACATAATAGCTTCGTCGAATATATTTAGTTACAAATACATTATACGTTTTCCAAGAAATCTCCCAATCAATACTTATTTATTATTTTAGTAGCATGTTTTCCCTAAAATAAAAATAGTCTTTTTTTCTTTCTTTCTTTTCAATCCATCTTCTGACATTTAACTAGACAACACTTCGAAAATATCATGTTATGTCTGTAGTGAGATTGACAAGATTATAGTAGTTTTTATAAAGATTGATCAACGAGTCGATTAAAGAATTTTATGTTTTTTACAATTACCGATCATGTACGGCGTTCTGTCCAATGAGCATTACAGAAGCAATTTATTTATGATCTAAGAATTTCACTTTGTTTCACAAATTCTTTCTTTTATTATGTTTGTATAAAATCTTAATAACTCTTTTTTATATTGTTCTCAATAGTCAATGTTATTTAAGTTAGGGAAATATTATTATACTCGTAAACTACTATTTCTAACCTCTATATTTTTTTGAAATAAAGGATAACCTATATCTGTCCTCATTATACAATTTACCTTCAGATCCTTTTAGCAGTTTAGTTGTGAAAATGTAACAGACAGGCGGATACACTTTTGCATTAATATTATTAGTATGGACGGATTATTGCGATTTTTTCCTTTTGTCATCTGAAGACAACAAAGCATTTTATTCAATTCCAACAAATTTCCTGATGCAATGCCGTTGGAAGCAGGTCCTTATTGAAGAAAAAAACTAATCAATTTCTAATAAACATAACTTTTAGATCTCATTAATATGTCGAATCTACTGTTTTATAGATTTCTGAATCTCATTTTTTATGTAATTAGAATGGCAAAATAGGTGAATGGCTACACAGTAATAAGTGGTAACACTGACCTATATATTGGCATTATGGACATCACATTATCATATAACACCCGTGCGGTATCATCACTTAAGCATTATCATTTCAGAGGACTTAGATATCATGTCTCTTATTCTGTAATTTCACTGTTGAATCGGCACATTACAACCGAAACACGGCATACAAAACAAACTACCACGGAGATGACTTTTTGCTGATTGCCACCATCGTAGTATAAAAAAAGTCTACCTTTGGTTTATGAAATACATGGTTAGGTAGTTACCTAACATTCCTAAAAATGTATTTCATCTACTCAAGAATTTTTGAAGAACCAAGTTGCTCATAAGATACACGTACGTATACTAAATAGAAGTAGCAATATTTCAATGTATCCAACAATGGACCAAGAATGTAAAGAAATTATTATACGGGAAGTGGAAACAACAAAAACTTGCGGCTCATCACTTCAATCTTACGAAGCATGAAATCGATAGCAGCCCCGTGCTCAGGGTTACCAAAATCTCTTTAAACTTGTAATAAGAATAAAAAGTCTGATAAAGACCGTATATTGGTTAAATTCAGCTCCTTAACCTCGTACAACATGGGTCAATATCTCGTACAAACTTTTCATTGTTGAAATGTCCTAGTACCAAAAAACAAAAACCTCGCTCTTATATGATGATACTCGAACAGTAGGCAACCCTGCCCATCCCCCTATTGTGAGACCCTCTCGTGTAACCAATACATATGTCTTTTTGATGAACTTTGCCAAAATTCGTAAGTTCCTTCAATTTTATTTAAAAGTTATAACAGAATTCCGTGATTATAATTATTTCTAAATGTTTTGAGTTTACCCATTACAAAGAAATAAATATAAAAAATAAAATAATTAAAATTTTTAACCTATAACACTTGGTTATTTTAATTTTTATTATAAATTTATTATAATTTTCATTGTTTACACCATTAAAAATTGTTCTAAAGCTACAGATTTGAATTTATTAGACGATGACGTAATCCAAGCTAGCTAGCTGTTACCTGCGACTTTATCTGCTTTTTTTTAGATAAAAGTAGCCTATGTCCATCCACTTGGTACAATTCTGTGAAAAGATGACAAGCAGTGGTGTATCTGTTATAATATTAGTACTGTTTTTTTTTTATAGAAGAATAAGCAGTCGTCTGCTACCAGCGTTGTTACTCAATACGGATCCCGCGGTATCGATTGTGCCCTGTTAAATATTCTATTTTATTCCGGAACAGGTGGCCTTGTTTGTTTATTTACGGTCGTACGCGGTACAAAGAACGATTTCTTCTTTCATCAGTTTGTCCACGATTATACCAATAGAAACACCTCCATTGTAGTAGCGAGCCGCATAATAAAACATTTTTAATACTATGATATTTTGAACGTTTGGGAGAATTTATAGATTTTTGTTTATTATCGTGTTTAATCGCCGGTTTATTTTAAATAGATCAGCTTTTATATTAATATATAGTAAGAATAAGAATATACCATGAAGCCTAAATAAACGCACTTAAAATGTATATAATTTATTAATTCCAACGCTTTTCAATTTCGTCTTTCCTTTATTACACGTGCTGTGTGATAATTAATTATACGTTTATTATAATAATAATACACAGTTATAAATATGAAAGTAGGTGGATGTAAAGGGAGAAGAGGACCGAAAAAAAAGATGGATAGAGTATGTACAATAAAACATGATATTCATAAAAGCAGAGTAAGCTCAAATGTGATGTCTGTGCCGACCCCAAATATGAAATAAAGGCAAGGCAGGTTACATTTTGGTGAGTTCATTAATTCGAAAATTGGACGGTAAACATTTGATAAACATTATATTCATATTGTTAATGTGTACTTGTAGGATTCACAAGTACTATGAAGGAATTCGCTAGTAATGACCAAAGATAGTGCTCGGAAAAACCAGAAACTTGTAGATTACTAAGAATGGATTTGTCACTCTGTATAAAGTATAGAATTGAACTTATCGAAAAACAATCTCATTGAATACAAATATTTTAAATCAGAAATCGCGACTAAAATGGTATTTTCCCAATTTCAGAGATATCCATTAGGTATAAGTACGCTATCAACATATAAAAAAGCGACTTCTGAATAACGTCCTGAAAATTGCTCTGGTTAAAACATCTCTTTTACTGTATATTTTTGCATGTGCGATGAAAGGTGGTCGACTTAAAGGATTAGGACAGTAAAGAGTAGATACGAAGGATGGATTTAATATCTAATTTGATGTACGAGATCGTATTTCTAATTCGTTTAAACGAGTAAGAATACCATATATTGTACGATTTCATTTAAAGAGTAGAAATGTTATCATTGTAATAAATATTTTTTAATTTTGAATAGAGGCAAAACCAATTAGTTATTTCTTAATATGACAATTGATTTAATTTTATAAATAATTCACTAAATACCTAAATCAAAAGAATGTTTCTAGAGTCAGAAAATGGTATATTTAGGTTTAACATATTCTTAAAATAAATTCCTTAAACCATCGTGTTCTAATTATACTAGGGTCCTAAAATACGTGTTCCAAATTAAACTGAACTTTGTTTCAGATATTCTAACTTTATTTTAAACCCCTCATAATAAAAGTAAATTATATAGTTAGTAGTTTTACATTATCTTTCTTGTAATATTAAAATATACCTAATTAATAAAAAACTTACTAGAATTTAATTAATAATACATTTATTCGTAATTGTATATGCCCATTATTTTTATGTAGTAGGCATATCATTTTGATTGTGGTTATTTCAAATCGTTGTAATATATTATTCATATTATATAAATTTTTGCCTTATACATTCAGATTAAAGTAACCTTGAACTTTGCTGGTATACAAGTAGCGCCTCTCTCTCTCTCTCTTTCTCTCTCTCTCTTTCTGCACATTTTTTGTTGAGATGACAGATAATCCTGAAAAAATATTAAACAAAGTACACAAAATGTATATATATTAAAAGCTGAATGTTTCTAAGATTACCACCCGAAATTGTAGATTGGGTAAGCGATATAATAGACTTCATTTTAGATTAAGTTAATGTCAATTTTAGAAAATATTTATATACTACTAAAGTTACTACTACTAAAGTTCGGTAATTGAAATGTTAGAAAACATGGACATATGTTTTCTAACATTTCAATTACCGAACTTTAATATTTTCACCAAGATTCACACAAATACGAGATCATAGTTTCTTATCTGCTTTGCTTACTAGTTTTACCTGTCTACTGTCTAATTTAATACTAAAATATTTTATAGGTTTTTAACAAACAATTCTCTTAACAATTGAAACGGCATTGTTTTTAATTGTTCACTTCGTTAGCAAGCAAAAAGCAAACCGTAAAAAGTAATGCCATTAACGAACGTTTCTTTAACGTATCCATTTAAACTTTTTTTTTTTACTTAGTAGTGCCTAGATGGAAACTCGTGTTAGGGATATTATATAATTTACTTCGTGTAAATCAAACCAAAGATTTCTATCTTATTGTTTATTTAGTAACGAGACATTAATTCTATAATTAGATAATTTTTAAGATTACGTAAAATAATGTTGGTTATTTTTTTATTAAACGGCGATTTTATGTATATAGTTATTCGATTCAATTAGACTTTCATGTTCTTACTAACTGGATTTAAAATTATTTCTAGTTAAGTTGTTTGACTGTACATAGACAGCTACATTTAGTGTATTCAAATTCAATTATAACTGCATCATTCTCGTATTGTAATGTCCGATTTTTTTATTGCCGTTCAGTTCTTTGAATACTATATTTGTAACCATTATATATATTTACAAATATCGTTTGAATATATTTTTATGAATTAGAATGTATAACCATCACCAGTATAAATAATTTATAATAAGTTTTTATATATTTATTTAATAATTTATAATAAGTGTTATATATGTAATTATTTTATATATATTATTTAAACTCTAACTGAAGCTGTAGATTCAATTCTGAGATGTTGCATCTGTTAGATCCATAACTCTCCTCTACATACACAAGATCCTCTAGAATAGATGTACATAAATAGCACAGCAATATAATCATCCAACAAAATAAAACAAACTCGTGTCTAGACAACTTCTTAGATCACCTTAAAACATAGCAACAAGTATGGTCCAACTTGATTTACATCATATTCCACAATAATTATAACAATGTTTTACAAAATGTACCTACTGTTCGTTACAGCTGATATGAAAATTGATTAACTGAAGTAACCACAGTATGTAGTAATCTCTTACAAGTTTTGTTGACACTGATAAATGTTGTCATATCTATATCAAATTCATTCAAATAAATAGTTCATTGTATTTGCTATTACTCATTCAATTTATATTAACTGATAACATCATAATATGCCATTCGCGACAACAGAGTTGCAGTATCAATTCACTTGTTTATTTTTTACCGTCCTATCTAGTTCATACAGATTTAATTGAGAAGAACAGGCAAACTCAACAGATTTTTTTAAAATTAGATTAATGATATGATATTTTACTGGAAGTAAACTAATAAACTGTTTCTCTATGATTACCTGTAATAACTTTCTATGTGTAATCTCATAGTAATTATTCAGATTTGTTGTGTACGTTGACGTAAGTTTTTGACTAATTTGTGACTAATTTAAGCCCGAAAAGACCTTCGTTGTTTACAGTTGGTCCTTCATATTATTGTTGTGTGGATTCTCAGTATATGTATGATACATGATTATGTAAAAATATTTTGAGGTATTGAAACTTAATGCGACTATTAACGACCAATGACTTCATTTTTCTCATGACATTGTCATCATACTTTAAGGACATGTCATGTGTTTATTTAAATATTGCAGACAGTAGTGTGACTTATGTGCAAATTTATTCTTCTTCAGAACCTACATATTAATTATTCATATCCAACAGGATGTCTGCCAGCTACTGGTCGTAAACCTCTGCTTTCTCACAGCTTATATCCGGCTTTACTTTTAATGAGATTGCATTAAAAGTAACAAGAGCCATCTGGGTGGACTGCGCTAAATGTATATGCATATGTACGAGTACGTTTATCCTTTGCCCAGATCGTTTCGCAACTGTTATATTTTTTATTTCCTTTTATGGGCGTGTAAACTACACTACGTAAATTACATCTCTTTTTCATGAAGTTTTTGATTACCAATTTTTTAATGGTTTTATTTAACATCATTGTTTATAACAATACCTTGTAGCTTGAACTATTATCGTTATATGTTGTTTTTCTATTAATTCACTAAGCACAAAGTTATCGAGTGTTGCTAATTCATCAGAAACTGTCTGTACTGTTAATGAAATAGTAGTACAATATTATTATTACAGGTATATCGTACATGTAATATATTTTCATAGAAAAAATATAACTTTTGAAAAAAAAAATATCTATTTGTTTAAAATATTATTCACTTATTTATGTATACTATAATTAGTTTTCAAATTATAATAAAAATAGTAAATAATAAAATCAGTTCACTTTAGAAATATTTTCTTTATTCCCGATAGTCTAAATAAAGAGATATTAAATCAAGTAAAACATACTATATGTATAACAATGATACACCACTCCCTTATGTTAAACAAATAATGTAGAGTAAAACAGTCGTTAAACCGATTAATCTCACTGAACTCTATAATTTTATTCGCTTTGCACTTTACTAATGGCAGTTAATCGGCCGTTGCCGTGTAACTTAGCCAAGTTATCACTTGGACCGATACATTGTTGTTGTAAGGAGAAACTTGTTGATTATTTATGTTCTATTCATTTGACACAAATATTTGTGTATCTATAATATAGGAATTTAATTATCTTACAGCTTTTGCCTTTTCCGACAATTGTTTCAACTTTATTAGGAGGTCTTCCTCAGGTTGAGTGCGGTGCTTATACTGAGATCACAATTGTAACCAAAAGTACTAAGTTAATTAAATTCCTCTATAAAGATATAAAAAGTGATTATTTTTATACCAGTCCCTACGCTTTGAAACTACTAGTACATACTTTGACTTCAAAATGAATATCTTTTCTTGCATGCAACGTGTAAAAGGTGGGTCGTAGGTATTCTTGTGATGTTCAGTGAAATTTAAAATGCTTTCTCCGCATGAAATACATACAATATTTATTCAAAATATAATGAAAGTTTGAGTTGGAGTCAGGTCTCGAGTTAGATCCTAATATTTATATATACAAAAAATAGAATTAGGTACATATACCTAAACAGAGCTTGTGTTATGAATACTAGACATCCATATCCATAACGTAAGCTCTGCTTAGCTTGGAGTAGATAACGCTGTGTGAGTTCTCCATGGTTATTGTTATTTTTATTAACATTTTATATCATATACGTAATCTAATTAGATTAGATATTTTCAAGTTGCCGCTTTCAACTTCATGCGAGGACCTTTGAGGTTAACGGACGTGAAAAACAGTTAAATGCATTATATGTGACGAATCGCGGGGTCGGTGCCAGACAGTTTAGTTCAGTCAACGATTAATTTGGTTGGCAAGCAACCGGTGCATGACGACGCGCCTTCCTCGAATTGAGTTCTGCCGCTGTACGTGATGATCTTATGTATTTTTAACCTATTTTCAAAGAAAGCCTTATGTACCTACAAGACTATAAATCCGGATGAACCAGAGGTAAACAGGAAAAAGTCATTTGCATGGGTATCTCAGTCTTACTTATTTCAGCCGTCAAGCCAACAAACCAATGCCTTGTAGACTATGTTACGGTTGGTGGATCAAATTACAGGATGAGAGGAACGACACCTTAGTGCTCTGAAATGGTGATGTCTGATTTCTGTTCATGTATATAGGCAAAGGCTACCGCTTACCATCAAATTACTATACACATATTCATTACACCGCATACAACCCCTATTACGTACTTTTTATCAGTTTTTTTTAGAATAGAATAGAAACTATTCTTAGATTTTCTCAATTAGATTTACTGATCCATAATCTATTTAGTAATAAAGATACACCACATGTTCTATTAAATATCTGCGTCTAATCATGGTAATAAATGTAATATATAGTCCATGTTACAAGAGAGCACTAGGTATTACCTATGCTATAGGTATCTATAGCATAGGTAATACTAGTTCAGGATATCAGGGTCCTCATTTTGTATTGCGCAACTTTCTGTCTTTTAATTACCGAGCTAACTACAAATAAAGCATTATTATTATTATAATTAGGGAACGAACCTACTACTGTCTCTTGGATTCGATGACCGGTGCGTTAAGTTAAAAATATTTACATGATACAAATATTTTTGTGCCCGCCAGATTATGTTTTTTGATGTCTATAAAGCAGGGGATCATCACGCTGTCATTACACTTATACACCTGAAATGTATATCTTAAAACAGTAAATTTATTTCCACTTTACACTGTTGTTGTTATACAGGAAAACTGCTGCGGTCTCTGAATCCGGAAATTATAAAAATTTCATTTAAATATGGATATTTAATTCCAAAGACTCGTGATTATAAACAGATGGGCGAGTTTACTTGGTTTCTTCCAAAAAAGCTTTATCGATTCGACGTTGAACATTATAAATTCATGGAAGACAACTTCGGTTAAATAAATTATGCTGTTGAGAAACTTCACGGTGATGTTATTAAAGTCAAAGGCATGATGTGCTGATTGAACAGTAAATTTCTTTAAAGGATTTTATTATTATTATTATTATTGTGTTTGTAGCCACATCGAATGTCTGATATATTTTTTAACCATACAATAATATTAACCCACGACAGTTCACATAGCGTTATCTACTCCCAAGCTAGGCAGACCTTGTATTATGGGTGTTTAATATTCGACGGAAATACTTAAATGATTTTTTTAAATACATACATGATAAACTTAGAGAACACCCAAACCTATACAAACAATTAAACCTATGTATACATACACAAATCTTTGTGTCGTGCGATCAATTGAACCCGCGACCATTGAGGAAAAGTGAGGCGGTGTGCTAAACTTCTAGACTACCGAGGTCGTCAAATTTTGAATATATACTAATCGTACATTTACAGTTACGAGTACATAACAAACGTGTTCTGTACGATTTAATCATCAACCCTTTTTTATTTAAGTGCTGACAATTATCCTTTCCTATCAGATACGGAAATTTTTTTCGTCATATTCGTTCTCATTCTGTCAATCAATGTCTACCAATTCAATGACCGATTTTAGGTAGAGTTCGTATTATAGTAGTCAACACATTCACAAAGTTGACATTGGAGAAAATCTCGGATATCAAAGTCGTGTGACATTCGTCAGAACGTACAATATTATACCTACAATCAATCGTAATGTAACTAAGAATAAATAATAGTAATAAATATGTAAACGGGTATCAATGTTGACTGTAAATATAATAAACTTTAAATTGTTCTATTTATTTACATTAATCTTTCTTATTCGTAATTGACCCCTAATAATTCATAAAATGTGGTCTATACATACAAATATAATACAAACCCATGATCTTCAATTCAATCTTAAGATTATGTGCATAATGACATTTTCTACTCTAGAACAGTATTATTTTTTTTTATTTTTTTTTTTTTATTGGGTTGTTTGGGCTATTGTCAGATGTGTAGCACCTGTAGCACTGCGACCTACAAAGATCTATTGTGCTCGCCCTTTTCAGAGTTCGCTACCTAGACCCGTCAGGGACAAGAATTGAAGGATATTCTTAGGAGCGATCGTTTTTATCTCCTCGGGAAAGAGTGTAAACTTTCCAAAGGAGATATTTCGTTTATGCATGAGTGGGTACAACCACATAGGATGTGAAAGTTTGGCAGAATCTGCAGATACTAGTCGTTCTTAGCCATATGCTTGTTCAATTTGCAGTGTCCTGTGAGGGCCCTAGTCATCATGCATATGTTGTTTTTACTCTAGCAGTAATCGATTGGAGTATTTTCGAGAAGCCCGATATAAGGTCTTTTGAATGTATTAATCCTGGCATTTCTTGCCAGTGATTCAGTGCTTCTCGTTTGGTTATTAATTTGAGATGTCCCAGTTTTAGGCAACGAGGCACACCACAGAAGGGTTCGGGGCCCAGTTGGACGGTTTTTGCCCCTAACTTTGCCAGATGGTCGGCATTCTCATTGCCTTCAATATTTGAATGCCCGGGGACCCATCTCAGAATAATATTATGCTTCCTACTTCATTTAGTAGCAGGATACAGTTTCTAATAAGTTTAGAACGGATTTCGTACGAGTTAAGTGCTAGTAGAGCAGCTTGACTGTCCGAATAAATGTATATGTTCTGATTGATGTAGTTGAGGCTTAGGATTACTTCCAGACATCTAATTAAGGCGTAAGTCTCTGCCTGAAAGATTGAGGCGTATTTTCCTAAGCCTATATAGTTGCAGATTTTGGGTTTTACACCACATATTCCACTATTATATTTTGGACCCGTCTGTAAACCAGACTAGGTCATGCTCTGAGTGAGACGGTGTATGGTTATTTTGCCATTCGTCTCTTCCAGATATTTCGATTTTGTAATATTGTACAAAGTTACACTCTGGTGCCATGTTGTCTTCAGGCATTCCCAGAATAGGATCACTCATAATCGAGTCTTGTATAGTTTTTATGGCCAGGGAATGCCAAGATATCCTCCTTTGGGAACTTATTCTGAGCATATTGGCTTTCGCCTTTTCCTGTATGAATAAAGGAAGGGGCGTCAAGTCCAATAATGCGTCTAGAGCTGCTCCCGGCGTGGTGCTCATGGCTCCTGTAATAATCAGACAAGCAATTCTCTGTAGGCTGTTTAGCTTGGTGGCGGCTGTGGATTGGAGGGTTTTCCTCCACCAGATAGCGCAGGCATAGGTGGTAAGCGGTCTCACCACTGCTGTGTAAAGCCATAGGGCAATTTTGGGGTTGATTCCCCATCTGGGCCCCGCTACCCGTCGGCTTATACCTAGGGATGTTTTCGCCTTTTGAGTTATGTTGTCTATGTGTGTGTTCCATGTCAGTTTTTGGTCGAAGGTTACGCCCAGGTACTTGACTTCTTTGGAGCACTCTAATATTCTTCCATTTACTTTAGGCATGATAAGTTTGTCAAGTTTCTTCCTTTTTGTAAACGGAACAATTACTGTTTTATCAGGATTTACTGATAATTCATTTTCCTTACACCATTTAACAGTAGAACAGTAGACAGTTAGAACAGTAACAATTTCTACATTAAATTATAAATGAGTTTACACAGAGTAATTTGAAAATAAAAGTGTTTCTCTTGACATAAATCTCCTCTACGCACCCAAAATTAATGAGCGATTTTAAAAATTAAATGAGAAATTCAGTGCGGTAAAATAACTGTGAAAGTTATATACATTTCTACATTTGCTGGACCGCGACGCGTAGCCATAGTTGCGTAAGTTGAAGGCGAGCGGCGACAATTGAACGCCGGCCCAGATGACATCACGAATACCTACCGCCTTTACACAACTCTATATAGACAAAATCAATGGTGTTGTAATACAATTGTCCTATGTTAAGGTTATTATGAAAACATTCGATAAGAAATAAATATAAAAGCCGCGAAAATGTTGTCATTTATAACTTATACTGAAAACAAAAAATATATTAGATACAACATATTTTATCTCATAATGCCTGGTTTTTATGGGCTTTTTCAAAAAGTTATTAAAGTCCGAATCTTTTAGAAAAGACCATAGGGACATGTCTAATTCTTAAGTACGGACCCGTAGAGGAAAAACCACATTAGAGAGAAGCAAGAAATGTTACATCTGGGATTGTGCAATGAGTAAAGTTTCTAACGTTCCTGGGGGGACAAATCCGTAACGTCCTTGTTGTAGGAACACGCTATAGTAATTACTTGCTGAGGTACTACATGTTTGTTCAAGATCTGACGAATGATTTTTTCTCAATTTATATAAATTGTAATACACATACTATAACTATAAATATAATACTATGTTTTATTGTACCTATAACACTATTCAAGGATCAGGACAACTTTTCACAAGAATGGTGGGTCGGAATATAAAAATAATGTTTGAACCCGTCATATAAACCGCGCCGTCACTGATCGATTTAGGTGACCTAAATCAAAAAAGGGACTGAAAACTACTTTAGTTTCCTTTCGTATTAGTACTATACATAATTTATGATATTACGGTCAAACACAGATAAATTCACGCGAATTAGTCCTCAGTTCCATATTAAAGCATATTAATATTTATGTGTGTATTTAAATAATAAACGAGGTACAAAAGCTAAGTGCTGAGTTGATGTCTTATTGACTTAAATGGGTCATACATAACTGCTTTTAATTTATTTAATGTCCTATTATTAACAAGCGTCCATAAAATGGTCGTGAAAGAGACCGCCAACACGTATCCACGCCATCCCCTATTTTCAATTTCTTTTAAATGGCCTGTTAAATTAATTTCAGTAACAGCTGCCATCGATTTATGGCCCAATCAGTCAGTGTGAAAGCCGCCAGTAACTTGCAGCTATATGATTATAATTATTTATGTTTGTGTTAGGATGTAACTTGTATATATTTTGTAATACGGATTGTACGAATTGTATATAAAAATATATTTTATGTACCTACCTGCTAATGACTGAGTATTAACGTGTAATGTACTAAAATAAATGAATAAAGTACAATATAAGTTTTTATAATACTTACCTATCAGGTGTACCAAAGTGCTATTTGTTGTATTTTGAAGCCAATGACAACTATATGCCTGCCTATGTATGTCAGAATTGTCACAGACTAGATATATAAAAAAGATAAAATTATGTTACCGAATCTTAATATTAATAATATTTAGTGATCCTGACAAAACTTATTTATAAATATGTAAGAAACTTATATATTTCCGGTGATATGGCGCAACGTGTGTTGCTTGACAGATTTTAATAAAAAATATCGTTAGATTCCTCTTCATTGCTTGAGTACAGTCCATATTACAACATATTAATATGACGATAATAAATATCAGAAATAATTTTAGCCGTCCGGTTATTTTAAACCTTACAATTTAGCAATCCTTGTCTATAGGTACTAGTATTATTTAAATAAAGAACGGAGTTGTTAGTGATGATTTAGTTGCGAGTAATAATTTAAAATAATTTTAAACATTTAAATACTTGTATAATTTGACAAAATTGAGAAATACTTCAAAATAATAAATAGATTTCATTCATGAAAGATAAGAAAGATAAGATAAGACTATTTTCTCCTCCAGTCTATCAATTATTCTAGAATAAATAAACTTACTAAATTATATCATAACTTATCATATAATTTTTTTTTTTTTTTATTTATACTCTTTATTGCACCAATTACAGAACAAAAACAAACAAAATAATGTCAAAGGTCATCAAGTGCACATAAAATTTTTGTCGCGTCATACACATACCTAATTTCCTTCTTATCATATGATTGTACTTATTAATGTTTTCAGTTATTTATTCAACGGACGAGTCTAAATAAACGCATCATCGAACATTAACCTTGAATATTACATAACTTAAGATTTATTAATACATACTGAATAAGTCATTTTCTTTATTTGGTATACTGAAGTTTTATGCGCTCACAATATCGTGTGCAACTGTTGAATTTTCAAGTACTATTTATTGAATAAAGAAACCTCGTAGTATTAATATCTGCAATATTTAGAAACTGTCTTTTGGAAGTTTGTAGAGCAATTTAACGTTTTGTTTTTTAAAGCAATTGCTACTTTGAAGTGCTAATAAAAATAATTTAACACGCTGTTTCTAAGTACTTACTAACATTGCTAAAAGAGATCCCTTAAAAGGTACTTTTAATCACTTCAATGCGTATCTCGAGATATATAAGCTGAAACTATTGGAAATGTTCAAGAGGCAACTACTTAAAGTGGAAAGCATTTTACATAAATTTCAACCGGCTGCAAACTAAAGCGAAATTGCGAAAGTTTGGAAATGAATATACGAAAAGCTTTTACCCAAACGTTAGTTTCGAAGTGCGGTTCAGGTGATAAGTGAGATTCCATGATTTCTATATATCACTACAAATGTTATGCACATTATACAAACATAAATATATTTTTTATCAGTGTCCTAGCCGCGGTTCTTACATTCTCATTGTAAATATTCCGTTTCTATATTTAGTATAATTATAACCAGACGTGAAAATAAATTAATGATTTAGAACAGTGATTAACCTTTGAATACATTATTTGCGGTATCGTAGTTTACAGAGCAAAATACATTTAAAAAAAAAAGCGTAATGTTATTACAACAACAATATCATTTTATTGCCATTATTCCATGTATTAAAAAGGGAAAATTAAGAGTTCTATTGAGATAATATTTACTTTTAACCTTGTAAAGTTGGATTGATAAGACATGAATGCACCACGGATGTCATCACTTGACACTCGTGTTATTTTTTTTTTATCCCGTGCCATTTCCGAAGAATAAATGTAAGTTTCTATTATGCCTTGTACCCTGTAATTTCACTGCCATATCTCATACCCTTAAAACCGGAACACAGCTTATAAAGCAAGCGATGAAGGAAAAACAGAGTTAACCGCATAACTTTCTTCCTCTGTGATAATAATAATTTCCTTGGAGGATAGGGATTGTTAGTAATGAGAATAGTAGCTCCATTGATAGCAATGGTGGTTGACCTAACATGGTATGTCAGGTCAAGCACCACGCGGTCCCCCCTGGAATTCGTGGTAAATTCGCCACAATAGGCTATCCAATCAACCTCCACTGGTGCCCCGCCGACGTATACCGTTCAAGCTGGCGGCTGCACCATTCCATTATCATCTATAAAAAAAAATATCAATCAATGCGTCTGTGCATGAACTAATGCATGATATAAAGTACTTTGATAAATGTGACACCTCACGTTACTAGTATACGATTTATGTATTCTACATTCTTTGTTTCATTTTTTTCTTATTGCTTTGTGCGATAGATCATAGATTTTCTACTATATGCGCGATCACAAAAACTAATTATCGTGCAGAGACTATATTCAACACTAGCTAAGCCTGCGGCTTTAGTATGTGTATAACTTTTCTGTTTATAAACTGATTAGAATAAAACTAATTTAAAATTTAGCTTACCACATATTTTAGTGAAAACAGCATCCAACTATGTTATCACAGTAACAAACAGATAGAAATTATAACAATCATTGTTTTGACTGATAAAGTCGTTCTATAGTAGTTTCTCTCGTATATATTTCATGTTTGTACAGACAGTAATCAGTAACACTTTTATTCAAGTATAAATTTATAACCATACATAACCGATATACATATTTTATTTCTTAAGTATACCTACGCAAAATTCGACCTACGATTAAACTGTCGTTGAACTGCCTTTAGTAAAAAATGGAACTTACTTTAACTGTAAAATTCTACTTCCAAACTATGAACGATACTATACGATAAACGCTGCCAATGTTTATCGTATATTTAGTTAGATCTTTACCGCAACATGTAACCTTAACTGGCTTTAATTAAGAGCGATCGATTTTAATGAAAGGGTGTGTCGCTAGTTTCATCTTAATTTGTTAAAGTGCTGTAACTTATACGGGACTCTATAAAATAAGGTCAGCAGTCATAAAGTTGAAATTTTCAGAAATGATGACCTTGACATTCGGCATGTGGCAGAGAAATTACATAAAATAACTCACTTTAAATTACATATAAACTGTACCTATAGAATTGAATGAAATTTAGAACAATATAAAATATATATTCATATTTAATAATATACAGACTAACGACATGGTTCCCGGAGACAGATCTAATGTTTCATCAATTCGGTAATTAAAATAGTCGAAAATATTAAAAACACTTTCCGTCCATCAACTCTATATCATTTTATTCTATTTCGAGAATATCAATTTAATAATCATAACCCATACTTCCGTACTAATGTCATAATTTCGAAGGTTTATATGTCTATCTATTTGTTTCCATTTCATAACTGAACGAACGTCTCTTATTTAAAAATTTAAGATATGATCCCACATTATCAGGAAGGCGGAAAGAGACTACTAAACATTGCCTGTTTCTGTCTTCATTAAAATAAAAAGAAATCAATGTTGCGGGTAAATGGTTAGTATACTTATAGTATAGAATGATTCTCAATTAACACGAATTATTTAAAGGTAAATAAAGGTATTTAACCCTCTCGATGTTTCGGCTAGGTTGAACCACATTGGTGATACTCAATAGATGACTCACGCAGACGAAATCTCGAGCATTCACGCGGTACGGTACAATAATTATAAATTCACGATGAAGCGGCGTACGTACATAAATCTACCGATCAACGACCTATATAAACGTACGAGTTGTGATATAAAAAAGTCACATGTGCAGTTTTGTAAATACGCATTCTGTAATCCATTCAGAACTTGGAATTGGGTCAGCTGTTGCAGTTGGCAGTCAGCGGATGCAACGCCGGCACGGCACGCTCTAATCCCAAACAAACTTGCATTAAACATTATACTCGAGTGGAAATAGAGGTTTAGAAAAAAAAAGAAAGAAGCGATAAAAGTTAGCAATACTTTTTTTCTTACTACCAAATGTAGTACAGGCCAAAATTAAAGGATTTTAAATTATTGCAGTAATCCATAGGATTTATATTGATTCTTGCACATACAAGTGACATCAGGATTTCTAATGATGACTACATACTTGATATAATGACCATAATGGATATAATCAACTAATTACCTCATTTATCCGGTTTTGCTTCTTCGGTAAGACAATAGACGACTATCTCCAATAGACATAAACAAAACTGTTACTGTCACGCAATGTTACACTTTGGTACTTGCATACTGTTTAAAACTAAGAATTAAGGCTGTCAAATGAATATAAAAAAAAATTAAAAACGTAGGTTTACTTTGCCTGTTTGAAAATAAGAATGAATGCACTGAAATTATAGTTAATAGACATTTAAAAAGATAGTATAGTTAGTAGTAAATTTATTCCATTTTTTTTTTTAATCCTTCATCAATTTACTCGTAATCGAGTTGCTGTTACTGATTAATGTATGAAAGTATCCGATTAACGTTATGTACGCCTACATTTGTATCTGAATCCGGTCGGCTGTGCACACAACTTGTTTCCGTGGCGTCGTATATCTAAAATTAACACGTCCAGCTGCATCTCTAATCGCCTGCTACCAGACATACCCGTTCCGTGCCAATTTCATCTTAAGTATGCAATGCGTTAACTTGTATTACACGATTTCATTGCAAGCATTTTATTAGGTAATTCCGAGGCGATTGTGAGAGTGAAATCAAAATATAAAATGGAACTGGAATTTTTAAACAAATGTATTTATGTTAATTATCCTATCCGATTACAAAGGTAATCATCAAAATCAGTTCAATGATATCGCATAACAAACGCATAGATTTAGTATAGTATTAAGAAACAAGAATAAAGAGGATTACGAATTTTAAGAAATGAAGATAAATCTTGCTTTGTCTTAATCTCAACAAAAAGTAAATTTAACCTAATTGTAATGGACATAAAGTTTATATTTAAATTCTTAGAACAGTCCCTGATTCAACGTCGTTCATCGTTTTATTAACATACACATTTTTTTTTTCAGGTCAAAAGTTCCTGTAACGTTGTGTGTGACGGCTTAATTTAAACAAGTAAGTCTTTATTCTCGTTATTATAGAATATAAAATTTCAATAAACTTAATTTCCGGTTTAACATTTCATTCTAATGACATTGATGCTTAAAAAGTTACAATAAACAAACAAATTATTATTGTATAGTCCCCTAATCCCACAATGCTTTACTGTAACCGTACTAAAAGAAATTTACGACCATTCAAAAAGCATTTATTCTTTACTCGACAGTATTCGTAATCAATTTTGTATTTTATTTATTTTGTTCCTGTGTTCTTTTAGTCCAAACCTATTTATATAATCTAATTTTATTATGGATATGTTTTTGTAGCAATAAACCCTTAATTTAAACCGAATAGTCACTATTAATTCAATCAGATCTGGTATACTAATTAAAAATTATACGAACAATGTAGTAACAAGAGTAATGTCAACGCAAGTTCTACTGATTTCCTCATTCATTGCATATACCTATATCTTTGCATTTAATTGTTTCATAAACTTTGGTAACAAGGCTTTATCGCTCAGTAAATAGTTCCTACCAATAGCTGTATTCAAATAACGATCAAAACATGCAAACCTTCTTGAGTTAATCAGAAATATACATTTGATATATCGTTTATATAGGTTTGTATATTTCTGATGAGGAATTTTATTGTATCCAATTTTATCAATATGAAGTATTGAAAATCAAATCCTTAAACATTTAACTTAACAACCGATGCCAGGGCAATATCAGCTGTAATCTTTCTGACAGCCTCGGTGGATTAGCACACAGCTTTACTAAGTCGTGGGTTCGATTCCTCGCACGGTACAAACATTTGTATCTGTCTGGGTGTTTTCTATGTATAATATGTATTTAAAAAAAATGCAACCATTTATTTATATCAGTTGTGTAGTATCCATAACACAAGCTCTGCTTAGCTTGGGACTAGATGGCATTGTGTGAATTGCTCTGAGATATTATTATTATATTCCATTGTTCCAAATACCTGCACGGTACTATTACCTAGTTTCAAATAATTTCTACATCGATAAAATTTTATTAGCCAAGAAGAAAACTTTTATGAGGTATCTACTTAAATTCGACTATAAAGTTAATCTAGTTCACTATGAAAATGTCGATTCGTTTAAATAACACTAAATCAGCATCGTAATCATGCTTAAATAAAATTATGCTTGTAGAACTGATTTCTTGTTTTGTATATGTATGTGGGCTTAGTTACTGAATTAAATTAGTCTGCATATTTTTACTCATAGGCACATTGCAGCACGCATTCTAATTATAATGTTTGATCATGTTACAATACACATTATCAAATGAAATATTATTATATAAAATCGTAGTAAATGAATTCATAATCTTAAATTTTAGAATGTTTTGTAACAATTTTAAGAATAGTTACGAAATATTTAAGATTTTATAAACGCCGAATAAAAATAGGATTTGTTTATTCTGATGACACAAAATATTAAATGTAACGTAAACACAGTCGTGTTAGCTAGTTTTCTTTCCGTAGACAAATTAAAGTACTTCAAAGGCTTCCCGGAATCTGTAGGGAACTACAATTCAGTGGTACCCTTCGGGTTTAGCGACCTGTCTAGACGTTACGTCTGCAATAAAATACCACGAGCAGGTTCCTTTTATATCAAACAATGTACATCCGAACGTCTTCACAATATTTCTAAGAAGTCTGGCGCATATTAAGCAGACAGCAGTCATTTTTATATTCTTTATTATTAATTTTTTTCTGATGGTGGTGTTATGCGGTTTTAGGTATTTGGGGAATAAATGTGCTGGTAAGCTAAACACCACCGATAAAAATATATCAATCGGATAATATGACACCTTCAATGAAAGGTGCCAATTAAACTGGGTTGGTTATACAAAGCTAATCGTATTATGATTCCTGTAAAGTACAGTTATTAGAGCTTCAGCGTGATTTGGATGAATGAAAGGTACGATAATTGATCTTAATCTTATTGCTTAATTAATTTTAAATGCACTCTCACACAAAGCTTTTTAATAATCGATCGACCTCTGTAGCCTAGCTGAACATCGACTTACTTCCGATAATTGCAGATTCGAAAATTTTAGTCCATTCAGGGTTCTTTGTGTGAATCTGGGTGTTTTATATGTTGGTATGTATTTAAATATATATATATATAACTATTTCTAGCAATTGTTTAGTACCTACATAGTACCAACTCTGATTAGTTTATCACTAGATGACGATGTCTGGTTTGTCCTGGCTTACATTTATTATTTCTCTCTCTCTCATTCTATTATTCGTTTTTGTCAAACAAAAACCATTTCAACACCGCGAAGCATTGTTTCAAGCCCCATTTGCATTGGTCTTAAAAGGCTCGTAATAATCGTGCTAAGGACAGGCAAATAAATTGCACCATACTGTTATGCATCTGTCGTATAGAGGTGTTTTGGTAAAGTCGCCGCCTAAATCACAGCCGGCTGCAGACGCCCCTCCTGTCGCGACACATTGCAGCATCCAGGGCTTTTATAGCGATATTAAGTAAATTTGGTGTAGTATATTTGTTTGGATATTTTACATATAGGTTTTCATCGATCGATACTTATATTTTATAGGGAGGACAAGAATAATGACTTTATTATCGTGATTGAACATTATTGGATTTTATTGGAAGTTTTATACATTTACACATGACACCATATTAACACAAATCAACCATATTTAAAAAAAAAAAGATTTTCAGGTATACTATTAGCGAGCTCTGACGTTGGACATCATACTTTTTTTTATACTACACTGGTGGCAAACAAGCATACGGCCCCTCTGATGAATAATGGTTACCATAGCCTTTGAACGCCTGAAGACACCAGGGGTCACGTACGCGTTGCCGACCCTAACTTGGCATTGGCAATGAAATTTGTTCCTGAACGTACTAAATAATATTCTAACAATTTTGATGTGACAAAGGAAACGAATATTCAATAAGCCGTTGTAGATGTAATGACTAATGAATTATGTTAAACGGTGACCTAATCATGACTATTTAGTCTAGGGATTTTGACAGGTCTACATCGTGTCATTTCTTTGTGTCCGAACGAACCCCTACATTCCAACGGGGAACAAAATAACGATAGCTTGAGCTGAGGTTCAAGGGTAACCTCAAACTAAAGTCGTCAAGCAAGAGTTGACCTACAAGCGTCCCGTAATTCCTTCCTTGGAGTGCCTTCTACATTCGCATTCACGTTCGTATGGTCATCTACGACCAAGAATATTAGAATAGTTCTAAAAAAAACTTTGTGATTTTAATCTTCTTTAAGCTAATTTATAATCAGCGCAAATGTAGTGAAGTTACAAAGTATTTATTGTAATATCCTTAAATCATTAAGAAATAATGGCATAGAAATTTTGTTAAGATTCAGTCAAGTGTAACACTAAGATACGGTTTAATGTTCCTTTTTACGAATACATTTATCTTGTCTCTATCGCTCTCTCTCTCTCTAATACACACAGTATTGAATTTAGTTTTCATTCTATATTTTTCAATACGGTATTTAAACTATTATAGTAAACCGACAATCCTTAAATTTAAACAAATTTTAATCAAAGTTGTTAGAAATGCGAATATCATAGAAAAGGTTTTTGTAATCCAAAATTAATCTGCTTAATCTTCAGTAACAAACCATATTATGAGTAAGTATTAGCATAACTAGTTCTGCAAAATCCTTTATTAATTATTTATATCTGGTTTGAATATTTTGTTTTGACTTAATGGTGACAGGTTTCCGTTAATCGGAAATTAGAGACGCTTTGGCATTATGCTTAATACGGCAAGTGACCTTGGAGTTATTAATGCATATTCAAAACAACATTCAATTTCATTATTACACATATACATAAGTAAATTAGAGTATATATATAGTAGTGAGATTTAAACATTCCAATGAAATATTTAAGATACTGAAAATTTATTCATAAAGCTCAACCCGTTCAAATCTAGAAACTTCATTCGTTGTACCAAAAGTTCATTTCGTAGTATTTTTTAAGATGTAATAACTCTAATCCTTAAGATATTTAAGTTAAATATAATACTAGCTATTTTACTCGGCATCGTGTGCTTTTCTATTAGATAAAATGTAGCATATGTTCGTCCACGTGATACCATATATCTTCATGTCAAATATTATTTATAATATTTGTATACATTTTAAATATTAAGGATGTTAATATTTTTTAAATAAAGCAAATTGTAAAACTCTTTCGACTTATATAAACACTGGTGTCATGTATTTAACAGCAGTCAGTTTGACCTCATTTCAGTCATACAATGAGCTGAATTATATCTAGCGTCAAAGGGGTATTTTGAACGCGTGAATCATAAAGCAGCGCACTTTGGTTGCTAAGTAGATCATGGCTTTGCGTTATTAAACATACATTTTATACTTACATTTTTATCTCAAATAAATAGGACGCGACATAATGACGTCCTCGACCAGAACAATTTTACCTATTTCTATGACGAACACGGCCCATCTGATGATAAGTAGGAACTATCCGTTACTATATATACATGGACTATGATACCGCTCATGCGTACTCTGGAGGACTAAGACATCGTGTCTCTAAATATCCTGCATCTTAAAACATATAGATATATACTTATATAACCCTTTCACCGAAAAACCACATAAAAAGCAAGCTGCTTGATGCCAGAAATTGACAGTAATAACTATTCTTAGATACAGTCTACTGAGTCGCAAAACTTATTGTCTGATCATAGAAATAATATATAACCAATGTGGATAAAATTATTGAGGCTTCATCTTTAGAGGACAAAAACAATTTCCGTTCATCTTTTATATATCTAATACCTACATTATATATACTTGTTATTACTTTTCGTGCTCTGAAACATCTGAAATGAAATATAATTTCGTTCTTTTCAATGTTTGAAATTGAATAATATTTTTTCATTAAATGCAGTCAGTCTCGCACGTTTTTAATTTTCATTCTCGTTATGTTTCCGGATTGGAGCGACTGCAATGTATTTTTTTTTTTCATACATTCAGCGATACCAAATCATCATCTGCTTCTTCTTTATCCCATTTATTTCGGCCCGGCGTAATATGTTTTCTCTTCCATATTCGCAGTCATCTCGTTATGCACTCTTTTTCTTGCCATATCATCTTTCACACAGTTCATTCATCTCTTTTTTTGCCCTCCTCTGTCTTTATAACCATCGACATTCATATTACGAAATATTTCTGCATTAATTAGCCATAAACAAATTTATGTCGTAAATAAGTATATAAAGTAAAACATAATTACGAAGAAAAATAATACTGTAGGATGTCCTACTTTTTTATTTGAATATTTTCTTATTAAAGTATTCACGGTAATTGAATTAAAAATTAAATGTTATTATAATTGCATTTATATACATTTTGAAGTATTTCTGTGACATGGTCTACTTGAAACTGCATAGCTCATGATTCTGATCTCCAAAATCAATTCTAATTTTATACCGTATTGCATGAAACGTAGTCATAAGTAGTTATCTTATAATTAGTCTTCCAATGTCGGAGGATCGGGATTGACTACAAAAATAGCAACCTGATAGTTTTAATGGGAATAGAAATGACATCATAAAGCTGTTATAGATTGTGATGAAAAATTTGGTTATGTAATACAGTAGCAATCAATTCTCATCTGATAAACATTACGGAAAAAGACAGATTTAACATGCTTCTATATATGATTGATTTTTATGCTTCTTAGGGGCAATCTGCACATGTTGAGTGGGGGGAAGGAGTCTACACATTTTGTCTTAAATATTGAGAGGTGCTAAATTTAATGTGATGAATATACTGAATATTAACATAGTAAATTTGAACTATTAAGGAAAAACTAAAAAAATATTTCTACCTATACCTGTAGATTAAATTGTTTTGTTGACGAGTCTTATAGCACAAGACCACTTATTTATGATGTATGCAGAAGATAACTAGGTTTATTCATAATTTCAGAAAAGGACAATGAATTGTGCTAATGATCAAAATAATAAACAGAATAATTATTAATTTGTCATAGTTTACCTATATGGATTATCTACAATTAGCCAACTAACCAATTATTGTATAAATGTCTGTAACATACGCGCAACGTAAATGTTTATGTGTGTTTGCCAACGATTTAAGCGTACAGTCATAAAGGGGGAATAGGCATGGCGATAATTTACGACTAGACCGTAAAACATCCGCTGTGAAAATAGACTTTTGACATTGTAAAAGTTCCAGAAACCAGACGGATTACTAACCTAGGATATATAAACACAAACATATGTAAGCTTATGTAACGTGTAATGGAATAAACGTATTCAATGTTTAATTTTGAAATTTACTGAATATAAACTAAATTAAATATTTCTCATATTAAAAGAAAGATTACGAAATGTTTTCATATAATCCAATTGATCCATTTAAAAATATGTATATTGTTCAGTTCCAGGCTATAGAAAAAACAGACAATAGAAACTATTACTGTTGACACGAATGTATAATATGCGTGATTGAATGATAATCGTAATGTAATAATTAACGCAACCCCATATAAACGACATAGTCCAAGAAGGTTTAATATATTTATTATTTTATTATAAGTCTTTGTCTTGGTGATATTACGGACGAAATCGACTCTATGTCGTATGCAACTATTTAGAGAGACTGCGCATAAAATACCTGAAGTTATACATAATAACGAAATAATAATATTAGCAAATAAACTTAACCAAAATATTAACTTAAATAATTACTTTTAATAGTGGGCTCCCATGTGTTATTCTCAATACCTCTTCATATGCTATCTGTCCAACTTATTCCAGCCATTCTGGTTATTTTTTACATATCACTGCGTTATATCAGCAGCAGTTAAGATAATATAACAAACATATGAGATAAATAAAAGTATTGTCTCTTAATATACGTACCTATATTATATATATATATATTTTTTTTTTTCAATTGCCGATAATGGAATGGTGCACCCGTTTTCACTAACGGTATACATGGGCTGGGCACCAGTAAAACATTATAGAAGGAACATGAAGTTTGGTTAGCCCATCGTGTCGAATTCCTGGGGATTTTCTATAAATCGCGTTACTATTCCGCGTTACTATCAATCACCTCCCCTATATTATATATTTAAAGTCACATTGTGGACGTACATATGTAAAACCTAAATAAAATCAACACTTGCAAACAACAATTAAGGACCTACGTTACTCGTGAAACTAAACTCTCGACTCCACAGTAATTCCAACCGCCAATTTATTTGATGAACATCGCCACCGATACTTCCCTCATCAGCAAACTCCTTCATTATCCAAGCAAAGTTTTCCTTTGTCTTGGTGTCTATTGGTTAAAGTTGCTGAATTTGAAGAACAGATAGACCGTTCTTGGACGAATATTCCGTTAAAGATTAGGAACGGACCTGGCACCACAGAATTGTATTTGTAAATTGTAAATTACCACAAATACTTATTTCATATAAATTTATATTTTAAGGTTTTGTTCCACAAAAATACACCTCACTACGCTACTGTGAACCCGACACAGGCAACTCTTTCGATAATAAACAGTTCTACCTAGTTAGCTATCTATCTGGTTATCTACGTTTCTAATAAATTGTTTAAAATATTTTCGATAATTGAAATACTAACTAGAAAAGCATTTAATCGCTCATACAATTACTTTATTTGTTGGTAATTTCTAAAAGGTCTACTATAAAAGTAGTTTTAGTATTTCTAAAAAATATTAGTGAATACCTGTTACTATATCTAGAGCCAATATAAATAAAAATAAATGTGGTAACTTTTAATGATATACATTTTACTTTATAAGATAAATACTCCTTTTAAAAATACGAGTAAACAAACCGATTATGTTTTGGCTAAACTTTTTAGAAGGTATAACATATAGTATAATACTAAAATACTAAATTGGCGGACGTCAGATTATATCGTGATGTCGGTGGAGATGTTTATGTATATAGGCGGTAGTTGCCACTTACCATTAGTTTTTATGCTTCTTAGGGGTAGTTTAGTAGTTTTAGGTTAGGTCAGCTTATTTGGCATTTTAGTTTCAAAAATAAAAAAGTACTTACGTAGTGATTTCGTGTAAAATCAGCAAAGAGTGAGTCACTCCACCAATGCCACAATGCGATGACCTCTCAGAATCGTCGCATATGCAAAGAATGCAAATAAATTTATTAGCAACAACTGCGTCTGCAGTTGTCTTGGTCACTGACTGTATGATAAAAATTAAAAACATGGTAATTATTATGATGGTTTTTATCAGTAATGTATGGATATAAAATTTCGGATACGGATAGGTTTCGGATATAGGAATGGTTATTATACCGGATACGCATGCGGATATGAAATTATTTAGGATTATCCATTAGTTTCCGATAATTTCGGTTACAGGTTACATTACACTACATTAATTTTTTAAGGAATTTCAAAAGTAAAATACAAATAGCTCATAAAATGATTACATAAATTGTCTCTATTAGGCTCCACCCTTATCCGGTATTATCCGAAAGTTTTATTTCGGATTCGGTTACGATTACGAATATTTTTTTATATCGGATATCCGATAGTTTCGGTTACGGTTACGGAGCTCCCTAACATCCCTGGTTTTTATGTATTTATGTATGCGACAATAAAACGTGATATAAGAATGGTATGTTGCGAATATGCTTTAAAATCTGTAAATGTAAATATTTACTTGTTCAATTGTTCCACGAGGTTGAAGAGAATGTTATGAAGAGGCTTTTGATTATGTATGTTGTTTGTTTAAAGGTTTGGGGGACCTGAAAAGAGATTGTACATTCATTTACTTTCAAGGGTGTGTGTGGAACAATAATGAATAAATTTCGCAGCTGCATCTGCTTTAAATTAGTGATGTTTACTTGTACTTTCTTACTCTAAATTAGTGATGTTGTCGATAAATTCTATTAGATACTTAATTCCTATACGTAATTCCTATAGATACTTGTATCTATAAATTTTACTGGGTTGATTAATAAAGCATTACAGCAAATTATTTGCGATTATGGTGCAGAGGTCTAGGTCAGGAAATCAATATCAATAACTTTTATAATTTAATAGACATATAGTTTAGTAGCGGAGCGCTTAGTTTGCATGAACGTATAATTGTTGTACTTGCTTCTCTCTATATCTGTATCATATATCTATAAAAATATTTGACATAAGGAAATGTATAATGGTAAAAAATTTACACAAAAATATTTGGGTACTGTAAGAAATATGTATAATAATTTATTTCTAAAAAACACTAGCATCATATGTGCAGCACCCCTTTATAAAAGAACAATACACTACTC
This sequence comes from Achroia grisella, assembly GCF_030625045.1. Classification (NCBI taxonomy): domain Eukaryota; kingdom Metazoa; phylum Arthropoda; class Insecta; order Lepidoptera; family Pyralidae; genus Achroia; species Achroia grisella. The sequence continues at coordinate 2,873,453 of NW_026713064.1, forward strand.
GCCCTTTCAGATTACAACAATAGCTGCTTGGGTGGGCTTCTAGCGTCCAACAAAGCTATGAACAACCAATGTGTCACGTATTTATAGCTCCTCGATACAATAACTTAGCAGTAGTTCAAATCGGAGATGTTCACGTGGTGATAAGAATCATTCAAATAATTCTAATAATAGGTATTGTATATGAATTTAGAGAAATCGCTATATTACTCTTAATTAATTCTGTACAGTCAAAAACAGCAACCGAGGTAGATTGTTAAAAGTCGTCTACGTGTGTACCTCAGTCTCGCCCATTTTAGCTGCCAAGAAGCTTCCTTTGTAAGCTATGTTAAGGTTGTAGGCTGCAAGATTAGACAGCGAATTTATAGGAATATAAGAGGCATGATATCTTAGGCCTCTATAATGGCAGCGCATCAGATAGGCCGTCAGCTTGTTTGCATGGCTGTAATAAAGGTATTGTATATAAATTATGAAACATAGCCTAAATTATCTTCATTTTTTAAGTATTACAAACAGAAACAATTTTCAACAATATTTTTTTGTGTATCATAATTTTATTTTATGCCAATTCACGACTTCTGCCCTAACACACGAACAACATTGCGTTATGGGTTGAATAAATTATACGTGGGATGGTAGCTATAAACTGCTAAGGCCGTCACGCACTTTCAAGAGTACTCTTTGGCTTAATGCTTTCGACGCAGGAAATAAGACATTAATTCAAATTTTGAATTGTAGGAATGTTATTCCAAAGTTTGTATTAACACAAATCAAATACTTTCTGAAATTAGTATTAAAACTACATTTGATCGTACTTAACGTACCGTACGTCGAATCTGTCTGTAAAAATGTATGTACAGTATTTAAATATTCTTATTCGTTAGTTAGAAAATTAGATGGTTATGTATATTGAACTACTGTATACTTTATTCCAACTGTATTCAATGAACAGTACTAAGAATGACATTATGATGCACACAGGCGCGAGAGAAACACGTGACTTCCGTTGTCGAAATAGACTGCACTTCTAAATTGAAGATTGTTCTCAGAATTTCTAGTATTGTTTAAAATTATCTCGTATATCTGTCTGTACTCTTGTAATGTACAAAAGTTTTTTTTTATAACAACTTTGTCAATATTTGTTATGAACATACAGTAATAAAATTCAGCGAAATCCATAAAATAATTTATTATTACGTATACGTTACACATAGTCTCCCATCGCATAATCAGAAATAAATATTAACTCGGCAGTAGCAAAGAGAGGTTTTCATGTGTATGATGGTACAGACTATCGCCTGCACTAGTTTTCGTGTTCGCTGTGTGTGTAACTATTCATGCCGGGCTTTACCTAGGTAAAGAGACCTACTCTAGCCCGGCATGGTTGGTCTCATGGTCAATTCGCCAGGAATAACTTACAATCCTCTACCTACCTTTGCCACACCAATAAATAGATACCTCGATATATTGTACTGTATATTAAGATAAGCTTATCTTCATAGCAAAAGTTGTGAAATACGTTTGCACGCAAGGACGTTAGCCCACAAAATTCAATCAGATATTTACCTTCGTGAATTATTTAGCTTTATGAGGAGTCTGATTACAAGCTAACTTGAATACATAGTTTCCTGACTTTGTGGGATGTATTCAATGTAGAGCTCTGGAATCTAAAAGCCATTGATGAAAGAGGTAGCAAAAGATAGATGTATGTATGAAATACAGACCTTTGACTTTCGATTCTAAGCAATAAGAACGTGCCATGATCATGAGTAATATAATATATATTGTGAAAATTTAATAGACCATCAATGTCATTGATTACAAGCAGTATTCTTTTATTACTATTTTTTTTTTACTTTACACTGTATAAATAATATTGGATTCTTTTTATGAATAAATGTTGAAATATACACTATCGTGCATAATTCAACTTGTACTTCTTTGATACAGCCATATCTGCATGACTACCTGTCTGACTCTAATCAGATTTTAAATTGTGAGTTATAACTGTGTATTACTGGGTATAGACATAGTACCTATCTGCAGAAATGGTAAAGCGTGAGCGTCCCACTCACGGTATTTTGTGATGCCGTTTTGATGTTCTATTTTGTATATATATATATATATATAAATTTATCTTAAAAATACATGTGTATTTTATATGTTAAGGGTCACCCTTAACATATAAAATACACATGTATTTTTAAGATAAATTTATACAGGATTAATACATGGAGCAAAAACTTTGTACATTTTTTTATAACAACGTTGCAAAGTTAAAGTATTTTGGAGTATTTTGGAATATTAGTTTTTTAAACTAATATTTTTTAAATTATTCTTAAGAAATACTTTAAAGCAAATAAATTATTACACCTATTACAATACCTTTGACACACACTATTAAATACGTAATTTAATTATTGACTTAATATCATTGTAAAATTCAATAAAATTTAAATTAATTGTATTAGAATTTCGACCATTGGGCGACCACCATTATTAATAATTGTATTAACTACATAGAGGCACTTTATATGTATCTATATATTATATTGTAACGCAAACTGAACTGGGTTTATGAGAAGCTTGATTACAAGTTGACCTAAATACCTACTTCCAACAGTTGTAACCCGTATAAACGCTACGATGAGCGATGCGTATCAGTATATTCACAGATATGGATATATACAGATCTTAGTTAATACTTTGTGTTATTCCTTACTGGCACTAAATTCAGTCGGAGTTCCTAGATATAAATTATGTTGAATAACGTTTCTAGGATTAATAAAATCAGCATGACTCATGTTAATTTCCATCTGATAGTCAGTATTTTTACTAATCGAGCTACTTCTTATACTGTCGTTTAATTAATCTGTATTTTTCTGTACAATATTGCTAATAATTCGTATTTTTTTTTATTCATCATTCTCTTATTTAGAATTAATTATAACGTACTAAAAATAACTACTGAAAGAGAAACCATCGGTCAATTGATCTCATCCTTTGGTACTCTGATTTACTTAGAATACCTGTTCACTTGAGTCTCTTGAATGAGTCTTAAATTTCGGATTCTCAATAAAACCTAACAAAGTACCCGTATGTATACATATATACATATACCAATATGTGTATTGTGTATGGTTTCAGACTCTTTTATGATTCGTCAACAAACCTCCATATTTAAAGATTAAATTACTTTCGCACTTTCAATAGATTGCATTTACTCCCCAAACAGAGGGGTGCCGTTCTTTGAAGGTCTCGATTATTTCGCTCCCCTACTCAGACTGCAGTGTTTCATTCCACGATTTCGAATACAGCTAACGTTCTCTAACAACTTTGGTAGGTATGTATGTACATTACTAATAAAAAGTAAATATTTACTTTGTTTCTTCTAGGAATCTTCTCAATATTTATCTTACATTTACTGATTTTGAAAAACATTGTACAAATATATTTGTTTTTTCTTTCCGTTCTAATATCAAATAGTCTTCTGTACCGACTCAACAAAAGCTTGCGGTGTCTACTAATAATATAACTGCTAAAGCGGTTCTGTGTGCTTGTTGTTTTTACAACAAATTCCAATGAAATTCGATTTAGTTCAGACCTTTTCGACCTACACTAAACTAACCTTTTACAGATAATCTTCGAGTTTTTAATATACTTATACATATTTCATATATTTATAAATATAAATAAAAAACCAATGAAATCCACGTGGTAGACAATTCTTGGTGAATTCTTGACGTGGGACTGACTGACTCTGACTTCAGCCTCTTTCTATCTTTATTCACTTAATCCTGGTCAGGTCTGGTCATATACCGCTATATCACCTATCATATCGTATTAATCTATTAAGAAATATGGAGATTTTAAATTTGACAGAAAGATATAATATAATAAGAAGCCTAAACAAGGCATAAAGAAGTGTTGAGATTTAATACTTTCCAAGCCGATAACTTCATCCGATTTTACATTCGAGATAATCTGTTATAGGCATATATTTACTAACGTTGAACATAAAAGTACAGTTGGAGTAGTCAATATACATATGCACTATATACGAGGGATGTAATGGCTACATATATCAACTAGGTCAAGTTCTATTCGTTTTAACATATAACATTTGAAATCTTTGTGTAATGTAATAATAATCTATAATAATCTCAGGACAATTCACACAGCTCCACCTAGACTCACGTTAAGCTATCTAAACTAGCGTTAACTGCTAGTGTAGCTAGTGTTAACTGATCCAAATACATAAATTTTTTTTCGTAAATACATATTATACATAGAAAATACCCAGACCGATACAAACAATCATACTTATGAATACAGTGTTTGTGCCGTGCGATGAATCGAACCCGCGACCGTCGGACGTAAAGCAGTGTGCTACACCACCGAGGTCGTCAGTATTGTAGTTGTACTATTATAATTATACCATAATTATAATGATATCGTAACATGTCTGTAATAGACCTACATGAAAGATATATCGATTTCTTATATAATAAATAAAATGGATATACATACATTAAATAGACTTAAATATACTTGACTTTCATTAGATGAAATATCAATTTATTGATTGATTCGATAATTCGAAATCAATAAGAAATTATTTGTTGCACTTTTACATAAGAATCGCTGAGTGATGTACGGTTGAATAACGCTTATTAGAATATAAACATCGCTATTAATATTGGCATACTATAATGTAATACTAAAATAATGTAAATATAAAGTATTGTTTTTACTAAATTGACAAACTAGGAAAGGAAAGCTGTTACCAAGGAAATGGATGAAAACAATAGCTTAAGTGATCCATTTACTTGGTACGAGCCTTTGCACTTCTATAATCTTAAAACAACAGGGATTTATCTATACGATTATAAGTGGTTCTTCGTAAATATATAGTAGAATTGTAGACGAGATTTGGCGAAACTGGGGGACCAGGATCTATTGTGTTAACCCTCTTAAACCCCCGCTCCTCAGCCAAGGGTAAACGGAGAGTGGTCTTCTCTTTCTAACTCGCTCATAAACTTACTAACTGGCAACATTTGACGTAACTTTTTTTATTGAATCTTGTTGAAGATGTACTTAATTCTCTCAAGTCGTATTTTACCAACTTTCTATTATTTCAAAATATATCATAAATATATATATATATATATATATATATATATTATAGATATTATTTGGAAATACGAAGATATATGTCATTATATAAATATATTGTTGGTATAGTATTATAAGTTTTAAATTTAAGATGTAAGAAATGTTATTTATTGACATGTGAATTAAAGGTATTTATAATGATATGGATGATGGCCGATGTCTGAAGATGAAGACATTATTATGCATCAAATATGAGTTACTCAGGATTAACTTGACGTTCTTTTCCCCAACGATGTGAAGTTAGCTTTATATATACTTAGGTTTTATTATTTATTTATCTATGGTGTATAACATTTGTAGTTTGATGTACTTTTATATATAGTACCTATGTTACTATAAATGATATTAAAATACATCTCCAATACATGTGTGATCATGATTCTTCTTCAATTACAAAACTATTAGTATATAGGACTCACAATTATGACTAAAATGGTTATACAAGCATGTCATGTCTATATTTTATAAGAAAGAAAACATCTAGACCATCTGCTATCAATTTTAACTTGGATTACTTAATTAAAATAATACCTAATAAATTTACCTTTTGTACACATTCCATATACGACCTGGAATCTCTTATTGTTTTTGCCACCAGATAATAAAGATATACAAAACAGAATCGCATTAGAGATTTGTCTAAAATTTTCAGAAATTTACGCAACGCAATTTTAAGTAGGTAAGTAGTATCTCCATACGAACATAGTTAATTGCCTTTTCGTATTGGACCTTGCCCTATGTAAATTAATGCTTAATTGTATGATAGAGGAATAAGTAAATAGGTAGGTATTATACGGGCACTTTTTGAAATTCCAAGGTCTAAAATAATTGAGGAAAATTTTTATAGCCGAATTACATTAGACACTTGTTAGTTTCCTAAAATATTGTCTTTTTTTGTTATATAAATCAGATATTCAGTGTACTGGAACAAATATTGTATTTAGTTCATTTAAAGTTAGTCTTGGTATCACATCTTTTTAAGGACTGTTTCGTGTCGATGACAATTATGATTTGTAATTACTAATCAGTGTGCATTTTAGTTATCGAATAAAATGGCTTGCGTGCTGTATCTACTTAGGCAACGATTTATCAACAAGAAACAGTTAAAATATACAGCGGATGATTCAGAAGCCACAGTAACCGCGATACCAATTAACAATTCATAAGCGAGATGCGTTGGCACCACAAATACGAATTTGATCTAGAGTTGAAACCACGGACTGCCTCGATGATACCCACAGCCGTTTTCCCTTGATATAAGACTTTATTAATATTCGCGAAATGTGAATACTACTACTCCAAACGGAATATTTAAAACCAGCTATAACCTGGGGAACTTTTCTCGAACTATTCTTTTGCTAGGATCTTTATAGCTTCACCGGACAAAAAAATGGGTGAATGCAGACGACACTTCAAACTCGCGGTAGGACTTATGAAGTGGCTGAAGACCAACTCCTGTCTGAGGGATAAAGGGCCCAGGGGTTCGTACCTCGGCTCAGAACGTCGTGATTTGAATTCCCGTTTGAATGGGACTGGAATCGATCGGAGGAGACTTCCCGCGTGAAACGCTGTTTATTCGCGATAATGTAGCTTTCTATAGTTTTTTTTGTTTTTAGGTTATTACAAACTAACAATCTTGGGTTTTTTTATAATATTTGTGTCATATACCATAATATATTATATTATTACTGTATATAGTCTAACGCTATTAAAAAAGAAAGCTGATTTTATTGTAGGTAAACTTCACCTGTATTAATGTATTAAATTTTTGAATGCATTGAAAGTCACAGTGTTTTGGAGTGACATCTATACTAATATCATTAATGCGATAGTGTCTGTCTGTTACTTTTTATACGAGAAAACGGCTCAACTAATCTTACTAAAAGATGTGAGAATAGAATTATCGCACAGACAAACTTTTATCTGCCAAAAGGTAGCCGAAGGCACGGATGACACTTGGGATATATACTATGTTAATGTGTACAAAACTCATAAAGTTTAAGCAACCGGGAAAGCAGGGGCGAGACACTAGTCTTCATCAAGCTGTCAAACAAGGTGAACCACTAATAGTGAAACTCTACCTGAATAAGAATCTCATGAATATCAATAAACTGACTGGTTGGAGAACTATTCAGCAGGATTTATGCCAACAGAAGGGAAGTAAGGAATTCTGTAAACATCGTTATCAGACCACACATGACTATACAATTTGGTTTAAATATCAATGCTCGTTATTTAATATAGCGCAATTTATATATTTCCTATACAGCAACTATATAATTGCGGTTCCTAAATACCAGATTATATTATATAAATTCCATTACCAGTTTTAATTGGTATCATAATTTTACAATATTTGGTAATATTCAGGAAATAAGGTCATAGATAATCATAAAATAATCAGAATCTGTAGTATATCCAAAGATTATAATAAGGGATTCTTCTCAACATATCTTCACAAAAAAAAATAATAATAACGTCCCGAATGTAGTGTCTTAATACTTTTCGTATTAATAACGGCTTTCGTTTGAAAGATTTATTAGAAAATGCTGGATTTTTGAAGGACAGATTCAGAAATTTTATGAAAACATTCAATAGGAATCTTAATAAAAACAAAATGAAACCAGACCACGCCGTTACTTCAATATAAAGCGGCATTGTTCGTATAATGAATCTCCCTAACTCTGTGATATTTTAGTACAATAATAAGAAAGGAATTTCGTTGAAAATATATCCTTTTCCATTATTTGGTTGCCTTTGAAGTTGCGAACTAGTGAAAGTATATATTTACCCTCGTGTATTGTGTATTTTGTCACATTGAAAAAATAAAAAAGGAAGTCATATGTTTATTTCGAATAGCGACAATATAGACCTATATATAATTAGGTGCTTAAATTTACCGTATATATTACATGATATTACAAAAACCTTCTAAAATCAAAGAAACTGACGACCCACCGCGGATCGGTGACGACGGTTACCAATTGCCATCAAGTCTTTTTTCAGCTTTGCAGTAGTGGTTTGTCATTCTAGTTACAGAGTAAAAAAATCACGATGATTCCACCAAGGCCGCACACAGGATAAGATTTTATTCTCTACGGAAATATAAAAACGTCTCCAACAACTACATTCAGTTTGCTACCGTATTTTATTGTGAAGGTAAAATTATACGGTGTCTCGCTGTGTTAGGTTAAATACTAGATATGCCAACCGGTCTACCCTGAAAACTATATCCGATTGTATTGGGTCATGCTTCTGTAAACTCTTGGTTTATATACTATTATTATTAGTATTAATTCCACATATCGTGGTCAAAGAAAATAACTAAATGACATTGTTATCGATTTAATCGCCTGATTCTTGATTACGTTTCAAAACAATAGGATATAAATGTATTAGATTGCAGCTGTGCTATATGAACATCAAGTCTACATAAAAATATTCTTTGACGGTATTTGTTTATTATTGTAATTTATTTTTAATATAATATAACATCAGCGTCATCTGTAATAGTCCCAAGCTAAGCAGAGCTTTGTGTTATCGGTACTAGATAACTATTAGAAATTATTCCATATATTTTTTATGTAGATATACTGTATGTAATAAACATACACTCAGACATTTGTATTCCTTATATTCAGGAATACAAATGGCTAACACCATCTAGCTGTCCTGAATGACCAGGTATCGAACTACCGACCATTGTACGTATAGCGATGTGCTAACCCAATAGAACACCGAGGCCATCAAACTATTAGGGAATATAGAAATGTCCAATTTGTATTGGACATTTCTATATGCCCCATTAACTACCCAAATTACCTTTAATAGGTTTATCTTTTGTCAACGGATTTTTCTTTACTGTGGATACATTAATAGACTGTAAACCTTTGTTTTATATTATAAAACAACTCCAGTGAATTACAATTTTTTTCTATCTCTTTCAACTAACTACTATATTTTCTCTCTGATCACAGTTCTATGTATATTGAAATTAATTTGCATAATTATTACTCTTACAAAAACATTGTTACTTATTTACATAATTTGTTTCAGTACGTTCGAATTAATATTTTACAACAATGTTTAGGCAGGTTGTTAATTTCTAAATTAAAACTTTGGAAATACATAGATTTGTTGTTATAATAGAGGGTCTATTATTTTGTTATAAATTGTAAATAGAGTTTTAATAAAATAAAATGCTTGCGTAGTGGAAAATTGTGAATTTTATTAAAATTTCACCAATATTTTTTTATGGACATTGCATGCAATGAATAGTGGCTTTTTTATTTATATATATTTATATATATAATATTTGTTTGTGTGTAATTATGTTGACAATAGAAACGACTTATATCATTTAAGAATTATTAATTAAATATTTTTTTAATACATTACATACTTTGCACAGGAGGTGAACAATTGTATGCATATGTAAAATAAATATATCCGAATGTGAAATATATTTGACAAGAACTAGATTGTGTTCAATAAGAGAATATGCAAGATAAAATAATTATTTAATTTTAATGAAATAAATAAAAGGAAAATGAATATAATTATATTACATTGTGAGGGTTACTCAACAGAAATAACCAACTTCCTCAAAGAATTTGTAATGCAAAGATGTCAGTAGGAGGAAGGTGCGAAATATTATGTCACGCCCTCATGCCGCCCTGGGAAAGTTCACAATTTGTCGATAACAATCATTTACATAACCCCCGACGTTCCGTTTGAGTTCTAATAACTCGTACACAATTGCTACTATATTGATAGTGAATGTAATTTTTAGTACTCTTATGTTATTGAATAGCAGGGGAATACTAAAATATTTAAATTCAATGTTCAACTTGACAATTATTCTAATCTGGTTCTGATATTTATATGATAACCTTGAAGTTGTCTTCGATTTCCATAATGTTTATGATTCTGCAGAAGTCTATTAATATGCCAATGGTGTCTGTCTTACTGTTACGTACGATACGGTTGTCGCACCGAAACAACTACACGTATATAATATATAAAGTCAAACGCAGTGACTAAAACTTTTAAAAAATTCATATATAGAGAAGTACACTCATAGTACAGGGCCATAACTGAGAATGCTCGGAGATTAGCAGTCGCAATTTCTTTGCTTTCCTAGAGGCTTTGCCAATAATTGTCGCATTTGGCAACGACGGTTGCGCGAGATAATACCTAGCACATTGGGGTTTATGGTAATGCAACTTGAAATACTGAACACTGAATTTATTTAATTGCCTAAAGTTACTAGAATATGATAAGGTTTTACCCAAAACTCATACAAAAGAAAACTGTACATTTTTAATTAAATGAATGTATTCGCACGTTTAATTGTTGCCTATGAATGTCAATACATCCATTTCATCGTTGCTATATTATTCTGTATAAAATTCGAAATTGAAAGAGTTAATAATTTAATACATAAAATAACGAGTTTCAATAAGGAAAATCCAAACTTGAGCTTAAAAGAAATGCAAACAAGTGAAATTTAGATATTATTAGAACTATGATATTCACTTAAAATTCAGTATTTTCCCCTTTCCAGGACTATCCTACGAATATTATACGTCGACTCAACGCAAGTAAAGGCAATATAATAAGATACATTTAAGAAAGATGAAGCGACGACCTCGAAAATATTGCAGACAAGCAATATGGACTAACAACGTGATTCAAATAAATAAGATCATGCTAAAATTGCTTAACTATGCAAATAATGTCCACTAACTAACTGCGATAACAAAAAGCACAACCTAAGCACTAGTTATAGATGTTACAGCATAGGCCCGATTAAATTTTTGTCTTTCAGTTATACTATTATATGAAGACATAATTCTCAAACGACGAGTGAATGCAAAATATCGTTTTGGGTCTGCATTACAAAGGGTCGTTTTAAGATATTGTTAGTACTAAAATTTTATTCATCTACCCAATCACTCCTTATGGTGTACTTAGGCACAGTAAGGTTTGTCGAACAAAACATAAAACTTAACTGAAGAAACGCCGAAATATTTCTCCCAGCTACGTCTTTCCATGGAGTCCATTTAGATTAATTTATAGAGCAAACTGGAATGTAAATAGAAGCTGCCACAGTAATTATTTGAATAACAAATGTAGACCTTTATTTAGAAAATAAATAAGTATTTAATTCAAAAGGTGTCTCACTTTTAACGTTAAAAGTGCTTAAGTTAGACTATAAGGATCGTTAACACTTACAGGCACTCCTACATAACATTTACTTTAAATGCTTCAAAGCTACTATAAGTATGAGATCTTCTTTCATAATTTATTTTCGTTATAATTTTGTAAGACTGAGATGAACTGTCAGAATAGTTGCCTCATTAAAGCTTGTCGTGATTTAATTACGTACTGACATGGACGGAAAATGTACATTCGAAATAACATCGTTAGCGATGTTATATTATTCCAACATTATGTGTTTTATTATTTTCTTTTTAGATTTTATTATATTTAGTGACAAAAGTATATTTGTAAGAGTTATCTTTTATTAGTTTTATTACTAACTACTTTATCTATATTTGTTGTAAAAATGTTGTATAATCTTTTGTGTAATAGCGTTTAGTTTGTATATCAAAGTAAATATGTGACTACTTACAATATTTTTGCAAAATATTTTCTAACAATATTCTCTACTCTAATTTCTATTAAATTCAACTTGCCGTTACTGCAGAGGAGAAATTCCCAAGTCTGACAGAAAATTTAGAGTCATTGAATTGATTTTAACTAACTAGTTTATAGTTATCACCATCCAGTCCTAATAGTATAGATAACGTTTATAATCGCTTCCAGAATAACAGTAACAGATAAATATCTTTTTTTCGTGTGGAGTGCTTCCTTCAAAATGATAATAAAACACATAATAAAATAAATTTTCTTTAAATATTACAATCAGCTCTAATACGCAATATCTAAACAAATTAATGGTTACCCATCTAGATATATAAATTGCCTACTCGCACTTGACTATTTATTACGAAACTCGTTTCATTCCTAAATATTTTCACGTCGGCCTTTGTCTTGAAAATAATTGGAGTGGTTGAGCTATGACTGAAATTTATGGACTTTAAGTAATTCTGTAAAATCATTCTTAACGATTTTGTTTATTTCCTTAAAAAGGCTCTCGGGATCAAGTCCCTTCATTTAATAAGGTTAAATGTATCACCTACTTATGTAAATAACATTCGGTACGCCTAAAATTTACATCTCTATATTTTACTGTGTGTTCTTTAGTTAAGTGTTTTCTCTTTTGGCTAACTATACGCTTTGAGCAAAGGGTTATTTGAACTGCTGTAGTATATTCTCAGTTATATAGTTTTTATGACTTTTAATTGAAGGGTTCTTTATATTTATGAGTGATTACAGTAAACTATTTATGTAAGTAATTATTAAATATTAAAATAAGTTTATTTCAATGAGCAATGCAACATATAGAGTGTTTAATGTCTCCAGTTTGCCGTAATTAAATTTCTTAAAATTAACACATTTCTGTCATAAAAATCAAGCAATATCAATTGGTTCCTTAGTTTAGAAAATGATGATATATTTCATTTCCATTAAAGACTTCTTCTCCCTAAATTAATTCCGTATTCTGAATCAATAGAGCACTAACACAGAATACATAATAATACCTCTATATAAAAATTACTGACTCTTACTATGTTTTGGTAAGTAGGTCAAATAAACAAATGCATTCGTATTAATTTTGTTACTTCACTCTAAGGACAGAAGGGACTGAATAGGAAAGACCGATACAATAAAAATATTTAATACAAATATTATGAAATAGGAAAATAACATAATATTGTTAAGTTGCTAGGATATTCAAAGGGAGGATTACCCTCTAAATACAATTTCTTGTGTTTGGAGGAAATTATTAGGGCGGTTTTCCGAGTTTTTATCTTGATACACGGTGATTTTTTGTACCTCTATGTAAACTTTATCCAACTAGATAGATAACGGAATATTGCCCTAGTTTACGTAACTATATCTTTATATTCTACATAAATTATCTAATAATTCATTTTTTAAGATATGATACTTATAATTTGTAGTCTCCCGCTGCATTTTCTTTTCTTCTTTTGTCACCCATCTCCGATTTTGAGGACGAGATGCCTAAATTTTGTACCTATAATAAAAAAACAGATGGTGTTAGTGAGAACAGTCTTTAATGTCTTTCTAATTTTAAATGTATACACAGGACTTAATGTTAAATTTATATATTATTTTCAAGTGGCTATTAAATATGTTGCATTCTAAAAGCAACTTAAGTGTATACCCTAAAGTGGTTTCGCGACAGCATGCTAAGGAAAGCAAGGAGCGCTCGAAACTGTACCCATTCTATTTGCGTCCGATCATTATGCAGCAACACGCGCTTAAACTGTATCGGCTCATTTCCGTTGCCCTCCCTTCATCTACAGTCATTTGTAGCCAATATTTGACCAAATTTGTCTGTACACATGCTCTACTGGGCGTTGAAAGGATGTTCTAATTAATGAAGTTTTCTCGTTGTGTAGTTATTTATTGTTATTAATCATATAATAAATATAGATTATATTTTTAAATATGAATTCAGATTTTTATGAAATTTATACAGTGTAATTTATGTAAGTAGAGTATTAAATATCCTAGTAACTTCTGAAATTAATTGCAATTTTGTCGTAATACAAAGCGACTTAGGCATGAATTGACTTTTCAATTCTACATCTTTCATTATATACCATATTACTACGATTTAATGGGCTTTGATTTAGGAATATAATTACCTAATCACAAGATCGGTACAACCGTTCGGCTGGATCCTTTGTTAAAATGGTCTATAGTGCAAGTTGGTTAATTCGATTTCTATAAAAACAGATGAACCCAGTCAATCGTGTACCAAATCATGTCATTCTATGTGATATAGCATAGTATAGCCTAATATAGATATGATATCCTAGTAAGTAGTAATTTAACACGAAAGATACTTTTACAAGATGTAAACACAGTTACAGTTTTTACCGTTGTGGTTACAAAATATACTTACAAAATCTAAAGTTGAATTTTACAGTTATTTCTTATTTAAAATAATTTTATAATTAGACAATTGAGTCGAGAGGTCTTTGTGCAGCAATGGAATAGAATTTAGACAATTAAAAAAGTCTGCTTTTAATTTCGTTACTTACTAGTTTACTAATTTATTGATTTGTAGGTACAAAAGATGCATTATTGCGCTTATACATTTTCTATAATTTCTGATATTAGATAAATTTACTGCCTAAATTTGTCAAATTTCAGAAATTAAATTTTAAGCTAATTAAGTAAATACATAAGTAATGTTAAATAGCTAACTTTTTCTAAGACTGCATATAATATTTACTATTCCAATGCTATTGGTTACTACTGGCGTTTGCAGTTTTGCACAAAATATGAATAGGTATTACTATAAATAATTAAATTGACTTCGGCGAATGATACTGGAATATGAAACTTTTCAATACTAACAGTTTTTTTATTGTTACAGTTGTACAACATGGATTTATGAGTTCGCGATTTGAAAACCATCAACGGTGGGTGCGGACGAGATGGGGCGCGCGCGGTACATTGCGTGCGCGGTGCTTTTGCTGTGTCCTCTAGCTTTAAGTCGCCATGATGACGACTTTGCTTTCGACAATAGTGACGAGTTTCAGGTTAGTATACTCACAATACCTAATTAGGGATGTGAAAATATTATCAATTATGAACAAACAGCGGGTATATGAGTGATATGCGTCGAATAATTTATCCGGTAAATTACGAAACATAATATGAAAAACAGTAATTTTTTAATCGTTTTTAATATTTCATTCATTCAGTTATTTAAATAATCTAAAAATTAGACCAATTTAGTAGTGTAAAATTAATTATTAATATTAGTAATGTAAAGTAAGTTATTCTTATATATTCTTAACCGCGTATTAACATTAATAATTTTATATATTTGACTAGGTTATTATATGTACGGCCCAGTGAATAATATAAATGTATGTATGTGTATTAAACAAAATATTAAAAATAAAGACAATTCATTTATGGTCTATAAAGTAACTGTTTCTGTAATGCTACCATTTTCATTATTATCTTTCTGTCATTAAAATTCAAATGTTCCTATAAATTAAATAAAACTCTTCTCTGCTCTCCATTGTAATGTTATAAAGTATTCAAATGAGTTTGTTACGTATATTAACGTACTGAGTCCGTAACAACTGAGCAATTTATTCTCATGCTGAATATTTGAATTTTATTACAATGAATGAACAAGCACAATCACCAATTATTTTGCAATAGAAAATTTAATAACCATTCTCGCCAAATAGCATTATATGTATGTCTAGACGTCCAAGTGCATATTGCAATCATTGGTATTGTCGATATTTTCAGGTTGAACTTACAGCCAATCATTCAGAAATAACACGAAATGGCCTAAGAAGATTATGGGGCGTTCCTGACACATCGGCCTACGTGGGACATCTGTTCCGAATGGAAATTCCCAAAGAAGCTTTCTCCGGAGAAGTACAAGCATACAAGGTAGGTGATCAATTATAATTACATGAAACAAGTAATTTCAATGCAGAAACGTGAACCTTCTATTGTAGGTATACTGCAGTACATTTGACATTCATGTCACTAGTTCTCTCTTCTGTGTAAGTGAATATAGATTTAATATGAACTAGCTACCCGCTCCGACTTTGCACGAGTATATCAAGTAATTTACACAAAACCTTAAAGAATTATATCTTTCTCAGAAATAACTCATTTGATGGATGCAAACCACGTGAATATCAGTTATATTGAGTTTATTGCGAACATACACATAGACGAGGCCAGGGGACTTTTTTTAATACGGAATATGTTTTGACTATATTATTTATCTGTATTTTGTGTTTATATAGATACTAAATATGAAATATTCACTTCTAGGTTCGCCGGGATGACGGTCGTCACACGCCTAACTGGCTCGCCGTGGACTCAAAACACGGCCTGATCAGTGGCTTGCCTCAGCAGGCGGATCTCGGTGCTCACACCTTTACAGTTACAGCACATGGACGAACTCGCGGACTTACAGCCACCGACTCCTTCACTATCGAGGTATTTATTGCATCTATGTTCTAATTATTTAGTACGTGGTACCCTAGGCTTCCAAGCTATATATCTCTGTGCTGCATTCAATGCCTGATGATACAAATTTAAAGGCGAAACACTCGCAATATGTGTGTCAAAAGTCGTATGTTTTCAGTAGCGTCAGGTTTTCACACTGAATATTTGTGTTCTCATCTCATTCATGCTAATGGTAGCGGTATTTAATAAATTAATATGTGTATACATATATATATTAAACAATTAAATGTATTTCCAAAAACACACGTATTTTGATAAAAAAATATATTATATTGTCAGACTGCTTAGGTTAGCAACGTTCGTATACAACGTGCGTTACTGAATAAAAACAAATGGGCAAGGGCCAAATATTTCACATTTATAATACATATATATATATATATATATTTGATTCACCACATATATAATGGACTCATTACATCAGCACTATTCCAAATCTAGAAACAGCAACGGTCATTTTCATAATGAAAAAATGTTTTCAGAAACATTCTAGAGCGAATTCATTTATAACACCTAATAAACTTACTTACCTAAGAGTTGATCTTAAATAATATCTTAAATAAGTACGTATTTATTAGTCTTTACAAATGAAAAGTATAGAACAAAAGGACTATTCATACATTGATAACCACATTACCAAACGCAACGTCTTGAACTTTACTCACAGAATTCTCGTCATATTGTATTTAAAGAATTATTGTCATCGCTATTACAGGTACATAATGATTCAGCTATTGAACAACTCCTTTGTTTAAAGTTTGAAAGTATCCTTTATGTAATACTTCTTTTACTTCACCTAATAGGCTACAGTTTTTAACGTAAACTTCTATTTATATAAATTTACTTAGGTATATACTTGTAACGTAAGGTGAGTTTGACCATAAAACTCTTTGTAAAATCGAAGTATAAAAAATAATCTCGATGAACCATGGAGGACCATAAACTTTGACTGACGACTTGACGAATTTAACAAAAGAAAATCTAAAATACTGTGAGTTTTTTTTTAATTATTTATGTGTATATATATCCATACGTCCATCCATCCATATTACATCTATGTTTAAAACAGATAGAAATGTATATTATTTTCTATACCACTTATGCCCCCGAAATAAATGTCAATAACACAGCACTACTCTCTTTATTGTTACTTTAATAATAATCGAACTGCTTTAAATAAGCAAATTGTGTTGGGTACAGTTCGATGAAACGGAATTACAAATTGTCTTAATTACTAGACTCGAGAAGCAGACAATACAGTGATTGAATCTCGTTACATTTGCAAATCAATTTAACTCGTGAACATTTAAAGTAGACGGTTGAAAACAATAATATTGCCATAGAAGTCTACGGTTCTTTTTATTAACAAAGAACAGTTATATTATTTAAAGACTTGAATGTAGTCAAGAATAAAGGTAATATATCAATATTATGTATACATATAATAAAAATGTTACATTTTATTTATGTATGCATAATATTAATGTACTAACTTGATTTTTCCCTCTTTCTTGAACCTATGCCGAACTATTTGTCTATATCTACTGTTTGAAGTGTTACGCACTTTCTTCAAACTGAAGAATTGAAGATTCTGTCGAGACAAATTACAAGCATCAAATCATCAAATTATAGTATCTATTTATTAGATATTATTATTTTTTATGTTAAATAGTATTATTAATATATCTATGCGAAGGTTTTGTACTATTTTGTACTACCCTTGTTGTACTACATTGTTCTACGACAGTGCTTTCCTAGATCCTTCAGTAGAGTTACTTGATAAACTGGAGCGCTTGCAAAACCTCTGCATAAGATTCATCTTCGGTTTACGTAAGTTTGATCATGTCTCTGTCTATCGTAAGCAACTTAATTGGCTTCCTATTCGTGACCGTCGTAACATCCATTTGCTTACCCTTTTATATCAGATCCTTTACAACTCCAGTTCACCCATGTACCTGCACGAAAGATTCCGGTTACGGACTGATGACCGTCTTCATTCCAGTCATAATCTAGTTTTGGCAATACCGTGTCATACGAGTCATTGTTACACTAACTCCTTTACAATACAGTCTGCTCGTCTTTGGAAAGCTCTGCCAACGGAGGTCAGATTGTCTTCATCGGTTTACTCCTTTAAGGCTCGCCTTAAGTCACACTGCAGATGCGCTGTTTTAGTATTCTTCATATTTTTTTTTTATATAGTAATATTGTTTTTTATATATTTCTGGTGTTACTATTAATACATTTGTTATTTTATTATTATTGTTTTATATACATATATGTATTTATATATTATACTTAAATATTTATTTAATATTGTAGTTGTTATATATTATAGTTATATAATGCGTTTGCTTCTTTTTCCTTTGTTGTTATTGTCATATATATATGTAGTTCCACCACTCCACAATTCCTTTCAGTCATTCAAAGGTTGACTGGAAGAAATCCCTCATTTGGGATAAGTCCGCTATTGTACATCTTATATATATATATTTTTTATATATATATATATATATATATATATATATATATATATATATTTTAAGATCGTTGTATCTTTAGTTAATTTAAATGTATTTATTGTGCAATAAAGTGTTACAAACAACTTCTCTGAAACCGGGATCTGATGAATTCCCTGTTGATAATCGATCGATATTTCTATTTTATTCTAATATATATATATCTAGATTTTCACAAGCACTTTAGTTGCCATGTAAATTTTACTAACCACAGTAATCAGTAATTGCTCGGGTACTTACACAATAGAATCCTCTATTTAATTATTCAACGAATTAAAATCTGAGCTCAACAATCGTATCATGAATATTCTCACGAAATGTATCGACTCATTATGTACATCTAATTACAGTGTAGTTAATATGTCCGTATAAATAACAAATTAATTTAATGCAGATCTTAAAAAATATGTGCACCACACGCACGATGAACATATGTATTTCTTTTATTATAGAGAACAGCAATTCATTTAGTAATCTTCCAGTTAAGTTGTAAATAAATAGTAATAATAAAATAACCGATGCTCTGTTTATTGTTTAAAAAAAACAAACATTTTCATTTCTAAAAAAATGTTTTGAAAATTTTCGATTGATAATAGTTCATTCCATGCGTTTACATATATTGAGTGTGCCCTGTAAATTTCACCTGTACATATATTTTCGTTAAAAACTATTAAAATATCAACTTACTCTCAATCTTCTTCCTTGTTCTTGCAGGTGAGCATGGTCAGAGGTAATCATTTACCGTCACTACTTTTACTCGTTTGTACTCTATACTTAATAAAATAGGATAGTAGTGTAATGCAAATTGGAATTACCAGTAGTGTATGCCTTCAAAAAAATCTTCTAATTTTATTAGGATTATTATCATCTCTATGACCACTATCATCTCTACTGGTTACAAATAGATCCTTCCTCATAAGAAGAGAATTGAGTCTATTAGTAATTAATAAATGTTCGAACAAATGAGATAGTGATACCACAACATACATATTTATTAACCACACTGTATTATATTGTCCTATAATAACCACGGTTTATTATAGGACAGTTGTAAAAAAAAATATATTTATGAATGTTTATCTTTCTTATCGCTTTGTTTTAAGTGCAGCCTTCTAAGATATACTTGGGAATAATGGGATGGATTGTTGGGCGATACATTGTATTCTGACTCCATAACCATACATAAATAGAATACGTAGTGATATCTATACTAGTATTACCAAGAGGAAAATGTTTGTTTATTTAATGTAAGTTGTTTAATACATTATTGTACAATAAAACTTAGTATAAAACGATACAATCAACTTATGAAACAATTTCTTACAATGGCTGTCTTATCCCATAAGTAGGTTTTCTTCCAGTCAACCTTTGAATGACTGAGAGGATTTGTGGAGTGGTGGAAACAAAGGTACGATAAATATTAAGTAATATAATATTTGTATGATATGAAACAATACTTGACATATTTTAAAAAATCATTTAGCTGTTATATTACTTAGATATATTATAAATATGATAGATTTCTCGCCAGCAAACGCGAGATTCTAGTTATGTATGAAAAATATTTTCATAATATCGCGGTAATTTTTTTTAATCAGAATAACATTACTGAGTTCTTAATCCACATTCCAGGTGAAGAAAGCGGAAGAGAAGCCGCAGTCTAAATACGGATCATGCGTCGGCGCGGAGAGCCGGCTGGTCCTGGTGATACTGGTAGATGGTGCGTTCCACCACATAGTGCCGCGGCAGCGAATACGGGCGCTCATGGAACTTGCCAAATTTATGGCCCTCGATGGTGTATGTATTTTACTTTATTATTAAGAATTTTAATAAGCAATCTTCAATATTTTCAGTATTTCTGAATGAGTCTCTCAAAACCCCAAATTATTACCTAATAGCTACTCAGACGTATGAAATTGTACATTATTAATATCGCTATAACCTAGTGACAAAGTACTTAATCTAATAATATTACATTCTCAACAGCGAAGGAAACTCGCCAGATCGTTAAAGTATTCACACACAGCCGAAATAGTAAAAATTGTTTAATATCATTATTATTATATTTGCCTTACTTTATAAGCCATTTTAAAATATTGTAATCGTGGAACGTATAGTAACTTATTGTTCATTATGTTGTTGATTACTGACTAGTTATATAATATACTATTTATAATAACTGCAATATATTAATATTTTTAAACAATATCCTTAATGACTAAAATATTATTTTCATTATATTGTATTTATTCGTCCATACTGCAACAGTAACTAAGATAAGGAAGACGCCATATAAGGGAAGACAATACTGCTTCCTTCAACGCTTCCGTTTACCAATACAACAAGTTTTGAATATTAGTAGTAGGTAATTCGTGGTATAAAAATTTAGTTAATTATGGTTCTATTATCACATAGCGCCTTAACATTGAAATATTATATATATAACTCTATATATATTAGTATATTTGAACTACTAGTCAACTTTGGGCAATATCCCTAAATTTAATGAGTAATAATTATAATTATAATAGGTATATAAGTTTATATAGTTAAATCTTTCACATGTCTTTAATACATACCTGTATATATCTATAAGAAGTGCATGAAAGAGGTGTTATGTAAGAGTGAACTATGTCGCGAGTAGTATACTAATTGTAACGCGAGTCCTAGGTGAGCCGCAAATCTTTTCTCTGAGGATCAGGAGTAAAGGAAAGCAACTATTATTTATTGGTACAATTTACTATAATTCGACTTTAAAATCACTGCCATAGATCGTAGTTTTGTATTAAGTATCTAGGGAGTGCTTGTGGCATATTTCGTATACTCTGTTGATTTTTAACTTTAGGGACTGGCCTGAACCTTCCAATTTACATAGAGTTATGTAACTAAAAAGTGAGATATATATTTTTTTAAATACGAGTTTAAACGTATGTTATAATATTATTTTCTATGAATTATTACAGGATGAATTTTGGATGGAGCCCTACAAAGCGGAGGTGGATCACACATTGACAGTACTGAAGAGTGGCGCCGGTAACACGCAGCACAGGCGCGGAGGCGCTATTACAGCTATCTATTTAAACGTGAGGTTTTTTTAAAGTATGAATTTGATATAATAACTTAGAACTATAGATACAGAACCATCTAATACGAAATTAAGCACGGCTTGTACTATAGGTATAATAATAAGAAACAACAATATGTGGGTAATCTACCCATCTAGCACACCGTTTTACATCCGTTGGTCACAGGTTCTATTCCTCGCACTGTGCAAACATTTGTATTCATGAGTATGATTGATTGTATCCGTATGGGTGTTTTCTATGTATATTATGTATCTATTTATAAACAAAAAGTATTTATTTATATCAGTTGTACTAGTAGTACTAGTATCTATAACACATGATCTGCTTAACTTGGGACTAGATGGCGTTGTGTGAATTGAACACAAGGGTATAATTATTATTGTTCCTTTTTCTTAGTAATTCCTTTGTCTTAGTAATTACATAGCATGTTTGTAATATACAAAATTTATTACAGCAGTAATGTTAGTAAGAAAAAGAGTTCAGATTCACTCAATTGTCTAATTTCACGTTTAAAATCATATTGATTTTTAGTCTAAATCCATTTTCATATCAGGTGGGGTGCAAGAACAAGGTGTGGCCACGCCATCAGGTGCTGGTAGCGGGATTACGCGAACAGGCACGGGATGGATCTCTGGCGCACGTCCTGCAGCTGCCCGTGTTAGGATGGCGTCTCGCAGCCGCCGCCGCACCACGCCGCAAGCGCCAGGTCAGTAGGCATATATATATACATATAGTGCATAGCAATAGTTGTTCATGCAAGGAATTTTCTGTTAATGTTAAACATAGACACATACATAAGTACACAATGTAAATAAACTGGCTTTTAAAAGAAATCTGTTGAGTTTGCCTCACAGGTAAGGAAAAAATATTAATATAAAAAAATTACGTTCATAAGAGGCTAAATTGTCCTACATGAATAAATGATTTTTATTCGATTTGATACATCACATAACCGTCTTAAACAGTGTGATTTTGCCTCTGCAAAAAGTCAATCTCGTCTTTTCCATCTGCTTAACTCCACTTGCTAAACATAAACTTGTACTGTACAACTAAAAAAAATGTAATAACTACACTAAGAAATATAAAAATAATTTGAGTATTATTCTTACTGTAATGTTTGTTGTTTTGTTTGGATTAATAAATATAATTCGTATGATTCTAAAAAAATTGTTAAAATGTTGCCATATCAAGTTTTGCATTCACCACGCCAGCTGAAAATTCCCCTGACCACCCGGATATCGGGAGCAACAGACAGGGTGTGTGGTTATGACGGTATAGTTTAATATAAAAATATTTATATTCCAGTTAAAACTTCCGGAAGGGTCCGGCGGGTTCGATTACGACAACGAGGACGACGGTGGAGACGCCGATCTCGACGCAGATGGAGACTACAGCGGTTACGATGACAATAACGACGACTATGATTACAGCCGCATCGATGACGGAGCCGTAAGTGTGCTTGTGGGTCTATTTATTACACGCACTAAGTTAGAAGCACAGAGTACCTACGTAAAGAAGTGTAAGCTTTTCAGCTATGATTAAATAGTATTAATAACAATGCTGTGGTTATCACACACTAAGTCTATGGTTATGTAAATTATATTAGTGGTAAAAAATTCTAAATTGAACAATAACTGAAGCTTACACTCGACACGTGGTGCTACGGGTAAAAAGATGCTGATTCGAGACAATAAGCAGTTTGTTTTAGGAATAAATTATTTGTATTAATATTGTTATAATCAGGAAAATCACTAAAAAAACGCAAGATGCATATAAAAAAAGCAGTTGCATATCAGTGAATGCAGGCTGATATCTATTAGCATATTATCAGTATATTTTTTACTGAAAAATGGAAGTATTTTTTACTTTTAGCACTCCGCGCGTCCTTGCACTGTCACACATTTGTTAACTGTGTGCAATTTTTTTTTTCTAAAATTTAACCACATTTTTCTAATGTGAAAGTGAACAATGATAGTCGTAGACAATGCAACAGTATTTACTATTTTTGTATGTAGATGTGTATGTTTACGTATGTGTAGCATTAAAAAGGTTCCGAACACGTGTTTATACACTGAGTATACAAATACCAGAAGTCCCTGTTGTTTATCATATGAGTATATCTTTCATATGAAAAAACAACGGTCAAGGTTTTCTTGATCGCCTTAATCTATTATGAATAGCATATATTGTGCTAACCTCTAATTTAATGTGAGATTAATCTTGACGCATTTAAAAAAAATGTTACGCTCGTAATTAAAATAAAAGCTATAAACTTTCGTTTTAATGATATTCGACATTCCTGAGTTTAAATTACTGTATCTGTTTTAATTAGGTAATATATATCATACAACTGTGCTTGAAAAATGTATACTTTCAGGCACAGTGTTACTAATATTATATTATGATATATGATTTTCATGTCACTTTGCTATGATACTGTCATCCATAACATGTAACCTTTATACCATCACCTATTTATTTATTGGAAACCTCAAACATGGAAGGCTACGATTTTTTATAATACTAGTACATATTATTGTGTTAAATCTAAAATATTATATTTATAATGATGATTTTTTTTTGTTATAAAATCTCTAAGAATTTGAATATTTGAAGTTCATAGACTATAGAGTGGACTTGAATATATACTCGTAATAAAAATAGGACGAGTTATACAAGACATATTTATATTAAACCGCAAATAATTGAGCGCATACTAAATATTTATCCGTGATTCATATATCAACTCAGACAATGACATCATAATGAAAAATTGAATTATATATATAAATATACCTATTATCTAAATACGCCTAACATGTTGATGTTCCCAATAAATATACAACATGTCTAGTGTTCCCATCATGGAATGCATACCTTGCACTTTCGTGTCTATGTCACATCATACAATAGAAGCATTGTCGGGACCCCATATAGCATGGAATGTGAATGACATTTATAAATTATAATCTTGTTTTATATGCAGAGGGTAATGGACATTTCTTTTTTATTTTACCTACACCTTGATTTCACGTCTATAATTATTTCAATGAGTTTTTTATAGCTATAACGACATTTTATTTGTTCTCTTTATCAACTACTCTTATATCACTTCGACCGGATATTGGTCGAATTAAACAAATATTTGTGTATATTAATATTCATTATAGTGGGTGTTTTATTTTACATGTGTTTATTTTATTTTATACAACAGTAGGTACATAAAATTGTATCTTCTACATAAAAATCATTGGACATTTCATACATTATTCATTCGTACATATTCAATCATTAAACATAAATTGATAATTCCAATAATATATACAGCGAGTGAGCTTCGTGTGTGGTTATTTAACACAGCTTTTAACGAGCTTTTTGTAAATATAAATGTTAAATTATCATAATACTCATGCCGCTTTGAATTATCCGTACTCACGACTTTATCGTGACTAATGGACTGAGTAAATTATTATTCATTTATGTGTTAATAACATAAACCTTGTAATGTCTGATTATTATTGTGTTGTCTTTATGTAGCTTTTGAGTTTTGAGAGGATGTTTAATACTAAGTAAAATACTGAAATTCAATACTATCGTGTCATCTCTTCCTAAGCTAGATTAGATTTCCCAATATTTTAATAATTTTGTGTACTTTTGGTATATTAATTATTATACTCCTAGAGATTCATGCTCATAGAGCGGTGTCTACTTTTGATATATTTTCCAATAAACATATTTTTCTTAAATATAAATAACATTTATATATAAAAATAAAAAAAATCTCGTGGATGACTCTTTGTCCAACTCTTCGTTTTCTAATAGACAACAGTACATGCTATCTGTAGACTGTTAATTATATCAAATATTTTACCAATAGGCCATGATTATAAACTATTAATAGGGGACAGACTATGAGAGATAATGTAATGAGCGATAGATATAAATTGTATAGTTCACTGTTATTACTTCCTAATTGTACAGATAATATATTAATAAGAGCCGAAATAAAAGCCGTGAGAGTATAATAAAAGCATATTAAAAACTACCGAAACTAAATTGCGAATTATATATTTTTTTATGGAAGAGTCCAATATAATTGCCACCTGATTGAAGAGTATTGGAATATAGCCATAATAGCCATAAAGTTCAACTAGTTCGTATTATTGTATTGATGATACAATAATACGATACGCCATAAATATAAACATATTTATATTTATTATTAGAGAATATTATATATATATGTAACTTCAGTTAAAGACGTCCCTTCGAAGCTATAACCACAGACAGGGCTCGCTAGGGTGTGCACAAATGGGTGGCAGTACTAACATAGTGTATGTCGCGGCGCGCGCTGCAGGTGGTCCCCTCCCCCTCCCCCACACCCGCGCCCACCCCGCACCACCACCGCCACCACCACGGCGAGAACCCAGCCCCGAGCGCGCCACACACCACCACCGACACGTTTCAGACCGAGCCCGAGGAGACGACGACTCTACTCACCACCACCAACAGACCAAACCCGACATCCCCCCCTACCACGTCTACTACCACCACGCCCGCTCCCACCTCCCCGCTCACTTCCCCGCAAACCACGCCCGACCCTACGACTACCGAGGAATACACCACCGCTCGCGAAGAAACCACTCCCGAGCTCGCCTCTACTAATACGTATACCACAGAGGTTTGTCGTAACCCGCTCTCGCGCTTTCTGTGTTTGCATGTCTGCGTGATTTTTATATAATTTATTATTACGGCGGGTGTATAAATAATAATGTATAATATATGTATTATGTTTATTAGAATTTGAACTACTTAAACTGCTACATTTATTTTAACATTAAGTTTTTCAAGAACACATAGCATTTATACTAGCATGTAACTTAACAATTTTATAATAATTGTAGAAACGCTATTCTATTCAATAGCCGTTTAAGAGCATAAGATAGAAATGGCTATGTTCTGACGCAGTTAAGATTCACATTAGTAGGTTTAAGTTACTTCATAAATATGTTTTTGCACATTTGCATATGCTATGTCGATTTCCTTACAGTTTCTTTAATATTTTCGCGTTTTTGGCTGCAGGACCAAAAAAGTGGTTTGAGGTGTTATAATTAGTATTACTAGTAAAGTGTGTATTTAGATTAGTGTAGAACGTATTAACCCTAGATTTGGATGTTAATAGTTGATGTTATTCTCGTATGTTACTAATTGTAATATAATTATAAATTTAAAGTTTATTAATAAATCAATAGTACATACATATATTCAATACGTACACTATAACGGCGCAATGCAAAATAATTATATATTTTCTTTACATATTTTGTAAACAGCACAGTTTTTTTTTATGATTTACATATAAAATGTTATTTTAAATTTATAATATGAAAGTTTTGTTTTCTTATTGTTACTGTAGTATTAGTAACATATTTTTTTAAGTAATGATAGTATAAAATTAGTAGCATGTAATCTGGCATGACAAAATACTCTGTATGCAACACACTGTACTAAAAAAGTATCTTACACATAATGACAGAACTAATTATCTTCTATCAGGAGGACAAAGTGAAGATCACACCTTACGATTCAGCCTCTGAAGCGAGCAATGTGAATCACACGATAGAAATTCCAGTCATCCCAAGGCGTATCGGCAGTTTTCCTGCGGTCTTGCCCGAATACAATGTATCCGAGGTGCAGACCACGACTGAAATGGAAGCGGTATGTCCTCTCTGTCCAACCATCCTCTTGTTTCAACCTAACTATCATCTAGTGGGTATTAAACTAATAGTGTGTGGGTTTGAAAGTTAACACGGGGTACTGTGTAGTTTAGACAATCTCTAATCAGTACTTAATACTATTCACGCCCCATTCTGTAATTCTAAATATTAATTATAGTCTGAAAAGGAAGAAATAGTTAAAATTTTTAAAACCGTATATGGTAATTATTTAAATTCAATTTACAATTATCCCTTTTCGGATTATTATCATTAAATTTACTAATCGATGGACGTAAAGACAACGTTGTGGAAGTGCATTTAATATCTTTATTATTTTATAAATACATACTGATTCAATATTTTCATATTCAAATCATTAACTGATATCACTCACATATAATCGGACGTATTGATCATTATCGTTGTTTCGGTCGTTTCCCCTAATTCTTTTTTATTAAAGAATCTTTTGTTCTCATGAATGTAAAGTTGCAATTCTACATATAAATATGAATTATTCTTTGCCCAGATATTCAGATCGTGTCTTTTAGTTTCTATTATTTTAACATACATGTATATAAAATTTAATAATGATAGGATAATCATACCTAATTGTTATTTTTGATCTACGAAAATTACTTTTTTCTATAAACTTAATGTATCGATTTCCTTCTTTCTCTTTTTCTCTGCTTTAGATTACTTACCTATACAACGGATTTGTAAATATGTACATAACCGGATGTGCACGGTATATAATAGCACTAGTGTCCCTATTAATCGACAGCAAACAATGGAATTTCTCCTAACGTTGTCTTCCCGTTTACAATTGCGACACATCGTGTGAGCGTCCGCATGGCACTTTCAGCAAACAGTAGTTATACGCGGCTCGGACGAACTACCGCCGGTGTCGTCGTCCGAACAGCCGACATCGTCGACGCCGTCATCGACGACGTCCACGAGCACGTCGACCACGACGTTACCGCCCACGACAACGCAAATACCGGAAACGTCTACGTCGTTCCTACCGATACCGCCGGTTATACTGACCACGGTGAATACGACGTCATCTCTGCCACCCACGACCTTGTCGACGGCTCAAACGACACTGTCGTCGTCAGATATACCCACTACTACCTCAGTTCCAGAAACTACAATACAGGAAGTCACCAAGCAGGTCCGTTTAATACTAATAAAGCTTTCATCATATTTTTTTCGTTTTTGGGTGAACTCAAAATGAATCCATAGAGGTATCACAAAACACATTTTTAACTAATCATAACTTTAAATAGATATTTTGGTAATTGAGGAGTGTTGTTTTGGTATTTCATTCATTATCTAACACTAACCATAACAAAATTCAAAATTATTTTAATATAATATTATTTCTCCTCTGCAGTATCGTCACTTGGATATATTTTGAGTATACAAAATTGTATTTTTTATTAAACCTGTATTTTTAGACCTATGTATTTAGTATAATTAGAGTGCGGTGAAGGATTTATATACTTCTACACACATTCTAATGTAACATACACAATGTAAAAAAAATCGCACTACTGATTTTCGTACCTTGGTTAGTCATTTTTAATGTCTTATACACTTTTTATATAATTTCAAACAACTAAACAAATCTAGGTGGGATGTTCATTCGAACTGGTCTAGATTTGAGATCAGTCCTCTTCCTCTCTAATAAATTTTGTCGCCAAGCAGCATACAATTACATGGTACATCTGTTTGATTAGTGAGTTATATACAGTAAAACAAACGTATATGCAGAACAATAAAATAGTTATTTTATTGTTCTGCATATACGTTTGTTTTACAGTACTGTGGTGAAATATCTTCAATCACAAGAATTGACAATACACGAGTACGAAGCGACTTGTTTAGCCCGCTTAACATCAAGCGGTAGGTCCATCCTCTCGTTTTGTAAATAAAAATATATAATATATTTATATAATTGCAGGATTATGGATCTTCACAGAGAAGTAGTACAATAATAGGTCTCACTACTGAAACGGTGACATTCGCAATGAATACGCCGCCAACTCTCAAGCATCATATGAAGAAATTAGCCATCACGGCCGGTAAAGCTTTCCGGTAAGACCTGCTTCCTAATAATAGGCATAGGAATGTATTCTTTTTATATCATGATGGTGTCAAACAATCATACGGCCCAGTAATGAGCATAAGGGCATAAATAATAACGAAAAGCAAGTTACATTATTCAAAAACGTATAAGCATGACACCTTTTATAAGAGTAAGTTACAATAGAGGTTTAAGTCTGTATATGATAACTAAGTATTATGAGTCCAAAACTTATATATATCTTAACTGGGAGAATAGATAGTAGATAAATCATAATTTAATTCAATTGAGTTTCAATTTCAATGAATTCTTTTATTTTTCAGTTATATCATACCAGCAGACTTGTTCACCGACGCAGAAGATGGAACCAATCTCTCATTCACTATGTACGAAGCAGAAAATGTACCGCTCCGGAAGGACTCGTGGATACAGTTTATACCTGCCAGCCGTGAAGTTTATGGATTGTGAGTAGTAAACATAAAAACACCAAGATGTATATAAAATGAGAATACGAAAATAGACGTTTGTCAGGTCTACTATACTTATATTATGAACTGCTCAGTTGTTTAATGTAACAGAAATGGTAAACATGTACATAGGCTTTGTATTATGCATGTTTATGAATCTGAGAGAACTCGTTATAATCTACAAATCAGTCGTATATATAGACTAAATATACTATATACGACTATTTAGAACCGTCTTCAATTAATGCATTTTAAATTCTAACTTTCCAAAATAAAAATTTCTTAAAGTTTAAACTTTAAGAAATTTTTATTTTGGACTCTGCTGGTGGACGAAGTAAATAATTTATATTAAGACCTATATAGAGTAACAGCTTCTTATTCGCGCTTCCTTCATTCGAGTTTTCACTATTCGCGGATTAAAAAAATGCGACCCAATTCCTATATTCGCGCCCAAAAATTCCTTTATTCGCGGATTTAATAAGTACATACATAATAATAAAAGTATTCCAATAGGTAGCCAACTCAATATTCTTTGTAAATGCCGTAAATAGAAAAAGAACATAAACATACGTATTATGTAAATTACAGACCGTTGGAAAAGCACGTGTCGCGTTGGAACTTCATTGTCGAAGCCAAAGACAGCGAAGGCGCAGTAGCCCGAGGGCCCCTCGACATCACCGTGCAGCAACACAAGAGCGGTCGCACAATCAACCATCAGTTCGTCATGAATATCGAACTCAGTAAGCCATACAGCAACGTCATCGACTGGCAGATACGAGTTCTGGAAGGGATTGTCAACCTTTTCAGAGATACGGATATGCACCACCTGACTGTATTGAAAGCAACACAAACTGACGATATATGCGAATTCGTTTGGACAAATGACACGCTTCCCAAGGATCCGGCGTGTCCAATGGACGATATTAATAGGCTGATGAAGGTTTGTTACATTTTTATGCTTTATACTGTTTATATTGTTTCAATATAGTTATGCTGTAATAACAGAATCTTTCAAAGACTCTTATGATAAGTTAAATCTACGGATAGGTCGGAGTGCCACAATTCGACGACGTGTGAAGGTCGACGCGATTTAACTACCAATAGGACCACTAATCCTCAAGACTAACAATCCTCCCCCCCAATATAAATACTATATTAATACAAGTGGCGCCGAGGGGTAGAGATTCGACTATAATAAATTTAACATTTCATAAGTCTCTTCACGAATAACATGAAAGACGAACAATATCAATCTATTCTCAAATTAAGCAGTGACTTTAAAATTTTATGAAATGACGGAAATTACGGGGACGGAGTAATTTTATTTAACTTTAATGCACACAATATAATGTATAGTACAGTATATTAAATTAACACTGCAATTTAATGCGGCATTTTCTACCAGTCAACCATAGGTGGTGCAGAGAATAATTGTTGGCGGTGCAAAATTATAAAGGAAAACAAAATGCAACAAAATATAAACAGAACAAAAAATATGTATATACATATATATTCATTAAACTTAAATATATACCAAATAGTCAAACAGTCACAGAACTAAAGAGAGTTAAATGGAAAAAAAAGAGAACTCAGAGAAGAGAGAAAGTTATAAATTCATATAATATTCTCGTAGTTTACGTTTAAAAGAATTTTTTTTCGTTATTTTCGTAAATGGGGGTACGAGGTTTCGCTTCACGTACTAATACATAGACACGGTTTAGATAATGGAGTCGGAGACGGAAGCGGGCGCGGCGTCGGCGCGGCTGTCGCGGGCGATGACGCCGCAGCTGCGGGTGGTGCGCGTGCGCTGGGAGCCGCGCGGCCGCTGCGACCCCCCCGCGCGGCCCGCGCCCGCCCCGCCCGCCGCGCGCCCCGCGCCCCCCGCGCCCGCCACCCGCGCGCCCGACGCCTTCCCGCCGGTCTCCCGCAACCAGGTCGACCACCTCACCGCCGTCGTCGGCCAGCTGCTCGTGCACAAGGTGCCGGAGGTACGTAAACAGGGGGTTACTAACTCATTGACTCACCGACTGGGATTTATCATCATTTCGGCACGGAAGACGTCCACCGCTGAACAAAGGCTCCAAAAATATCTCCCAAAAATCTCCACGACGATCGATGACGAATTTCCATAAAAAATATTATAGCCTATTTTGTTATCCCCTTTGGGATAAAATTTTTACAATCTGTGAATGTGTAATAATGTAGAGAAGACAATTTACACGGCGTCATCTAGTCACAAAATAAACAGTTTGTACTATAGGTATGATAGAAATACTGGAATACGTTTTTTTGTGAATACGTATACAACAAAACCGCTCCCCACACGTAGCTTTTTATATGAACCTAGCTGTACCCGCGACTTCGTCCGCGTTTTAACTTTGTTTGTCTAAAATAAAACAATTTCTCTAAAATAAAAGTAGCCTAAGTTACTCCTTATTACATCAGCTACCTGCCAAAAAAAAGTTGCTTCAAAATCTGTCCAGCTATTTCAGAGATTAGCCAAAACAAACAGACAGACAAAAATTGAAAAATATATTATTTTGGTGTATGTACCGTATTTATATTCATATGCCTGTAGTATAAAACAGTTAATTCAATATTACAAATAGACACACGAATTTTATTTAAATGTATAGATAAAAGAACCGTAAATGAAGGATGTATATATTTAATTTATTTTGGATCAAATAACAGCTATCAGCCTCTGGTCAAAAAAAAATTCTTAAATATTTTCTATAATTCGGGGAAACAAAAGAATAGTTTGGAATACTTGATTATTTGAGTTTACTCTATATAAATGGTAAACTACATGTAAAATATGACATTATTCTTCATAGACTGTACAAAAAAAAATTCCAGGATACGTTCTTCGACCCGGAGGACGGTGGCACTCGTAACCTGGCGCTGTCCCTCCGCTACAGCGACCGGTCGGAGCTGCCGGCCGGCCACTGGTTGCAGTTCGACACTCGTAACCAGGAGTTCTACGGTCTTCCCGCACCCAGCGACGAAGGCAGTGTGCATTATCAGCTTGTAAGTCTTGTGATATCCTAAATCAAGTAAAGTTACTTGATTCCATTACTAGTCTTTTAATAAACAGTCTTGTCTATGAGCGACGATATTTGTAGCTTCTTATAACAGGCATAGACACTATATTCACTGACTATGTTACTCTATTCAGGAACATTATTATTATTATTCAATCTGTATTATTGACAATGTGTCTAATAATTTATTTGTATCTATATCTTAATTATAAAAAGGTTAAAACAGTTTCAGATTACACATACGAAGACATTTTTTTATACTCGGGTATTGATCGTGTTTCTTATTTTACAGATTGCCGAAGACTCAAGCAAAAAGAGCGCATATGATAGCTTAATTGTAGAAGTTGTGAAATCGCCCACAATTCGTCCCACTGTCGAGTTCCAAATGACAATGGAGTATCCATTCGCACAACTCGCATATGACGCCAATAACAAACGAAAGGTTGTCGAGAAGTTAGCTGCACTCTTTGGGCAGAAGAGCACAGACAATATTAGGATTAATAGTATCACTGACAACCCTACCACTATTATTTGGTAAGTATATTAAAAAAATATAACTCTATTGTTTCTCGGACATGATAAAAAAATAAGCATTTTGGAGTACTACTACGATATTTAGTATTCTGTTTTTTATACGTACGTTTTACCTTTCCACCAAACATTGGTTAAATCGGTCATTATCAATTAAAATGCCATGTATTGTACCGGTTTGTTTGGGTATACCATTACCCAAAGACTAACTTTCTTTTTGCACGTGTGGAATCTTTACATAAACCATCCACCTCGCTCCCCTCCTCTGTCTCTATATTCGAATGAAAGAATAAATCAATTAATGGAATATTAACGTACTATGTCGTAGTCTATGCTACTTATTGCTGGGCTTTATTAAAGTTCTTTCAATGTTTTTCATCTTGACACCCTTTATTACTTTTTTACATTTATATATTTTTTTAATTCTAAATACTATATTTCAATACTGAAACATTTAAATTCACAGGTACAATACTAGTCTACCAATGGATAGATGCCCAAAGAAAGAAATCGAGGAATTGCGCAAAATGATAATCGTAGACGAACGCGGTTCAACAGGTGGCGCTCTCAAGGAGAACGTCGACCACGTGTTCGATAAAGATTTTAAAGTTATGTCCATAAGGCTTATACCTTTAGGACTGTGCGCCGAACAGAACACTAAAGTGCCTAAAACAACCATACAAGTACATCCGGGTTCAACAAAGTTGCTCAACTCTAAAGCAGACTCGGCCGAGTCTGGCTACCTCGTTACCTTCATCATTCCAGCAGTTGTGATCGTTTGTATGATCCTCGTGGCTGGCATCATTGCTTGCGTTTTGTACAGAAGACGTAGAACTGGTAAGCTTCGTTTTAAAATATTTATATTTACGAAGTAATTATTTATACTTCGCTGTTTGTAAAAAGTATTATTCTACTGAGATAGATTTTGTAAAAAGTGCATCTGCGTCTCAACCTTCATACAGCTTATAAAATGAGTTACATAGTATGTTTCGATTCTATATATATGAGATAGACATAACAAGATCCGCCATCTTGTTCTTTCTCATGCATGTGGTAACGAATTCATATTTGTTTAGATTCCTTCACCACTTGACAAGGGTGACGATTTCCTTCCCCTTTAGGACAATAGTGTTTGATATAAATTCATTTTACTTCTATTATTGATAGCCATACCCCAAAAAATTATAATTTGATAATTATTCCCGTATTGAAAATGATGCGTTAACTGATACTATATGTTTACAATTTTATTGCTGTAAAAATTATATAAATTAATATAACTTTTCATTGTATAGGGGGTGCGAATGATTGAATCGAAATTATAAGGTGATTTAACAATAAAGATAAAAATCACTCACTGTTGTTGACATGGAAATCAAATTCATTAGAGCTTTTTCACTGAGAATTAAAATAGCTAAATGTTAACCACATTTATGCTTTGTTTTTTTATTTGCTGCGAAATATAACACTTTCAATCTTGTCTGTATATACACTTCGATATCACAAAATGTCATCATAGCGGAAATAAAGCATCAAAATGTACACTGTCCTATATACATCGACATAATAATAAGATGATGCAAGGTCTTATAAAAATGGTTAAACTCTTAACCTTAACTATAACTTAAACCGTTATCTTCCAGATAATGGAATGATTTAATTTGAATGGTTCATTTTAACCACCTGCATTAAGTCGAATAAATAATATGGAAAATTGAGATAAAGGCTATATTCCAAAATTATTATTGTTTAAGTTAACGCAGTTTGCAGATCAGAACGGCTAAGATTATTATGTCGAAATCTACATTAAATTATTACTATAAAAATGTGTGTTCTTATAAAATGGGATCTAAATATAAATATTAATTTATTGTAACGAAGCAACAACTGATCAATTTCAGGTAAAATGAGCGTTGGTGACGAAGAAGAAAGGCAAGCGTTCCGCTCTAAAGGTATCCCGGTGATATTCCAAGATGAACTCGAAGAGCGCGCCGACACGGAACCAGCTCACAAGAGTCCCATCATCATGCGTGAAGAAAAACCACCCTTGTTGCCTCCAGCACCTGACTACAGGGGTGGCGAAGACGTCCCATACAGACCCCCGCCCCCGTTCCCAGCCTCCCGTACCCCTCCTAGGCCAAAAGCCACCCCCACTTACAGGAAACCACCCCCATACGTCCCGCCTTAAGACTGCACTGCCTCACTACCTTAAGCAACATCTAGTTTGTAAGTTTACTGTGTTTCAAAGGCCCCACGCACCTTGGAATAATTTTAAGGCCGTGGTATTGGACCTTTAGTCTGTAATGTGCAAACGCGATCTTTGCTCCATCAATAAAAAGCGCAGTAGGTTTATGGCATGAATGAAACAGCGTTATTGTTTCAAATTGAAACATCTCTTAAGTTATTTCAGAACATTGATCGCATTTACACTATTATAAAATTTAATGATACACAGCTGTATTATGAAACCGGTTCACAAATTATTCGTTTATATGTGGATTTTGAACTCCAATTTCCCTAGTCGAACTCACGATACACTGTTCTGTACTTGTTACATATATTTATTAGCCTCTACAATATTTTTGCATAATTTATCAATAATTTCCTGAAATTACTTTCCCTGCTATTAAGAATGCATTTAATACGAATATTTATTAAGTACACCTCGTAAAAACAAGGAATTGTGCGCCGTATGACTACGAATTTCTTATACAATATGTGTATGTATAAGTTAGTTACGTACTTATGTACTAGCTTTGAGAATTAGGTGTTACACGGTACGGTTAGGTGTTGCTGGTTCAATTATATAAAAACTGGAGACTTCACAATAATATAATGTACCTAACTTAGTGTTATTGTTGAAGTAGAACATGTTAAAATAGTAGCGTTTAGAATAAGGTGAAGTTTAACCAGGCGTGTATGAGTCATATTCGTGTTATTTAAAAAACCGTTCCGCGACGAAAACAGTATTGAAAACTGTAAAGTATGTTACAGAATTGTAGACGTTATGAAATGTATTATATTATAAATTATTCGTAACGTCAATTTCTTAATGCACAGATATATTATTGTGCAAATCTGTGTTCAGTAATAGTTGATGATTGTGATGATATTATCATTGTGTTTACATCCAATTCAGTCTTTCAGTCTTTTTCAACAATGGTATTTTAGAAAGTTTAGCATGCAATTGGCATTATCTGTTACTTGCATTAAAGTCGCAATTTCATTGGCCACTTAGTCTTCAATCTAAATTTGATTTATATAAGTAAATCTAGTCTAGAGAATTTCATTTTCTTTGTTTATATTTTTTGTTCTCCGGTTTCTCTTTCCATTCTAACAATAGCATAAGTGTTAATATATTGAGGTGTTATGTTCTAACATACTAGAGAAGGCACTAAACAAACACTATGTCATATACCGTACACAATACAATACGTAAGGATCTTATTACTATTCAAGTAATATGATTATTTACTACTATTATTATTACCACATTTACATGAATACAAACTAAAAAACATGTGATCTTAATTGCAAGATCTACAGTGATTATATTGTTCTATATCATTAATTTAAAATAATACTATATAACCGCAAAATTAGTAGGTGAACTAAAAAATTTAAGAAATTTAATGTCTTTTGACATAATAATAAATAGATATGCATCGCCTCCACCAGGAATATGGTGCGCTAAAGTCAGTCAAAATAATTTGGACACCTTTTGCCACCAATGGCAAAAGATATACATATTTTTTTTATCATTATTACTGCCGTTCAATTCGGCTAGCTATTTAGTTGAGAAGAACTAGCAAG
The DNA here is from genome assembly GCF_030625045.1 of Achroia grisella. Lineage (NCBI taxonomy): Eukaryota > Metazoa > Arthropoda > Insecta > Lepidoptera > Pyralidae > Achroia > Achroia grisella. The sequence goes on from NW_026713064.1 coordinate 2,911,060, forward strand.
AAACTGAAGTGGTTTTTTTTCTAGCAGCTAGTTCATATTACCTCAATATTAATTTGATGTCTTGTTGCGACGAATACGAGACTGAACTGCCGTTAGTTTCACTTAGGTCCAGACCAAAATAAACAATGATATGCGTTTGGCTGAGTGTGTGCCATTGTTTCGACAATTGTTATTTAATGTAATTTAAAATTAAACATATCGAAAATGTAACATTTTATAGCCTTTAGCGTAGATCTTCCATACACAGTGTATGTTTAAATAATAAGTGTGTAAATGTATGCCGATCCAAAATCGGGTGTAAAAGCACAAGTTGTAACATTTAGAGCCGAATCGAATCGCTGTTGTGGGTTACTCGACATGAATAGATGGTGTGTACACTATTAAATACAATTAATATTTAATGAATTATACAACTGACTCTAGTTATAGGCTATGAATAGATATTTATAAGACGAAATATCATTTTGTACTTGTTTAATTACCATAGGTTTAAGATTAACAAATCATGTAAACTATAGGAAAACTATGAACGAAATGAGCTATAATAAACATGTTTCTTTGGATGTATTTTTTTTCTATTGTATACTCGTTTAGAGTTTTGCATTTATAGATCTTTTTAGTAATACGAATATACAATTTTACAGGATATCATGTCACTTATTTCTTTTACATGTTAGATGTACTTAATAATGTCCACTGTAAACCGTACCATTTTCATAATTTGATATACTTTAATTTGGCATATTTTTTATGTTTGAACACCTCTCATTGAATACGCACATAATTTATGTAATTAATGAGCTTTTTATTTTTAAATTATTAAAATGTTCTAGTGATAAATTGGTCGTTTTATTTTACATCACAAAGTGCCCCTAGTAAAAATCTATCCATCTGTCTGCTGCGAGAATTAGAAACTTATGGATAAATAATAAATAAAAAAAATTCTAGCTAGACCGGAACTAAGTAGAGTTTCATTAATGGACATACATTTGAAAATATGCGCACTCATACCTACCATGTGTGTTTTCACTGTAACTTAAAGGGCAGTAGGGAAACAATTGTATTGATCTACAATTTGGTTTATAAAAAATACAGGGGGTACTTTTATAACAATCATCTTTTGAAACAAATGAATAGAGATTGCTGCAATTATTTTTGAAGCTTTTAAAAATTGTATTCACAAGACAAGTTCTGCAACAGAGTTTATAGTCCACGAGGTAGAACCTAATTTCGTCAATCATTTTATCAAGCCAGAAATCTTCTAAATTGAATATTACAATTTCCAGTTCTATTAGCTAGGCTTCCTAGCTAATATTAGGCAGCCGGAGTTCCAACGGTGGCGTGAGGAGTGTGACCCTTACAAACATTAAAAAACCTCTTTGTTTATTATAAACCTGCGTTCTGTGCTAGAACTTTAATTATTCAGTTCTTAATTAACAAAATTAATTTTAACAGGTTTTCTACTGCTAACTAGATGACATTATACAAAATATAAGTAATCAATAGAACGAATAATTTAATAGCGCCACTGTGCTAAAGAACTTGACTTGTAATTACTTACTATAAACAAAAAAAAATGAAATGTTAGCAAGATCCTGTTCCTCAATCCACTGTCGGAACCAACTGGTCTTCATAATACAAATACCTTAACTATTATTGAAGTTTTATACGTTGACGAGGTTTGTACACTCTTATGCATAGACACAGTCGCAACAAGGGTTCCATGTTCCTATTTTGCTTTCCATTGAACCCTTATAAAGTTATTCTAATATGTCAATGTCATAATTGATTATGTCACTTTTGCCGAATTGTCAGAATAAAATGTTATATACAGTTGTCAAATAGTTTACCAAATATATAGTAATTAATAGATTTTTTTAAAATAAAATTATAATTTATCAATTACAGTAAGTGGTTAGAAGAAAACCATGAACATTACAGATAAAGAATGTGAAAGAGGCTTTGCAAGAGCAAAGAAAACATTAAAAAAGTTTAATATGCGACAACTTCGCATAGCTCTAAAATATAGGCCTGAAATTCTGAAATTAATACTCAAAATGAGGATGTGTATCAAAAGAAAAAACTTGGTTATAACTAAATTAAAACATAGTCTGCTGGTAAGTTTTACAATATGTGTGTAATTTTAGTTTTTAAACCATTTTCTCTATTATTGCAGTCTTGTTAAATTTTAAAAAATATTTTGGATTTAGACTTTAAACCTAACTTTGTATAATGTTAAGACTTGATAAGCAAATCATTCGACTTTTCAGTTATTTTATATAATTGTTGTATTATAACACTGGGACTGTTATTTTTTAATATAAATTGTCACCCTATAGAAATAATATACAGCTTTTTTAATATTTGAAACATTACTCATTTTAGGTGAAAAATGGCAGTACTCTTGAGTCTTCCATACAGACTGATGAATTAACTCAAATTTCAACAAAAACCAGTGATGAGAATATTTTACATGTAAATTCTATAGATGCCGTAAGAAAACCTTTAAAAGACTCGTATACACAAACATTAGATTCTAATGCAAGTACTGAAAAAATGACACATACTATTAAGTTAGATAATGAGGAAAAGGGATGGAGTATAGCTGAAGAAAAAGGTGAATCAGAGAAGAGTATAGCAGACCAAGTGAAAGAGGTGGCTCAAAGTGCCTTACAGGAGTCTGGCATGGTGTATGTTGAAACTGCTGGCATGTATTATGACTATAAAACTGGGTACTATTATAATCCTGTGAGTTCTGCCAACTTTACTATGTGTATTATGAAATTGTGTTAAAAACATATATTAAAAAAAAGTATTAAAACATTTCATCAGTTGTTGAGTGGCTATAACATAAGCTCCACTTAGCTTGGGACTAGATAGCACTGTATGAATTGTCCAGGCTTATTATTTCTTACTATACCATATCTTTAATTTAATTTAACTATATCATTTAATGGTCTTAAATCTTTATCTAATACAATTTATAAATTATGATCTTCTTCTCTTGATGAAATAAAGATTTATTTACACCAAAGTGGATGGAAATGCTCCAAATAATAATGATATATATCATAATTAAATTTTGAGTGACATCAAATAATAATAATCTTATTTTATTTTACAGGAACTTGGTTTGTATTATCATACAAATACAGAATGCTATTATTACTATTCAGAAGATAAGAAAACTTTTGTATTTCACTCTTATCCTGATCGAAGCGCTAGCAATCCTGCTTTAGAAGCTCACGAAAAAAAGAAAGCTAAGAAGCAAAAAAGGGTGGGTACCTTATTTATATTATTATTAATATTCATTTATTAATGTTAGTATTATGATATGCAATGGTTAATTCCTAAAGTGTTGTCATTAAAATATTGTAACATAATAAAGAAAGGAAATGTAATGAATATTATTTTAATTAAGTACTTCTCCAAAAGTAAACTTAAAGGCCTTTTTGCTTTATCCCCAATAATAACTCATTTCCTTTTCAATCTCAAGATATCTGTTTCTCATTAGTAGAAAATATCCAAGTATGAAATACAATACTATTTTCTGTTTCAGGTAATGAAAACTGAAGAAGAGGTTGAAAACCTGACGAAAAACTTCTCTCAGGTTTCACTCCGAGGCCAATCCGCCTTAGGTAAATAAAATGCTCATAGTCACTCCCCAATATCAATCAAGATATTAATTTACAGGATAAAGAAGAGGATGCAACCAATAAAGCCAGCAAAACAAAACGCAGGAAAATATTAAAGAAGAAAAAAGAAAGCCATCTTGATCAGAATGATACTGCAAATAATAAAAACTCTGATGACAGAGAAAAAGATATTTTTAGTGTTGATGAGACAGAGAAGGACAAGAAAGGGTCAGATGAACTTGAAGATGGCGAATGCAGTGAAAGTGATTGTGAAAAATCGGAAAATGAGGATAATAAGTCAAATGCTAGCACTTCAACGGCTACTGATGATGGTAACATTTGATTTGATAACAAAAGTAATAATGAACCACATAAACATATTTCTTTAATTGATTATCTTAAAGATGATTAAATTCAATATTAATGTAAATTTCCGTTTTGTTTAATAATCTCCATAGCAATGATACAAGAACAGTTATATAATTTTTCCTTAATTTTATTTTTAACCTAATTAACAGGTATACTCAAGTAAATGTTCTATAAAGTACTGTACACTCATTCAAAGCTATTTAAGAAGATGCATTAAGACCTAAAGATTGGGGTGGATCCCCCAATCTATCCCCCTTGCACTACAAATCCTCGGTGCCCTCAGATTATCAGCCCTCAGACTAAAATCGTATCTGTCATGCAGAAGTTGACCTTTAGCCGCTTTATAAGTCCATTTGCGGGTTCGGAGTGCCATCTGCACTGGCCCCCTATCGTTCGGTGAATCTGTGAAGGCCAGCTGCGGACACATATCACGAAGAATGACAAAAGATAGGCTATAATTTGATCTCATAAATAACAAAGGAAGACATGGGTATATTATCATTAATTTATAGCAAGTAATTTATTTATATAAATTTCATCATACAAATTATGTTGTTTCAGAATCCGTAGCTAAACATCATCCTCCATGCATGAGGGTAATTGTTAAGGACACTAATCTACCGAAGCTGAAGGTCGGCAGTCTATTCCTCATCACCAAAGATGGCGGGACTATTGGACGGGAAGGAGACCAACACGTTATTTTAATTAAGGATCATAATATATCAAGGGTAATTAAGTAACACGTAAACTTGCTATTATGATTATTATTCAATATATTTAACTATTTTGAATGATTTCATTAAGAGATAAGTGTGCACAGCAGGTTAAAGATTATTTTGTAACTTTCTTGCGTAAATTAAAATAATCATTTTATATTAAAACTCGTTTATTAGCTTCATCAAACACGTACACAGATAAAACAGAACGGAAAGAAGTTATAGCGCGTATAATATCATTCATGTTGCCAATAATGAGAAATTTTACTTTTATTCATATTAAATATAAATAGTTCTTATAATAATTTTACTCTCTTTTACGTAGGAAGTATTTATACAGAAGGATACAGAAAGTGTAAATTTATGTTATATCTAAACAATATATATATAGAGAAACAAATACAATAAACTTAGGATTGCCCAATTTACTAGCTGAATTCTAAAGAAAACATCTAAATATAAGCTAAGCTTCAGTATTGCGTAGTATCTTGATGTTATCAATTTATATTAAATGATAATCATTCTATTGTATAGGTTATTATACTGTAGGTATTATATTGCACCAATACTAATTATATAATGAAATTGATAACTAACAAGGGAATTCGATTTTTTATGTTAGTATTAAATAAACAGAAATCACACGTGATGGTAAGTGGCAACCGCACGACCTATATGCACCACAGACATCACGTTATCATGTGACGCCCGTAATACTTTCGTCCCTCATGCGTTGCCATTCCGCAGGACTAAGAAGTTATGAATTATTTTGGCGACCCCATTATTGTTTAAGAATAATAAATTTATGTCATTGAAGTTGATCATTGTATCAGTATTTATTTTTCGTTACAGACACATTTAGACATAAGATATGACATGGACAAAAAAGCTTATGTGGCTACAGATTTGGGATCAAAAAATGGTACTATCCTTAACGGTGCTCGGATGTCGGAAAGCCAAGTCGTTAGTGATACTTTAGAAGTGAGTAAATTACCGTATTCCATGAGTTTTTGTAATAATTTGTTTCACAGGAATTTTGTATTCATGAGTATGATTGTTTCTATAGCTCTGGTTATTTTCTCTGTATAGTATGTATGTATTTACAAAAAGAATGTATTCAAGTATTTATATCGTTTGTCTAGTAATGGCTACTAGGCACATAAACCAAAAGTTCTTTTTAGGATTAGATGACGCTGTGTGAAGACTCCAGCATTATTATTATTAGTTACTATTTAAGCAATATTACACTTTTAAACCGAGGATACAGTTTGATGTGTATTACCAATTACATGAAAATAAAATTAATTTGTAGCAAAAGCAACATTTTTTATTAATAATATTTTGTCGCAGATTTTGCATGGAAGTATGATACAGTTGGGTGAAACTAAACTGCTCTGCCATATACATCCAGGGACAGATACTTGTGGACATTGTGAGCCTGGACTGCTCATGGAAAGTAAGTTTTATATTCTATTTGATATACCTATATCAAGTGTACTATTATAGTACAGAAAAGAATAGTATATGTATAGTATAAATCAAAGTGTACATTGTAGTTGTATACATTCAAGTTGAGTTCGATTCTCGTACAGGACAGTCGGCTGTTATTTTGTATGTTTCCTTCATAATATTTAACTTACTCTCTGCTAATGAAAAACGAGGTTTACTTAATTAATCCGAGATATTGCGGTCTGCTTCCCATTGACTCTCCTTAAACATAAACATTACAACAATATATGACGTAGTGCTGCTTTTACCACATCTACAATTAAGAATGACTGGTATACCAATCATCAATTGGAAATTTAAATCACCTCCCATATATATTTAATAAGTATTCTAATTGTATAAAATTAACGAATATATATTTCTTATGTAATATTAGTAAAAATAAAAATGTACATGTTATTAATTTAGCTCATGAGAAAGAGAAGACAGTTGCGTACACGCGCACATGTAGCGTACAGAAACAATATCAGTTGGAGTTGGCGCGACTGAAGAACAAATACGCGCCGCAACCGCTCGCTATAGAGGAGACTGCGTACAACGACCGGGCGCAGGCGCGACGAGAGACGGTCGGTTCTTCGCACCACTCTGAGAAAACACAGAGCACCGATGTTGATACGTTAGTATTTTGAATTTTCGAACTACTCTAATGCTGGTGGCTGCAGCAGGCAATAATAATGGGAATCCAAACTCGCGTAAGGACTAATGACTTTAGTCTGAGGGTACCGTTAGGGTTTTAAACCTCGGCTAAGGCCGTTGTAATTTCGATCCCCTTTTGAATTGGTGGGTCGATATGAAGGGATAAAATAGAGTAGAAATAATCGTTATTCAAATAAGCTGTAATTAATAAAATTTAGATATTAGAGATTTTAGTAAGTTAGAATAGCATTTTTTTTATCTACCTCTCATTGGGAAAGCTATGTCAGCCAAGATAAATGAGCCATAAACTGCCTGTAGTGACCACCAACCATTCCAATTGCTGTCTTTATCCAACACGTTTTTTCACGCACGAATAGCGCGCGCGACTTAGCGCGGGAAAGCCAGCGCGCGCTAACGTGAGTGATTGAATTTTACTATTTTTTTTATATTCAATCTTTGGCGCTGTTTCGAGTCATTTCACTTTATTTTAAATTTTTATTCCATAAATTTTATTTTTCAAAGACACATATAAGATTTATGAATTATCAATTACTCTATAACTATTTCTCTCTGCTCCATAGTCAGGTGTCCGCCATTTTGCAATGGTAATTAATTATTACAAAAAGGCGCTAAAGCAAGTACGATTGAAGGCGGGAATGCGCTGTCAGCTCTTTATCTACATTTACATGCACGTTATTTTCTGCGTGAAAGACTATTCGCGCGTATATGAGCGTACGTGTAAAGGCAACTAATTATACTTTTGTCCATCTAACTACTACTATATGTATTTTCTATTTCAATTTTCTTTTCGATATGGCAGTAATGCCTATAATTTTATGTATTGTACAGTAATAATAATTAGTAATATGTATATATTCTTTAATTTAAAACAATTGAAAGCATATAATTTGAAGTTAGAAACTCGGACAGTACCGAATTTAATCGCATATTATTTTTGAACATTTATAGTAATTTTAAATACTCTTGAATCATTAACTGTTTCTGTAGTTAAATATGAATGTTGAAACGAAATCGAAATGACACTTTGAACTTTTTATAATTATACTTAGGTACAGAAGTCTGTCTGTATATCCAACCTAATTTTAAAAACAGATAAATTATTTCAACGGGCGGGGTATACTAAAGTACAGCAATAAAATCCGAAGAAATTTATTAATTAATAAAACTTAAAGTGAATCTTGAAATCGTGACATTCTAACGAGAGTTGTTTTAACTAAAGTTTTATTTATTAGAGTCATTACCTTGTTTTCAAAATTTAATTAGATATAAACCTCTTGTAGATCATTAAATTTCAACAAAAACAAAACTCCAAGTGCATATTGATAACTGGACGTAACATTTACATATTAAAGATTTTGTTAAGACATATAAATCCATTTTATTGCTTTATACTCGTTTAAACGTCCATTAAAATCTTTTTGTACTTCAAAACAGATAAAGATCACCAAAAGTTATGCTATTTTAGTAATTAAAATATCCCTAGCTATTTAGTCCGCCAGCGTTTCGTACCAAAACTCGTAAAAAGCAAAGGAAACAAAAGCAATAGAAATATTTGTCCGTAATATACAGTCCGACCCTATTTGGCGAGAGGTGAGTTGTACATTTTATGACGTAATTTTATTTCGACAGGTTTATAGCACCAGAAAACAAAGGATTTAAACTCCTGGAGAAAATGGGCTGGTCGAAGGGCGAGGGCCTCGGCAAGGACAACCAAGGAGACACAGAGCCGGTAAGTATACGCTTTGTACCGTGTAATTTTATTTTTACGACTCCATATAAAGTCATTCATCATCTGACAATGTTGAATAACTACAAAATGAATTATGTCTCCATTTTGGGTTTTGACGTGGACTAATTAGTCCAGACCATGTATAATTTGACCTTGCAATCGCTGTAAGGCTTAAAAAATTGCACTATTGCCCTTACATGTAAAGATGTTATGGATATTTGAGCTGGTTAGGTTAGGTTAATTTGGGTTTGTTGCAATCATATTCTTTTTTTTAATTTTAGTTAAATAATCTATTGTCAGACATAAGTCTGTGTATATTTTTTTCAATATATAATTGCTATGTATTAATAATAATGTAATGTATTTCTATACAACGTCAGAGGCATTGCGAAAATTTATAGCGTGAATTTCATACTGAGAAATCGACTCCGAATTTTGGTATCAATTTCATTTAAACATAACCATAACTTTTTTTTCTATAGTATATGAGACATTACTTTTCGGTCTGATTATGTGATGAAATTGGTGTGGTTTTATTTCTCTTCCTCTCTCTGCTGATCTACCTTTATTTCGCAATAGCTCTCTTTCTTTATCTCTCTATGTATAACTGTCCGACATTACTATGGACGTTTCTATGGCGATTTCTAAATGATTAAAACATCCACTTTACATTTTTCGTAAATATAATTAAATTAGCAGTAGTAATGTAAATCACGTCGTATTTAGATTAACATTTATTGTTGTCATCTAGAACATTATACAATAGTTTATTTTTATTAATATTTATCTGGTAAGTGTAATATCAACACTTGCTAATATTAAATTTTGCACACACGCGCTCTTACTGGTTTTTACTGACTCACTTTACGCGTTACAAATCGGGATTTTTAAAAATACTTTTCCTCATATTGTTTACTATGTTAAGCATATTTACGACGTCTAACTCCGTAATTTCACTACGTACTTGTAAAAGAGTAAAACTTAAGTAGTAACTTTAAAGACAAATCTTCCAATGCCTGTAATGTACTATGTAAAATATTTATGAACCTCAATAAACATGTGCAAATATATGATTAGAATTTAAAGACGTAATACATTATTTGTTCCACAAAAAAGGAATTATAAATTACTTCATTATAGTATTGACAAAAGGTAAATAATACCGATTAAAAAAAAATATACAAATTGGCGAAGATAAATTACGTTTTTTGAAACCTATCAAGCAAAATAGCTGTTTTTATGTCTGTTTCTAGACAAGTTAGAAATATAAAACAAAACCAAGACAAAATATATTGAAAGTCGAAAATTACAGGATAATGGCATGGCATCTTAGTTCTCCGGGATGGCAACACATGTGTGGTTTGGGCGGGGCTTGACAACGTGGTGTACGTTAGATTATTATGATATTGATGTACGTTATATTATTATGATATTGTTCATGTATTTGGGACGGTTACTTACCATCGGGTGAGACGTGAGCTAGTTTGCTATTTTTACTTTGTGTAAAATGAAGTCGCTTCTGCTGCCTTCGCTTATCTTTTGAACTACCCAAAGGATTCTGAACTTTTAGTAATAGATAGATGATTCAAAAGGAATGTTTACATATATAATACATGTAGATCCGTGACCCCAAGACCATGATCCGGCCTGCTGTCTTGTAGGGATCAGATTGCTGGCCCGTAAAGGCGACGGATGAAAGGCGACTGCATGCAACTGATATGCGAATGTTGATATGGATGTGTGGTGTGACAAGAATGGATAAGATAAAGAATGAATACATTAGAGGAAGTATGAAAGTGGCGCCGGTGTCGGAGAGGTTAAAGAGTAATCGTCTGTGGTGGTATGAGCATGTAATGCGTAGGAATAAAAATCATATCTTAAGGAAGGTAGATATGAATGTGGAACCATCGACATTCATACGTAACACCTTAATATAAGAGCAGAGGAAAACCGAAAAAGAGATGGATGGACTGTGTGAAAGATAATATGGTAAGAAAGGGACTAAATAACGAGATGACTGCGAACAGAGAGGACTGGAAGAGAAAAACATATTACGCCGACCCCAAATAAATGGGATAAGGAAGAAGCAGATCATGATGTTTTACGCCCTTAAGAAGTCAGGGCGGGTAACTAGTCACTTATTAATAAAAATATAATTGCAGTATTATAGGGAACATGTTTCAAAATAATTCTAGATGCGTAACCCTAAATTGTGTTAGTTTATTTTTTCGCGTGCTGTCTGTCTGTAGGTCAGGCGGGCGCGAGCCTACCCGACCATTTAAAACAATTTGCACACTTTTTTTTCCGCGACGAGACGCATTAGACTCGACCAAATGATGACTTGCCATTAACCATGTCCAGACAGTGATGTCGATGCCTGCCGTGATTAGGGTTGCCAGTTAAATATGGTCTTCATAATAATACTTTATAATTGACATATGATATAAGAATATGAGTCGTTAATATATGAGTTGAATAAAGTGCGCAACAGAATACTAAATTATTTTTTTCTTCTGCAATATATAACCGACATAACAGACATGATATTATTATATATCCATGATGGAACATTAATATTTAAGAGTAGTACCTACGTTGTAAAGTTTAAAGTAAATATTATTTCTATTATTTTCTATAGAAACGAATCATATTAATTAGAAATAATTCTAAATTCATATATGTACAGTATAGAATGTAGACTGAGCGGTAACCTATTAGTGCTCCAATCTGTCAGTTTACCTTTTTGTTTTCAGTTGTAATTTGTGTGTCAATCAATTTTTACTAATATTAAATGCCAAAGTAACTGTCTGTCTGTCTGTGGCGCTTTCATGCCAAAACTACTGAATCGATTTAAATAAAATTTGACACATAGACAAATCTAGAGTGATGCAACTCTTTTCTTTGACTTATTTGGTTGAGTATTACATATTTTTCCCTTATTTGGCCTAGGTCACGATTCGCCGCGAACGAAGTCGCAGGCCTAGCTAGTATTACAATAATTTTATTGTTCAAAAACAAATTACTATGACAAAATAATAAAAACACGACTTTATTATTAATTGAGTTGTGAACGGATGTGTATGCCACTCTACCTGTACAGTGATAACATCGCTGTCTAATATCTCAAAACAACTCTACACCAGTGCACCAACAAATAAATATTCGATGATAATCATTCATTTGTCGCATCTTATTGATGCACTTTTAAAATACGAAGACAGCTGGTATGTGAGTCACATAATTTGTTCTTAGGATACGTTGTTTTTCGCGAACTGGCCACAGACACACTTGGTCCACCTGTCATCAATCATTTGCACAAGGATTTCGCTTAATAAGACCCTTTGCATTCATATCCGTTCTCGTAACATTGTTGGCTCGAAATAAGTTACTGCTGACTGTTGTACAGTCAAACACACAAGTTTGTATTTTGTCATGTGAAATATTTTACATATCAAATCAAACAGAAATCACTTCCTCATATAGCACATTTTAGTCGTTTATGAACGTAAACTTTTTTATATTAATATTTTTCCCAATTTCCGCCGTCTAGTCCAGAATACAGATTTAATTGAGAAGAGTTGGCAAGAAATACTACTAAAATTTCATATATTTTATAAAGCTAAGTTTATTTACATTGTGAATCTATGTGTAACATGAAGTGAACATTCAATGTATGAACTACTATTGCCACTTGAATAATATATTTATATCGGTTTAGCTGTACTGTGAAGTCGCAGGCAAAGCTAGTCTATAGGTACTAACATTTAGACTCTGACTTCATATGCATGGGATAAGGAGCGAGGGCAGATTTTATTACGAAGAAGTTAGATTTTAGAACTTCATCACTAGTTTAAGAAATTCTTTCGCTTTTTTATAGGTATATTACATAACGATACTATGTTAATGTATATAAAATTCACAAAGTTATAATTTACCCCGTCCGTAATTTACACGTTTTTTTCATAAAATATAAAGTATTTTCTCACTGCCGATACACAGAACGAAACCCTTGAAAATAAGTATAAAACTTTCCGTTTGTTATTCCGTATTGATAGCATGATTAATCAGATCAAGACAGTCAGACAACCTGCTTCGTGTAGAGTCACTATAGAATTTTAAAAAGAACAACTTTATTATTTGATAATTTATTGAATTTTATGGGTCCTTACATTTTTTACTCTTTTGCCCATATATATGGTTCGATTCACTATAGGTATCTAACTAGGTTACATTACGTGTTATTCTGAAATCTGTTACTTATATCTATATTCTTATACTATCTGACCCCGGGACTTCTTACCTGTGGTATTCCGATATACAATAGTATATAACTTTTTTGTAAACAGATTAGAACAAAATTTAAAACGAAGCTTAGCACAATACATTCGTAAAGATCAGACGGAAATCGTTTAAGTCGTTTAGCGCACACAAACGCACATACAAACACAACAATGTATAAATCATTGTTTTAGGTTGTATTAAGTATATTTATAAATAGCTACTAAATAATAAACATGATGTGGCAAGAATGGGCTGTAATACGAGATAACTGCGAACAGGGATGAATGGAAGTGAAAACATATTACACCGACCCCAAATGATATGGGTTAAGGTAAAGCAGATGATGACAAGTTTCTAAAAAGCACCAATTCACAAGAGATTATATAGAGATATTAAATAAATAGTTACTTGAGCAACAAAATAAATCAGTCCTAGTGATTAGAGCTGATTAATCCCTGCAACCAGCTCATTTACGATCACGTTTTAATCAGACACATTTGGTTTTCTTCCAAAAAATATATTATCTAATGGAGATATTCAGTGGATATATTGAACAGTGCAGTAAATAGAACTTATTCTTGATTACATCACGTTGTATATATGACATTATTATTAATATTATTATCTACTTGTTCTACTTGTAGAAATTATTTCAGCTGAATAATGTTACTTGTTTGTATAGAACTAGTATACATTTTATTAAATTCGCGTAATCATAGTACGTAATGGTCGCTAACTATGGCCTTCATAAGCTCAAAGTCACTCAGAGGGTAATGGAGAGGGCTATGCATGCGTGATCGTATCAGACATAAGGAGATCCGCAGAAGAACCAGTGTGACCTATATAGCCCAAAGTATTACGATACTGAATGAAATGGGACAGGGGCACATAGCTCATAGGAGAAATGGCCGTTGAAGCAGTAAAGTCCTCGAGTGGCGGCTGCGGACCAGATGACGCAGCGTGGGAAGGCCTCCGACAAGGTGGACCGACGATCTTGTCAAGATCGCTAGAAAGCGTTGGAGGCGAGCAGCGCAGGACCGATTGTAGTGGAAATTTTTGTGCGAGGCCTTTGTTTGGTAGTGGACGTCTTCCGAGTTGAACCGATGATGATCAACCAGAGTACTATGAGTACTCTATGTTAGTAATAATGTAGGATATGATCAATGGATAGGATCAACAGTGTACCAAATTTATTTACAATCACTGTACTTTTGTTGTTCCCGCCTATATTATTAGTAGGGTTTATTGAGTAACCAGATCACTGTTTCGACGCACTGTGAATGCAATTTATATTTACTTAATCTAAAAGGAAAGGTTTACCAGCTGTAGTACCGTATCCATTATAGTCTGCACATGTAAATAAAGTTGTAGATATCCGTGTTATGTTTACCATTTGAATGGTTTGTAGTTTTCTGTTTGTATATTTAAAATAGTAATGCGAATAAATGTTAAAAACATGTCTGCAAGAACAATTTTAACTCTAAAAACGTTGAACTATCAACATGAATTCTTATAAAAATAAAATTATATTTAAAGAACTATTTGCATGTAAATCTAAATGGGGTAGTCGCAGGTAGGCAGAAGGATGTCGGCTATGACATCGTGGTGAAAGTAACACTTACCAAGCGGTTTGATTATTTAAAGTCATCAGTAACAGATTCCTCGTTTATCACGAAGGTTTTTATCAAATTGTAATCAAATGTGGTTACAGTAATTATATTCTTTTTGTTTTTCAACACGCTTTGATTGAGTTGTCTTATCCGGTTATGGTTTCATTGGCATAACAGATTGATATTATCTATATATTTCAGAGATTTCTTATGTTTTATGTTTTTATTATATCAACTATATATTTAATATTATCTGTTACTCGCGATTTCGTCTATTTATTTTTAGATAAAAGATAGTCCATATCCGACCTCGCAAACAATATATCTTCCCGATGAATATTAAAATCCGTTTAGCCGGTGAGTCCTGAAAATATAACAAATAAACAGATATAGACAGACGTTACGTCATCCTATTTAGTATTTTGCACAAATTAGTATACTTAAAAATTTAAAGTTCTACATTTGTTTAAAAGAGCAAGAAGCCAGTTTCTTAGTCATTCTTCTTGTCTGTAATTGCATTCGGAATGAGTAGCAGACAAAAAAATGTGGCTGTTCATAAGTGCTTAAATTTAAGTTTCTTTGTATAGATTATATTTTCTTTTCTTTTCTATAATATTCTGTTCCCAGCGTAAATTAATGATAATCATGATAGCGTTTTGAAATGATACCATGAGTATTGTTCGTTTTCTTGATTTGATCAATGAAGTGAAGATAACGTACGTGCATGTGCAACAATGTTATAAACTTAAGAGGAAGCGCGGAAATCGAAATATTTGTAGAATTGACGATTGTAGCGCTATCCCTTAATGCCTTGACAGCCCGAGCGGTTAACACATCAATTTTCGAGATATATCCCCACTCTCGACCCATATTTCCCCGAAGAGAGTAAAACGGACAACTGCTATTCCATACGATTATACTTGCAAAAACAGCAGAAATAGAGATTTTGTATTTCTCTATTTTCTTCTCTAAACTGCTCCAATTTTAATGTTCTTCGAGAACAATACAGGAAGGCTTTGCTTCCTTGTTTTTCTTTTTTTCTTTTGATTTGTCAATTTTGAGTGGGTTACGTCTGATTACGACTAATTAAATAGATAATTATTTTTAATAATAATTGTCATAAATCTAAATTATTTTATGCTAATAAATCGAAAAATATACAATTTATGCAACAATAGTTTTATGTCATTATCCAGAGAGAATACAAGTGAATGGACAAACGATCATCCGTGTTTGCTTTTAATGTTTTGCGTGCCATATATTGTCTCACAATAAGACGATGGCGCAAGTGCCTTCTCTAAAACGGCTTCAATTTTTATGAGTTCTTCAAGAATAATACAGGAAAGTCTTCGGCTATACTTCCACGGTTTTCTTTTCTATATTTTCATTTGTCAATTTTGGGTGGGTAATGTCTGATTACGACTAATTGAATTGATCATTATTTTTGGTAATAATTGTCATATGCTAATAAATAGTAAATATAAATTTTATATAATAAAAACTACTCTTATGTCATTATCCAGGGCGAAATTAAGTGAATACGTTGTATGAACAAACCACCGGCCGTGTTTCCTCTTAATGTTTTGCATGCCATATATTATCTCACAATAAGACGCTGGCGCAACACGTAGGCGGGCATTATGTATCATTACCGTGTTTACGAACAAATTGAACGTAATTTATCTGCGATAGTGCATGTTTATTGATTTTAATTCGCTACCAGTACATACTAGTCTCGCTATGGTACTCGTACCACCTGCTATTAACAGTATCTACTTGTAGTGAAATAAACATAGTGTGCGTTTAATTTGTAACGTTCTATTTATTTGTAGTTGAACGGTCGGGACCGTTAAAGTCAGTGTTTTAATTAATACAGAGAGTGAAATATTTTATTTATATTTCTCCGCTTTTTCTTGACAATCGTCTTGTGGTCTTTCTTCTCTTTTAATTCTCATCTATTTATTTCCGTCTCAATATT
Source organism: Achroia grisella (assembly GCF_030625045.1). Lineage (NCBI taxonomy): Eukaryota > Metazoa > Arthropoda > Insecta > Lepidoptera > Pyralidae > Achroia > Achroia grisella. The sequence goes on from NW_026713064.1 coordinate 2,927,544, forward strand.
TTATAAATCAGTAGATATAGTACTGGTCCAAGACACCATAATAGTAAAATAGGTATATAGGTGTATAGGTACCTATCATTAGTAATACCATAACGTCGGAATTGTTATTTTTTACTTGAAACAAGTAATATTTACTGAATGTTGAAATATAACAAAACAATTCGTGTTTTTTTTTTTAATTTTTCGCTATATTTCGATTATATTTATTCTTCATGATTCAAATTACATCTATGACTAACTAGCTATAAGATTGATATAAGTGTATATAATAGACTGCCACTTTTGATGCAAAATAAAGCATTGGGGATATAAAATACAAATACCATTACAAATATATGCAATCTCTTAAACCAAGTATACGCTTCGTTATATTATAACTTATTACACATATTTAAATAACGCAATGCACGTTTCGGTATTACTACGAGTGCTGTATCAATATACAGTAGATTTGTGTCCAACACTGCAATATTTGACGTCCTAGTATTGTTAAAATGCTCCTTTGAATTTACAGATACTAATATGGCAGGAAAAATCGAATATACATTACTTACTTATTAGTAGTATATTAGAAAATTAGCTACTCGCCCCGGCTTCGCCCGGGTGTATATGCAATATATGCATAAACGTTCCTCTCGAGTCTATCTATCTCGACTCCAATAAAAAAAAATCCGTTCCGTAGTTTTAAAGATTTAAGCATACATAGGGACAGACAGCAACAGCGACTTTGTTTTATACTATGTAATGATTAGCAAATAGGCAACCCTAAATTCATCCATCAATAAAGTTGTACTTTAACTGCAATATAAACTTGAAGAAATGAATAAAAATATACTCTTCAAAGGGGTCTTAAAAATCATATAACAAAAACAAGGAGTTAGGAATGATTGTATTATTTATTACTCATATCCACTTATCCTACTTTGTCTTTAGGGCCTTCACTTTGTTAACAGTTTTACAATCTGGATGGTTTACATTATTTCTGCATAATGTGTTAGTGCGCGACACGAGTGTTGTGCAAATATACTTGACAGTACACACAACAAATACGTTGCCACGTCAATACTTATTAACAATGTCCTGTATGTGCTGTAAAACTGCATCTCCTTCAAACTATATGTTGAGCAAACGCAGATATTAATTGCAGATTTGGCCAATGTTTGTGATCTAAACGTATTCTAAAAACAAAATTGTCAAGCTTGCAAGCGTTACTTTGTAAGTTTTGTGGCGGTTGAAGGGTGGGATTTTGCAGTGTAATTATAATTTGATAAAGTAATTAAAGAGGCATGATATCTTGGTCTACCGAAATGGCAAAGCATTAAGGGTGCCACGTCCCATGGTGGAGTGGTATGCGTAATGCGTGTTTGTAGGTGACGGATGCCACTGGTCTTCAGGTCGCTGTCAACTTGTTTGCCATTCTAATTACATAAACTTAACTAAATAAAATAAATAACTAAAAGTATAATTCTTCGCAAATTAGTTGCATGGCAATTTCTAGTTTTAAAGCGAATGCCCATAGAAGAATGTTTTCAATTCAATGTTATTGTTTTGTATTTGTACGTTACTCGATATCTGCACTAAAATTAAACGTGTTACATTGCTTATTTTTGTTAACGAAAGGTTTACACGTGTGTTGCGATATAAATCCTATTAGGATTAGCAGTGGGTTATTTTATTGTTTCTTCAGTTTACTCGTACAATATACGAACTCGGAACTACATTGCCCAATGAAAAATACTCGTACTTACCTACAATCCGATTATAGTATGCACGTACTTACAGAAACACTTTTTATTTATAGTAGAAGTCTTTATTAGCTAAATGTCAGATTAGTCCTTTTCAGTTAGTGCGTCGGTTGCAATGCAACAATGTGGCAATAATAAGTTGCTCGTGGGTTAAAATGTTATAGATAACTACGTATTTGTAGTCAAGACGGATAAACAAACTAATAAACTTATATTTTCATTGACCATTTTAAAAATAGCATTTACCTACAACCTACGTTTTATATATATTATTTATAAGTCTTTTTATTATTGGCTATTTAATGAATGCACTATTTATTGCTTTTTGATATGCATATTTTCTTAAATGAATGCAAATTTTACACTCTTAATTATATATTTTTTTATATAATGGACTAATTTATAACATCTTACAAAAGTACCCTCACGAACGTTATCCCAGGTAGGGTACTCACAGACACTGTAAATTGGCGACGTCATGTTGAATCCATCCAATATGGCAGGCAGCAAGCCTATCGCTGTCTCTCGGTTTAATGTTTATTTGTTATGTGTGTATCTTTTACCAGAGAATCAGTCGAAAGTCTAAATTAAGACACAAATTTTTTGGTGCCGGTCAGATTTGAATACACGACGTTTTATTTCTATATTGGGGTGGTAAACGACTGAAGCACTACGCTCTTATTTTCATAGTAAATGGTTCAATAATATAGAATTTATAGATAGAGATATAGATATCTAATTGATCTTCCAACTGGGGAAACACGGAAGGTAAATGTTTGTATGGAAATAATTATACTTATATTTAACTGCTTCAGGCATGCGAATTTACTCAAACTCGCCAATGATTTAAATACGCTCAAATTTGAATTACGCATAATATAATTTGCTATTTATATACACATGTATATAATTATATTTTTTACGTTTTGTATTGTGGATCGTATAATATGTAAAGTCATCTATTTCCTATTTGATGTCCTGTTCTGTATCCTGGACAACCTTTTTGTAATATGTAATTAAATATAGTTTTTATTGTTATAATCTCATAATAATAACGAAGTCAGCAGAATTACAATATTGAAATCAAATGAAATTACCAGACGACTTCGATGTGACATTGTAGTATCAGATACTTTCTTCTTCACCAGTGGATTGCATCTCTAGTAAAGTTGCATTATTCCCCAATAAAAAAAATGTCGCCATATAACGCCATAACACATCAATATGAAATTAGCCATACATATATCTACGTAGCATAGGGATGTATAAATGCATAGACTACTTTTATCCCAAGAAATCGTCACGCGGACGAAATTATGGGCACAAAGTTGTTATACAACAATAATATTCGCTGTAACCTCTAGCAAACGTCCCTTTTTTTTGAGATAACTCATATCCTGTGACTTCAATATCATTTCTCTTCATGTTCATTAAATACGTTCAGGCATTTAGTCGTGATATTACAAATATACAGACAGTTTCGCATTTATATTATTAAAATGGAAAGGCATTCCATTGTAATTAGTCACTACCAATATTTAAAGTTAACTTCTATAAAAAGAATAAGACCATTTTATTAAAAAAAATGTGATATATTATATGGCATTAGTAGGTGTATAAACGTCTTCATAAATATTGCAATATCTCAGAACGGTAGCTGGAATTAAATCAATAGATAATTTATATCGATATCCAGACCACATTCCAATTTATTTGGTCAATTAGTCACATATTAATAATGCAGTGACACCTCAATTTGTTTCCAATGAAAAACTATTCGTGTTGTATCAGATATATGTATTAAGAAATGCGTCACTGCCCACCGCCAGTAGCCGGTGACGGCGCAAAATGTTTTTTATTATATTTATATATAAGGTTCGGAATTCGGAATAGTTAATTTATTTCTTATTCTGTTTGTATTTCGTTCGTGAGTGGGTTAGTGTTTTGCGAATTTTGCTCTGTACTAAATAAATTTTATTAATTAAAATGGCAAACAAGCTGACGTAGCATAGTAGGTGGTAGCTGTCGCCTATGTACATACATAAACAGCAAAACGGATATCGCGTTGTCATGTGCGCCTGTGTTACCACTCAGGCGTTACCATATCAGAGGATTAAGATGTCATAACTCTAATACTGTAGTGTCACTGCCGTATCTCACCTAACTACTGAAATACAGCTTACAAAGCAAGCTACTTGACAGCTGCAATATGTGAGACTGACCTACGCACACAACTTTTTACAGTGTATCTCGATAATGTTTGTTTTTGTAATTTTGAAAAAATAAACATTAAGAACTATTTTAAAATATATATACAATACCTAGTTTATACTTGAATAATGTTTATCATCACGTGAAGACCTCCGAGTTGAATTACTGCAAAATTATTGTATCATGTAGCTCTAAATACATGGTATATTGGTGTTTTGCTAATCTTGGTGTATACTAAAGAAATCTTAGTCATATTTCACAATAGTCTAGTCTAGGATATTTTGTAAGTTTAAAAGACTTCACTATATAAATAAATTATCATGTAAAGAAAATAAAATCTTTTTTAATCTGTCAGGAACCCTACATGTGCGAGTCCGATGCACACTTGACCGGTTTTACTTTTTAATTAAAATGTTGTCGTATACTTTATGCGATCGAGTAACGGTATTAACGCGCATCATATAATTGTAACTGTACCGTCAAGGTTATTTGGAACATTGTAAAATTTTATTACGATCGATTGAAACCGACCTGTGTAATCTTTTGACAAATTAAAAAAAAACTGTTTTTTTGCAGTACCTATATAAATAGGTATTGCAAAATTCTCGGTTGAACGTATTCTGCATGTTGTGTGTTAAACATTCGCATAAAATTAACTGGAGAAATTAATATGATTATGATGAATCAAATATGAATGAACATAAGGCATAAGCTAAAAGAAGTTGAAAAGTAAACCTTCCAAAGAAGACTTTTTAATACTATATAATTATGAAAATTTTTAATACTATCAACTACACTTTTATTAATAAAACTCAATAATCAAATACGGCGTAATAGTACCGACAAATAGCGTCATATAGATGCTTAAAACTGTAAATAAATGTGGTCATTTGATTAGAAGGAAAGATTAGACTTTTTGTCTATTTGCATTGAATAGTCACGGAAACTACTGGACAGATTTAAAAACATACTATATACATTAACGATTACAATCCTACATTATCCATTGGAGCTGAACATAGACGATATAATATTGTCAAAAACTTTAGGAATCCGTATGAAAACTTCGATATTGAAACCTAACGTGTGAAAAATAACCAAAAATGCCTTAGGTCACGTACGCTGCGAAAATTATTTACAATAGACCAAAGTGATATATTATAGTTTTCAAGAGGACAACAATGTCTATAAAAAAGTCCGAGATACCGTACATCTGACTGTTATAGTTATGTCATAATAATTTCTTTTTCGTATACTGTTAAATTACTATAATTACTGTTTTCTAGTTTGTTTCATAGTTACACCACAAACTAGGACACATTATTTATACCTTTACAATTTTATAGATAGTTATTGTAGACAAGGGCATTTAACAAAAATGTAGACTTACAAAGCCAGGGCGGACCGTTGGTTATTAATATTTTAATTTATATAGCAATATCTTTTCTCTTTACAATTCAATCCCTGTAATACGTTTGATTCCGCATCTACGTAAATTTTAAGGCGCCGTGGTGGAGCTGAAATAATTTTCATGGGTAGTAAATGTGAAATGCTGAATTATGTCAATAAACAATGTTAATGATGCCCCTACATTAAAAATGGATATATGAGTTATGTTTTGAACACGTTTGGAATGTGATATTATTTGTTTTTGCAAAATAAAACCCGCTGCAACCCACGCTGACAATAAACTTTATTTGGACTTTGGTACAAAAAGCAGACCTAAAATCCGGTCAAAAAGGTTTGTAGGTACTCTTACTTAAAGTACCAAAAAGAAAGAAAATATTTTTTTACATGAAAAGACATACTTTGTATAAAGGATAGCATTAATCTCAAATACAAAGAAAAATATTTGTATACCCTAATACTTAAAAACAATACAAATTTTTGTATGTGTGATAATAGCGATTCAGGATATTATTATATTTGTAGGGGTTTTGTTCCTACACTTTTTGGTAATGATAATTGTTAGTGTTATTGATAATCTACGGGGATGATAAATAACAGATACGTCCCGTAGTGAGCGCTTGATGTTATACACTGATTTATTGTATAGCAATATATGTATATTGAAATGATATATGATATATTATTATTATGGTACGGTGTTCCGTACAATATTTCTTATAAAAATTTAGAAGATATGTTAGTGCTGTAGGTACATATGTACTATGGTAGGTATAGGGTGGTATGGTTTAAATAACAACCATTGTAATATATAGCAAGGAAATGTAATAGTGTGAATATTAATAGAGTATCATATAATTGCGGTAAAACCGTACAACAATGTTGCCGTGGTTTTGACTTAGCGCGCCACCGCAAGAATAATTCTATGCGCAAGCTAAATGAATCGTAACTAAATATCAACACCTACAGAGGTGAATGTAAAAATTTACCTCACACGCCTATTTTAAATACTGCTTCCTTCAGTAGTCCAAGAGAGAGTATAATGTTTTATATTATGTGGAATAAAATAAAAGAAAATGTTACAGTGCGATATAAAAAATAGGCATCTCTTTGCAAAAACTGTAGTTGACGATTACTAAATCCTGGAGATGAGAAAAGATTCACTCTTCCGTAGAGTCATTCCTGTTAAGTGAATTGCCAAACTAATTTACCGAGATGCAGATACTTCTGGATCTAAAATAATGTCATTCTCTGTACAAAATTATAAGTGTACCTATGCCAAATTTCATGATTATTTGACCCTTAAAGTGCCTAAACAGTACATACTAGGTATCGCTTCAGAACATTGCATATTAATGTAAACTGGTGAATAATTAGTTTTAAGCCTAGCGCTCGTCTGAATAGCAGTAAGTATAAAGCTTAAGCAACAATGTGGCCGTATAAACGCGAACATGGCGTTTTGCAAATCACCCGTCCGCCCACAGTCGCGGAAATCTCGGGATAACCTTTAAAATATATGAGATACATTGCACGAAAGTCGCCTTTGGCCCTTCCCTGCGCTCGTATTAAGTGCGATTCCAATGCTCAATTCCACTTTGTATCTGTCACCAATGAGATGTTATTTAGAAATTGGTCCTGTTTTGTTATATTTACTCGTATATAATGATTCATCTGTGCTTTATCCTGTTGAAATATTGCGAATATAGAGTTTAATAAGAAATGCTTGGTTAGGTATTAGGACTTTTATTTTTCAATGAACTTATTCAAAACTGCTGAATGCAGCTGAATTGATTTTAATGAAATTTGTTATCCTCAAAGTTGATCTTACCTCGCTAGGGCCCGGTCGCTTGCTAGGGCTAGGAATATTATAATTGTGACTTAGTTATGGTTTGACGCTTTAATGACTCGCTATATTTTTTTGCAACAACCCTATCGACAGCGAGAAAAATTACCAAAATCTATGCAAAATTGACAAGAAAATCGGGAAACATACAACAAACAGTCGATTTCAGAATCTTTTTTAAGTTGGTTGTAAATATGTTAATAAAAACGTGAATGAACGCCCGCCATCAGAAAGTGCACGGCGATCCGTCTCCGCCATGCCAGACAATGCAAATAACTTAGCGCGCCGCGCCAGTCGCAGGGTCGCCATTCGCCTGCACAGTCTAACCACACTATAACAGGGACCTAAGTCTATTTACGGTGTTTTAATTAATAGATCTTTTTTTATCTTTAATGCGAAACAGACTTAATGGTACCATGCAGGATTCGTTGCGGGATCATTGCTAAGGAAACGTCTGGATATATCACACATTATATGCAGTAACATTCCAAAAACATACATAGAACTAATGGATATCAACAATGCAAATAAAAATTCAATACTTATCTCTAGAGGCCACATAAATGCACATAAATTTACCTTTCTAACTTATTATATATAAATTTAACTTTCTTTGGTAAATTTTTAAGTTTTGTTGTAATTATTGTAAAACTATCTTCACCACTTTTATCTAAATATATTTCCATTTTTTAAAATCGTAACTAACAGTCGGATTTTTTTTTTTTGACACTATTTTGTCTAATTATAACCAAGTTTTTGTATATGCAAAGCCGGACTAACAAGTCAGACATGGCCGTATATGCCTTATAAATAAAATTATACAATTACGTAACTTTCCTTATATAAAGAATGAAAATTCCACATTCAACATACAATCAACAAGAATAGTCTGAAAAGTTGAAAAGAAATGAAACCAAAGTACATTGTGTGTGCTCATATAGCATTCACCTTTGTGCATGCACCGTAAAACCAAAACATTATCGTGCCTCATTATTGCTTTAGTACTTGTGTATTTTGCATTTTTAAATGCGATATGCTACGTAGTGGAGACCATTCGGTTGGTTTTTAGGCATCATAAGGTAATGAAGGTCGCAATAGCGACACTATGAAACGAGCTAAATGTAGGCCTGGTCAATTTAAATCGAAAGTTTACGGCTATCTTTATCGAGGTGATTCCGCGCCCAAGTGTTTAACACAGCGATATATACCACTTAAAAGGACAACTGAAGTCGTTTCGGGTTTATCTAGCTTTTTATTGTTTTGACAGGACGTTTTTTATGTGCTGACTTACAGTAAATTTTCTTTTGTACTATCGTCTAAAGTCTAAATGTTGTGTACGTCTGTCTGGTCTTGAATCGTATGTTTGTTAATACGGCGCGCGGCGCTGCAATCAGTGGATACACAGAATATTTGCATGTCCGTCAGTCGGTGCATGCACGTTTATGTGCAAGCCAGTGGTCGTAAACCGATATAAGCAGAGAACGTGCAATTCGTATGCAGATGTGGAAACACGCGACCTGCACCAAGAGTTTCTGTTTTAACTTTTAACACTATTAAGACCATTTTCGAGAATTGTTTACTTGTAATAATTTTAAAGTTTTATAAGAAAATTATTATATACCGCAATATGGTCGTAGGTAAGCTTTATTTAGTGTCCAATTACTCTTTTTTTTAATTGTTTGCTCTTCGTATGTGTTTATGAGCAAGCATCAAGCATTTTGATCATTTCATTATCTTAGGGGATATTTATACAATATTATTGACACATCTGAGTGATTGTTATTATTGTGTACTAGGTATCTATAGCGACCTAAAGAAAACAAAGGTATATTATTCGACAATCAAGCATAAATTTGTTTGTGCCAAGAATGACTAGGAGAACTTACCCCAAATGAAATAGGAAGAGGGGAGTCAGACACACTTGTTGCCAATAATAGTTTAAGAAAATATCACAACTTTAATAAGGTGTTAGATATCATCTTTCTTCTCTGTCTAATTAGTAACAAAGTGAAAGATATATTCATATAATTTTATACATGTTTATAGTACTGAGATAACATTCAATGTTTTTTATTTTCTCACTCTGACACCTAAAATATTTACGGAGCCCTTATGGCACCATAAATATAGACGAATTCACCGCTAGACCTCAGTGGTCTAGCGGTCTAGCACACCGCTTTACGTCCGATGGTCGCGGGTTCGCTTCCTCTCACGGCACAAACATTTGTATTCATGAGTATGATTGTTTGTGTCGGTCTGGGTGTTTTATATGCATAATATGTATGTATTTACGAAAAAAATTATCAATGTATTTGTATCAGTTATCTAGTACCCATAACACAAGCTTTAGCTAGCTTAACTTGGGTCTAGATGGCGCTGTGTGAATTGTCCTGAGATTATTATTATTATAGTAGGTAAAAATACCCAGTTCATGAAATTAGAAATAAAATTTTAAAACTTATGAATAAATACAATAATCCATCTAGCCTATTTCGTGATATCTCACTTCTGACGCATGTACTGGACTCGTTCATCACGCGATGGCCAGATATTATCTCATCTACGATATTCACAATGCAGAGATGAAATGTGCCTAGCGGCCTACCACCTTTGATATAACATGACAATATACAGCCGTACAGAGCTATACCTATATTTGTAATTTTATCTTATTAATATTATAAAATCGAAAGTTCTGCCTTTCGTTCTACTTTTTGGACCAAGCATTCAGCATTCGGATATACTGATCTTAAAGAAATTTGGCTTGTATCACGAGGATGAACATAGGTTATCTTTTATACACAATTAAGCAAACGGAAGTCGCGGGTAAAAGCTAGTTGTAGTTCGTCTAGTGTTTTTACTATAAGTATTGATGATTGAGTATTTGTTAATCAAGCTTTGATTACGGAACATGATAATAATAGTAATAAATTCTGGTACTTACATAGATCATCTAAATTGAAAAAGGACATTTTCACAATTCATACGTCAATATTAGTCATAGGGGTGTATAATATTTTAGTTGAGACATGGTAATACAATAATTTACAACGAAAACTATAACAAAATAGTATGTCGGCAGGAAAGTTCTTTTTTATTTTCCCAAACAAATAAAAATGCGCCACAGATTCATAATACTGCACGGTGCGCGACCGCAGTAGCTTGACGACCGCGTCATCATAGCTGTATGGTAATACTAAGCATCAGTATTAACACCTTGGCTTTGGGAGGAATAAATGTTGTAAAGGCAAAAGATACTTTTCAGAGTAAAATTTACAAGTATATTACATAAAAGTAACACAGAAGACAAGAGAAATAACGATATACATATGAAAAGCATACAAAGGACACTTCGTTTCTTCATACTTCACACTTCATATAAATAAATACAATCCAAGCGTGTATTTTGAAATACATGTATCGTTTTCATTTATATAATATTAATTAGTGTGTAAATAAGATCAAGTCAAAATAGATTAATTGTACAGTAAGATTTGTATGCAGTATTTATATTTAATAAATTCAGATGTTATTATTGCGTTAGTAATATTAATAAGTTGTCTGATGGCATACTTTATTCATCTTAGGGTATTTGTGAAACGCGGTCACAGGTGGAAGCTGTACTTACTACTTTGCAATACGCAATCTTGTAATTGCAGACGGCAATAATAGTGTCTCAGTACTAAGTAAATAACAGTTTGAAGTAATGAATTCCATAAAATTAATTTACGCAGTATTTATCTATCATTATGTTAGACATGGGCTAAATAAATAGTAAGAAGCAAATATGGTAGGTTATTTAAAAAAAATTACATCTCCACAGAGAATACATAATCTGTATGAGTATAATTTGTTTTACCAAAAGTAAATTACATTTTTGTTTTCATTCTATCAGTACTTAAAAACGTTCTCTATATATGAGAATATGTTAAAACGACTTTTAAAATGTTCTACATATATGTGCTTTTTTTTTTAAACCGATTCACTATTGATTAGACTAATTAAAAAGAATTGACTCTACATTCAACCCAATAGTGTTTTAAATTTCTTGATGTAAAGTTACCTAGTGATTTTGAAAATATCAATTTTAAACTAATTTTCATATATGTTGCCTAGAATGTTATTTCATGCACTTAGTTATTGACCATAAAATTAACACTGACTACAATATGTTGCCTAACAGTGATTGTCAACACCGCAAATCGTAATGTGGTAATTTTAGCCTGCATTTGATTTATGCGCATACACCTGGTGCAGCGCAACCATATAATCTTTATGTCTCATCTAACCGCAGCCTGTGAGGACCTCTTTAATAGTATGATGAAATATACATATATTATAATAATAATATATTTTTCGTTAAATTATAATAGAGCAATGTCGTTAATATAAATGGTACAATTTTTACTAACAAATCCAATACGCGAAGGTATTAAACAGTAAAATGAAATTTCACTTAAAATAGGCAATAAAAAGATGATTGATGAAGGTATTGAGATGATGAACAAATGGGATGTGATACCTATTGAGCTAAAAATAGGCTGATGCGACATCTGCGTCAATACTGCGTTGATTTTGATGATTCTTTTTGAAATATAATTTCAGGTAACAATTATATTTCATTTTATTTACTTATATCCCGTGGAGATATCGAAGTCATGTACGTCGGCAACTCGGTATCAGCGAATCAGCAATGCATATACGAGTACCATGTGACGCTATCTAAAGTGCATCAGGTTATGATGAGTCTGCGCGTGCATTTCAAGTTTTGATCCGCATTCAACAACTGTAATTGCCTCTAATGCCCATATTAAGATACACTATAAGATTGTTGGGAGACTGTAACATTCAGCGTCTGAGAATTTTAATGTTGCACCGTTTTTGGTCGAAATCACATCCCGCAAAATGATTCATAAACGACCAACGGATTGTATAAAATATACATTGAAAGTAAGGATGTTTCTTTATATGTCGGTGTGTTTTGTTTCACGGCTAAATTATGCCATTTGAAAATTTGTAGTAAGGGAGTTCCGATCAGTAGGTATTGAATACAGTTAAGTTATTACTTTGATACGGACCCAATTCTTGGTAGCAACTTTTCTTATGCACACTCAAATTACAAATTTCATTACTTACAGTTGCGTATTAGATACTATATATAAATTATTTACTTGGTTTTTGATGTCTAGAGTATATAATTATATTTATATTTTTTTTATCTGGATAAAACATTTGACAAAGGCCTCATTTTGTAACTACAGAACACCAACTTTTTACTGTGGTTCATTTGAATGTCTTTTTCTAATTATACAGTTCTAGTTATTTTGCCATATATATACATAGTCTTTAATTTTATATATTTATTTCATAACATCTAATAAAATCGTGCCAAGGTGTGAACTGTCTCGTTTTGTCTTTTTGTGTGATGAAATTTTCTCAGAATGTGTTATTAATTGTATAATTGTATTTTATTTATGATTTTTTATACTGATATTATTATTATTAATTTATTTATTAATCATAACAATTGATGTTATCTGCAAATGTACACGCGGGTGAAGTCGTGGTAACCACTAGTATTTAATAATATAATTACACATAGGTATGTCATAGGTACTACTATCGAAATACTAGCATTAAAAAGTCAGCATTTGCGTCATTGGTTTAGTCATAGAAACAAAAGTGTATCGATGCACAGCAAGAGAGCCTTTTTCACATCCCTGGGTATGCGTTTATAAATATCACGTTGTTATATCCGGATATATTTGGCCAATACACAATTTTACTTTGTTAATCATAGACCTATATTTTTGGCAGTTGAAAATTGATCGATCACAGTTCGGAACTTATTTTATTGACTGATTACTTGGAAGTACAACGAACGGCGCAGGTGCTATTAGCCATACTAATTTATTAATAATACATCAAGTGCTTTATTTTTAGTTTGCTAAGCTAATCTTATAATGCTTCCGCATATAGGAGTATGTATTATATATATTATAATTATTATTACAATATTTTATTGTATTTCTGAGAATTTGAAAAGAAAAACATTTATTGTTTCTTTCTTAGATAATAATCCATACATATTTTAGAATACAATATAATAATATAAAAAAGGAATCAATAATTCGCAACAAAAACGCCGTATGTATATACATATGTATACATACAAAAATTTGTACCACAACTTAGCAAACCTAATGTGTAGGAATTTGACTCGATAGCTGAATTTCAGTTTACCCACAGTTATGTTACGGATCTCAACATCTCACTTACAATTTACAATTAAAAATACAAATAATAATAAATAATTTAAATAAAGGATATAATAATCTTAAGTAAATTCCACTTGACCAAAATCTTAACAATTCACCGGCAAGCTATAAATAATTATTAAGAATGTAATAGCCGTCAATATTCTATTGTTTATTTTTTACTTCTTACTCGTCAAGTAACCTATGATGTAGCTAACGATTGAGTACTAATATTATAATAATTGTAATAAAAATACCCTTTTTTTTAAAAAAACCATCATTAGTTGACTGTAGTTTCCGATTACAAACATATTGCATCATTGCATCTTTATACAACGCATTAATTTAAAATAATGAAACTAATAGAGAAAGTTACATTTTTTGGAGTCAGTTAAATAATCTAAAAATTTGGCACTGCAAAGATTATGAGACCGTTACAACGAGACGTTTAGCTAAAAAATACTGATATATGCTGTTTGTTGTATAATCTATAGATAATAATATATTCTTCGGACAGTTTTTTTTTATTGAATTCTATTCCTGTACATATTAATCCTATTTTGTTTCCTCACTTCCTGAAATATTTGATTGTTTCTCATGGTTACCAGCTGGAATATGATATTTATATCATTTATTTTACATTTAATTTTGCATAACAATTAAATGTAAAAAAAGCTTGAATGTCTATTTTCTGGTACATTAAAGTAAATTGATCACAGAATATAACTTATAGGGTTTGCACAAAATTATTCGTGATCATACTATGAATTCGGTCGAAGACACTCTAGTTATGCGGCATTGAGCACGCCAATTTAGGAGTTGTTTTCATCTATGCCAGTGGTCTCCCATATCGTTACGTCGTCTACACCAAGAGTTCTCAAAGTTATTGTCTTATCTATTTCTATTAATTTAGTAAGTGTGCTTACATTTCTAGAAATAAATATCACAATGTATTTACTAAAATATTAATACGTGAAATAAAAATTTGTACCCATTATCACAAAAAAAATACAGGAGCAGATGAGTATAAAATTAGACAGTTTTAATTTATATGAAGAAAGCTAATATTTCTTTAATAATGGTACTTAGAAATACATTAAATTGATAAAAAAATAATACACATGCTATGCTATTGACACACAAAGGCATACATTTATTCTTTCACACTAGAACCTTAAACTCTAAATTTATTATATGGTCGAATATTGACCACTAGTGTAAATTATCCTGCATATCGCTTACAGAATGTAAGTTGTAAGTGCTTGAGCACTTCGGTTCGTTGTTGAGTCCTTTAGTTCGTTATTATAATGATAAATGTTAATGATGATGTATAGGGATGATGAGTAATAAATAAAAGATACGTGCGTTTGTGAGTATTCATTTCATACTTATTTGTTGTTTTTCAGTAAAAAAATATACAAATACGAATTTAAAAAATGCTACAAATTATGTATGGAGAACGTGCGGTTAAATTGTTGTATAAATAAACTAGCTGATCTGCGCAACTTCGTCTGCATCACATTTATCATTATATTTCGCCAAATTTACATTATACCCTATGTGTTACTTTAATGTGTGAGCTATATTACTGTAAATGTTCATCAAAATCCGTTCAGTTGTTTTTGCGTAACAAACATCCATCCAACCATAACAAACTTTCGCGTTTGTAATATTAGTAAGATTATATTGACATACAATATCGTATGGTTTTTCGTGAATTACAAGTAAGTGTCGACTCCTAGTGAAAATTTTAACATCATTATTTTATGTCTTGTCGCCGTACGCTGTGCCTGTCGGTAGGGGATTGCCATTGATAAGTCTTTTTTCCACACCGATTAAACGAATTCAAATTTCACTTCGGGTCGTCCGCTGCTCGTTGCGGACCGCAGGGACGAAAAAAAAAAACGAATTACATGAGTTATGCGTTTGATGTTTAGTTTATGTTTCATTATATTATAAACTCTTATAGTGTTAAATAGTAGACATCATCACTCATATTATAAAAATAAGCAGATTCCAAAACTAACAGCGCCTACATTATTATGTAGCCGCCGTTAGCGGTGGTTACCAGTTCTTACTGCTAACCGCCGGTTTTAATATGAACAATATACATCCGGAATTCACTGTTAACTCATGGATAATAACAAAAGTTAGGAATTCTTTAGAAGCATTGTGGTAGATATATATCAGTTGATTTTCTTCCAAAGTAGTAATAACATAATATTTATATATAATATAATAAGTGAAACTTGTGGCGTAGAATTGTTTGGTTATTATTATTACTGCTTACTGTTTTTGTAATGTTTAGTGCACTGAAAGTAAATATAATAAAACGTTTGTCTATCTATCACGTATATAACGTCACTAATGTACTACAAACTTTTTCGCGTGTGACACGTACTACTTAGTCCTCACAGGTTAGTAAAACTTTGACAATCTCTGGTCTGTGCCATAGTTGATGCGTGCAGCAGGAAATCTGGACTTCCGCTGTCTAGGATGTTAACCTGGCTAGACAATGAATCGCTAATAACACATTGTCTGTCTGTCGTTATAAAAGTAATGGGTGCGTAGTTATCAATTATTTATGGTCTACTGAATCGTTGCACTTTTTTCTCCAGTCTACGTAACACATACTAATAACATTACCGAGTAACTTATTTGAATTCTGATGTTTTTCATTTATCGCAATTGTTTAATGCAATTTCTACGTTAAAAGATAAGTAAGTGAGAATATTGTTATTTCGAAATTTCGATTTTCTGAAAAAAACTTGATGGGATTAAAATTTCAAAACTCAGTGTTGATTTTTTTGATAGACTCGGTGGTTTAGCACGCAGCATTCAAATAGTTCGATTATCTGACAATACAAACAAACATAATGCAAAATATATGCATGCAGTTGTATAGCTCTATGTTTTGTTCTATGTATATTACGAGTATGTATATATTTACAAACTCTGCTTAATTTGACCAGATGGCACTATGACAATTGTCCTGAGTTGTCATTATTTCATTTATTAAGGTTCATTAAGTCTAAAATCAATATTTGCAATTTAAGTACCACTTAAATATTTTCAGTGAATAAATTTACAACTTCACCGCCTGATTACATTGTTAATTGTAGTGTAAGTGTGGTGGAAAACTTATTTTAAATTAATAAATAAATTATCTTAAATTCCACAAACGAGGTACAGGTAAATTTAATAATGTAAATAAATGTACGATCAACACATTTCTGCATTTATATGTATGTATGTAGTTTGTTGCACCAAGAATAGTCAATGTTTTCTGACATTCAATCTCATTATATACGTGTACTATTAAAAGTATGGTCCATATATCCAATACAGAAAAAATCCTTCTACCAAGCGTTGTTATTTTAAGCCGTACTTCGTACTTGTAAAAACATATTTGAAACATACTGAATGTTTCAAATACGTATATTTATGAATCTGACTGTACAGTACCCCAATAACATAAAACTTCATATAGATCTGTTACCGATTCAAAGCTGTGCAGGAGAGAATTCATCGAATTTATTACATTTTGCATATATAAATTTCAGTCTGTGGAATATCCTCAGCATTCAAAAAGCTGTAATTCGGTCTGTTTGTTTTCATTCACATTGAGACGTCCCGGCGGTTTCGGTTGAAGTTTTGCAGAAGCAAATCAAGAAAGCCAAAGAGAAAATTAATTTATTGACTTTGGTATACATTATTTATTTATCTCAAAGTAAGCGAGATTGAAAGTTGCCCATTATGCTCACACAAGAACGTACAATAAGAGGTTCTCTATAGTTTACTTTTAGTGATAAGGCCGTCCTTTTGTTGAAGCATATACTTACAAAGTTTTATTATGTGCATATTTTATAGCAAATAGTGCATAACAGTGTTATACTATTTCTATTACAAGTTAATTATATTATTCGCTTCCAGCGGGTAGATATAACGAAAATGAAATGCTGTTTAACTTAAATTTCTTTTTGTAAACGAATATTATTATGAGAATTGAATCTTTTGACTTTTGTTTCAGGTGCCCTTAATAAGCAACGAAGGCAAGGTGGGTCTCGGAGCAGCCTCGACGACGCCGTGTGTGCCTCCTAAGAAAGTCAACCGACTGGGATCAGCGACATTGCGACTGGCGAACAGGAGCAAAATGTTAAAACCACCAGCTAAAGCTTTTCAAGCTGAAGATGAGGATTCTGAATAACTATTCCATACTCCTATATTATAAATGCGTTTGTGTGTCTGTCTGTTATATCGACTAAACGTCAGAACGGTACTCAATGTAATAATGTTGTAATTCTAGAACGAATATAGACTATATCTTATTTAAAGAACTTAATCTGAAAGGTGTCATGTAAGATATGAAAGTTTATGCATAGTAAGTTACAGAAAAGTCCTAGAAATTACTGTAAAACAGTGTAGGGATGTGGGATTTATTATGCCTAACAACTATATTTTAGTTACTTAGTCGAAACTTGTAAATAGTTAAATTTTAAATTTGCTCTATAAATTATGAAATTAATGTTTAATTATTATTATATAAAAATATATGCTAAGATTTTTTTGCTGTTTTTCATTTAACTCCGCTATTTTTCCATAATATCTTTTCAAAAGCATTCAAAAGTTATGAAGTATATGAAGATATCAAATTTACGCAGTAAATATCGGAAGCAAACTTTCAAATATATGATTTATGTAAATGAAAATAATCTGAAAAAAATTTATACCAGAATAGACTTCACCTATTTCAGCCGCTTGCTATGTAAATTGTATTTACATTGTCGATATGGCAGTGAAATAACAAGATAAGAGACATGACATCTTAGTCAGAGGACTGAGTAAGATGTCATGTCTCTTATGTTGTTCCAGAGGGAACAACAACGCAGTTGTATAACTGGTGTCACATGATAACTTAACGTGTATATAGGTGACGGTTACCGTCAGGTGGAACGGTGATGTGTTTACCATTCATTGAAAAATTCATTCACAATTAAAGTGGTTACTTAGAAAAGATTTCAATAACTTTACAAGCATCCCGCTTATTAAGTAAACTACACACAACTCCACCATATATTTTCACAAATTGTAACACCAGCGTAATAACTCAACATTAACGTCGCCATTAACTGAAAAGCAACAATTAATGCAACCTCGACTTGTGGAATTAGAGTAAATGACACACAATACCTGGTGTCCATTACGTTTCCTAGAAATAGCTATTAAAGGGGTCCACTGGCGGAACATCTATTCCGCCTCCCGTATGTTCACTTTGTAGTATAGCTGCCAGGGTTTACACAGTACTGATCTGATGCAGTTGTTTAATATCCGAAGTAAATCAATATATTGAACTGATTTAAACTACCAAACAGCTTGATTTGTTAGCTGTGTTGCGGTTGAAATTACACTGTACTGAGGTATTACAGAGGAGTACTCTGTAAAGGCAACACATGGCGTGATGTCAATTGTGCTCTATCTAAACAACTGAATAATTTTTTCATTCAAACATTTGAATTAGAATTAGTATTATTGCATATTGATTAATTTTTATTTATTATAATTAATGCAAATAATAAAAAAATCTGAAATTCCTTTATAAATACCGGTAAAATAGCGTGACTATTAAAATTATACTTGCCGACATTTCATTAAACTTCGCTAGGAACTAGTGTCTGCAGTGAGAATTAAACTGGGATGTAGTTTAGACTTCGCGTGTCGCTGATGTCACAGAATATGCATATTCAATAGAATAGAAACTTCTTGTATTAGGATGTGATTAGTATACCGTAATATTACTATAAACTTTTCGTTTTATATACCTGGTTGTTTCGATGTGCGTCTTTTTATCGTGCAGTTTCTCCGACCATTTTATAATATACGGAAATTGTATAAAGCTTCACGCATAGCTTTTGTCTATCTCTATCCAATAGTATCTAGATAAAGTAAGGTAGATAAGGAGATAGAAATAAATACAAGAGTGATATTTCTTTCTACTATGAGTAACATTCACCAACAAAATGTTTTTTTGGAGATCTTAATAACGGAGTACCTACTATGAATTCCATGCAACTGAGAGCACAAATTAGAACAAAGGCTTATTATATTTATATATGACAGCATTTTTTTTATATAATTGGGATTGAGATATAACACCGCAGACGGCATACCTGATGGAAAGGCAAATGAGTACAAGATAAGCAGGTGTAAGTGTCTCGTTTAGGTATAAATGTAAAAAAATATAAGAAATTGGTCTAAAATTTGCATAAGCTAATATTAAATAGTTTAAATAATAACATCGCTTTCAGCTAAAATTATAAAATAACAATTCTTTAGTTTTGTACTGTACGAATAGGTTCATCTTATGTAGATATCAACTACATATTATGCCATTGCCATATTTTTTACACGATATCTACGTGTTTTAAGTCGCAATAACATATTTTAAGGACTTTATATCTTCAAGCACTGCCTGTCCTTTCTGTTGTTTTGTACTCTGCGCCGGTATCGCGAACTGTACCTAACCAACAACATGCACTTTCTGCCACCATGTGATTATGGCGGCGGAAACGAAACGGGCAGCTTTCAATTGTGGTATGTGATCACGCACACCGCAAAAAGCTAATGTCCATCGACGTCGCAATCGGTGACGAGTTTTGAAATGACAGGATGCCGGATGACTTGGAATACCGAATTGGCGGAATCTAGATTAATAGAGGTGGTACTCAGATTACATTACTATCTATTTATCTACGTATTATATTAGTATCTATTTGTAAATTAGATTAAATCTTATTAATATCAGAAATCTTAAAATATGTAAAGAGACTTGGACTTGTTACTAAATCGCTCTTATATTTTCGGGCAGATATAAATAAAATTTGGCATAGAAATCTGACATCAATACAATAACATTTTATTATAATCCACCTGTGAATTTGGAGAGAATATCTGTACCTATTAATTTTTAATATTTACCTATTAATATAAAGTATTGAAGAAGTTTCGCATCTTAGTTAAAGTATTTTGGAATTTAATATAATTTTAATGACTTCGTTACTCTAGCGTTTTAGCATACTGCCTTACCGGTGCTCACGGGTTTGATTTTCGCCCGATACAACGATTTGTATTCATAAATAAGATTGATTATACAGGTTTAAGTGGTTTCTAAATACAAGTTGAAAAATACTTATTAGTTGTTTAAAAGTATATAGCTGTACCCAAGTCTAGTTCTGGGTTATTATTACGTAAAAATATAGTAGACTAAAAAAGACAAAATATTGGGAACATTCGTACATAAACAAAACCATAAAATATGTTGGAACGTTGCATAAAAACTAGGATGAATACGTAGTTCTAAAAGCCCGCACATAATTACCTAGATAGAACTTGTTTACCTATAAGTTGCATTAACATTTCGTTGTACGGTAGGTATTTTCTTTCTTTGTATCTATGTCATGCTTTAATAATAATCTTATTTCGAAACCCTTATTCAGAAACCTACTTGACTACGTATCCCTTAATAGCATTATCTACTTCATGTTAAATAACTATATTTATTCGTTCACCCGGTCTTTAAATATAACATTATCATAATTGCATAACATTTTAGCCAGCAAACACGAAAAGCAACTTTTCAGTG
Source organism: Achroia grisella (assembly GCF_030625045.1). Taxonomy (NCBI): domain Eukaryota; kingdom Metazoa; phylum Arthropoda; class Insecta; order Lepidoptera; family Pyralidae; genus Achroia; species Achroia grisella. The sequence continues at coordinate 2,948,646 of NW_026713064.1, forward strand.
TACAGATAAAGCTATCAGAAGCATAAGTAGAACTCTATAATAAAGTCCATATGTCTCACGATAAGATTCAACGGGACAAGTTATCCCAAAGTGCCTTCCATTTGCACATTAACAATGATTTTTATGCGCGTTCGTATGGCGTTGAACACGCAATGTGTTTAAATAAATTAACCAGTTCATTCAAGGTGTAAACGAAGCTACTAATAGTACCTATTGCCATTCAAATATGACTTCTTATTAGTGCTACTACTAAATATTAATATGAACACCTTGCTCTCACATTTTAGTTCTCAGAAACTGTTGTGTATTAAATATTAGGTAAATACAGTCAACAAGGCATTTGCGACAACTAATCAACAGATTTCATTAATACTCACTTAGGTTCACATATACACTCGTTTTATTGTATGTAAGTACATGATAAGTTGAAATGAAAGGTATAGTTTTCAAACTTTTAAAGTACTGAGAACCCATGAAAATGTCTTTCAACAAATATTTTTAATTAAATTATTCTGAATAAATATATATTTTCACTAATTAATGTTTTAATTTTTTCATTTCATTTTAGCTAGTATCTATTACCTATATACATACTAGAAGACTAAGCCATTTACACAAATAACAATAAAGAAATTAGATTAATTTGGATTTCAAATTAACAGATATTCTGATATTCACAAATCAGATCAACAAACATTGAGAAAATAGCCGTACCTAACTGCCAGATGTTCAGACTGGGAATTTTCGTAAAATAACATCAGTTTTCAATCTGAAAGGTCAGGGTGACCGAAGTCCGGCAGGTGGCGCCTGGCCATTAGTTATGCGACGGGTACTGGTGTCTGCTACGCTTCCTGTGCTCCCCTCCCGTATCCCTGTATCTCTTTTGCACCCAGACCACAACACCCCAGTTCAGTGATACCAGATTGGGAAGAAACTTCCGAAATTTGAGGGGATTTGTCGCGAAAAAAAATTTAAGTAGGAGAAAAGTGGATGATTTTGAAGTACGTAAATGTAGGATGCTTGCAACTTAAAAAGATAAAAGGAAAAATAATGAAATAAATAAAATGCACAGACTTTGTCATATATTCATTAAAAAAATAATTTTAGGAAAAATTTGGAGGGAAAGCAAGAAAGTCGTCTAGTAACACAGTTTGAAAGCCTCGAACAATTATCCGCGTAATGTTTAGGCTGGACACTACATGAATTATTTTTTATACACAAGTATTAATACTTGTGTATAAAAAATAATTTAGTAAACTCTTTAAGCAAGGTCAATATGTGAAGGAATTGGATTTTTTGGTCGTTGTCTATAGGTATGTATATGTAGAATTTAGAGTAATTATAAAATTTTATATACTTATTTAAGTATTTGACATTCTTAAAGCAGGCACATTCCGCGCTCATCGCATTAAACTAAATGCAAATCCTTATAAAAAAAGATTTATGATTTATATATATATATATATATATATATATATATATAATAAAAAAACAAGAAATAATAAGTACCAAATCTACTTCTATTTATATTCTAGTTGGTTTTTTAATTTTTTGCCATATATGTATGTTCATTATTATATGCAAATAAGTAAGTACTTATGTCATGTGAATCAAATATTATGTGAATCAAATATATATTAACCAACTACCAATTTTATAATTTTTTTTACAGTTTATTATTTGTACATTCTAACTTTACTATTATTTTTATTTTTAATCAATTATAATATGCGAATTTTATTGCTTGTGCACATACTTGATAAATATCGGCAACAAACTTTAAAGATTAAATCGACCAAAGATAATAGCCACTAATAGTAGAAGTGTTATGATATTATAATAACTGTAACAAAACTATCTAAAAGTTAGAAAAAACAATTTTCTCAAAATAGGAAATTATTTTCTATACTTGTAGTAAGTACATAGAACGAAAATACACACGTCTATATTTTCCTCGCAAACACTGTAATTACCTGCACACGTGTAACTCTCCACAAACACCATCGTAACGGTAAGAGGTTTATGGCCACCAAAATAGCTCTAGCCGACTAAACATTGTCTAAATTTAGACTACAAAAACATTAACCAGCTTCCAGGACGTGACCTCTGTTTATTTTTCGTCTGTCTCTGATATTCCCATTTGAGAATACATAACTGTGCAATACCAAATTTGTCAAAATAATATATAATATTATAAAATATAAACAATTATATTGTTTATATTTTGAATCAACATTAATACAATTGTTTGTACTATTCTTTTGTTGTACAAAGAATTGTATTAAATAAAACGAATAGTATTTTTGATGATTGATATATGAAATGATTTGATTTATAGTATTTTCCCTCCAATGATTCATGTAAGAATTTTTTTTAAATTCTGGAGTTCAGTAATCTTTTTTTAAAAGTAATATAACATAATGTAGCAAAGAGGTTGCATACATTTATAAATAACAATACCTAACGTCTTAGACAATAATTCTACTTTGAAGTAATATCAAGTCAATTAGTTGACGTTTATTAAGATAAACATCCTCGGGAAGTTAGTTTGTTTTTACGAATATTGTTACAGTATTTCTGTATTGATACTCACGCTGGTATAATACGGATATAATTTTATTACATTGCCGTTCGCGACCGACCGTTATGAACTCTTTTTGAGTACATCTTACTTTTCTTTAGTTATTTTTATTTTAGAACACTGTATATGTATAACCATAAGTTCGAATTGGACCAATACAAATCTGTAGGTCGCTATAGCTGATTTACATGCTCTCTATGTCTTACTAATATTATAAATGTGAAAGTTTGTGAGTATGGATGGATGTTTCTTACCCTTTCACGCACAAACTACTGAACGAATGTTAAAGAAACTTTACAGTAACATAGCTTATACATCAGAATAACAAATAGGCTATAATTTATAAAGATATTTATAATTGGGCATATATAATGATAAGTGTGATGCAGACGAAGTCGCGCGAGTCAGCTAGTTTGTAAATATATTAATTAACTAGGTGCATTTTGTTTATCAGAAATATTAACTAACAAGTACCAGTTATCGTAAGCGTCTCAGCAAATATAGTGAAGTACATGGAACCCCATTCACTGTATTGTATTCGCTAACACATGAGCATTATCCGTTCATATTTTAGGTTTCAGTTATCATTTGCAAGTAGCAAGTCCTACAGCATAATTTCCGCCTCCAGTCGTATTATAAATATGTATAAAGTTCAGGTTTCCAGTTTGCATTTATGTATCTATCATTTTATTATATTTTAGGATTTAATGGTAGACACCTATATAGATACCTATATAAAAATATATTGTGTAAACAAACTGGCTTTATAACATAATAAAATAAGTAATTCAATTGAGTTTCTTGACAAGATTTCTTAATTGGATCTATATACTGAACTGGAGGGTAGGGAAAAAATTATAATATAAAATATTTGACGTTTATAAGCGGCTAAAATGTCGTACATGAATAAAGGATTTTTGAATTTGAATTTGACAGCTCGGTGGTTTAGCGATTTAGCTTTACTTCCTATGGACGCGGGTTATATTCCTCGCACGGTATAAATATTTGTGTTCATGGGTATGATTGTTAGGTACCTATATTATATATATACAAAAAAATATATCTAAGTATTTTATCAGTTGTCTAGTACCCACAATACAAGCTCTGCTTACCATGGGACTAGATGGCGCTGTGTCAATTGTCCAGGGTTATTTATTTTATTATATATTTTTTAATGTATGTTTAACCGTGATATCTCATCTATCAACTGAAAAAGGCATTATAAATCCACGCAGACAACCTTAAACATTATTTACGTAGGTAAAATATAATAAAGCGGTGTATTAAATCCTTTAAAATCTATCTATGTAGGTACATTAGTAGTTCTTGTTAATTCGTCGAAGGCTGTCTGCCTGCAACAGGTGGCTGGAGTCAAGGACGTCGCCTCGTATTTACTCATCCCCTGAGACCGTATCTGCCTAGCAACCCTCGCTATTGTTAATCTACTGTATTTAATAAATGATTTCACGCAGCACTTAATGTTGTTTAGTTGGAAACTTTCAAATGATCACCAGTGGGATTATATTTTATCGTCAGAGGATATTTATATTGCGTCTATATTTTGGTCTACAGGATGGCATATAGCATGGAAATAAGTGGGTATTGAGGCATATTACCACAGATATCATAAAACAGCAACGTATGATCGCGAGATCTGGGTACAAGACGGCTGATATGGACAAATGATATACGATATGTTTATTTTTATCTTTTATGTAAGTAGAATAGCAAACAAATTGACGGCCCATCTGAGTGGTAACACTCTAAGAGATATTCGTCGTGGTACCCCACATGCAATGTCATTTTGGAGGATTAGGATTCTATACATCCATATCCAATAATAATATCACTGCCGCATTTATGTACCTTCAATAGAAATACATTTTACAAAGCAAGCCTCTTGGCGGCTGAAATAGGGAAGACTGAGTTACCTACGTATATAACTTTGTACAAAGGCTACGTCTTGTTTAAAACAACGTCTGAGCTAGTTATATTTTTAATGGTTAGTGATGATTCCGCCTGCATTTATTGGCATGTTAATGTTGATGAGAGTATGAGAATGAAGTCAAATAGTTCGGTTAGGTTACTTGTCAGTAAGTATTTATTTTTATTTCCCTTTAATTTATTAAACATGATGGTTTCCAGAGAACATGTGGAGGTAGATCTGACATCGTAAATATATTGTTTCAAAATTTATGATAAGGAATTTCAGGCAATTACTACCTAATTTTATTACTATCAAAGTTATTATCCAAGTTATTGTTAAGTGCTGAAAATAAATTTCAATATTGTCTAACTACGAGACAGTATCTGTTGAAACATTATGCGGGTGGTATACTGTTATACATATTTTAACTATAACAGGTGCGTACTAAGTGCCAAGGTCGCAGCGCAGACGTCGTAACGACTCCCTCGGGTTTCGCCCGGGACCTTCGGTTCCCACCCTGCATAATTAGTTGGTTCGCTCATTTTAGATCAAAAGTTGACAAAATTATTATCCGATGTTCGTTACAGTTTTTATTTTCCATCTTTGATATGTCTATTCATCTGCCCTTTGGACTTTCCGGTTCATGCTAATTTTGAAGTTATGACCCATAAGCCAGCAACATGTATCTTATCTTATGCACTATAACTTTAAAGTTATTTCCAATTTTAAAATAAAACAGTAGGTATACAACCTGTTAAAATAAATATGGGTGTTTAAGGTTTTTTTGTTAAAAAAAATATTTGCAAAGTTTCTCAACCCACCATCGAAACCGCAGCAGATTTTCATTAGGCTCTTAATACGACTCTAACCATTTTAGAACTTTCAGCCGAGAGAAAATGGTTGACGATATTTGGCTCTGGCTCGGGGACTATTAGAAGTTTATTATTTATGACGATTTGAAGCGGTATTGTTTAATTTTGAAAAAATTGTATGTAGGGACACTACGCCTCAAATTCACGAGTGAAGCTAGTGTAACAATATAAAATTTTCTAACTCGACTTCAATACCTACAGGTTTCATTAGATTGAAAAAAATTATAATCACATAGAAACAGTCCCATTATATCTATTTACCTAGATGACGTGATGTGCATTTGCAAATGCTTGAAATGATGAGCTTCAGAGATAAACATAGTATGGCGTAGCAATCACAGTAATTTGTCACGGCTATTGTGTCATTACCGTGGTCATCTGAGCATCGAACAATAGTCTTTGTGTTAGGCCTATGTCGCTGTCCGGTCCGACTGCGCACATAGTCATCTGAGAATCCATCCTCCACAACGATCATAGAAGAATTCACACGCTCCTGTTTGGATATGGTTCTATGGTATGGTATTATTTAAAGTGCGTATTAAGTAGTAAATAAGTACGGTTGAAAATAGTAAAAATAAAGTTTCACGCTATGCCCGTCAACTATATTCCATACGTTATGTTCACATGTTCTATATGAATCTGACTTTTGAAATTTGATTATTATTATACTCGTGTAATAAATGTGCTCATTTCTATAATTAAAATTGCATTTAAATAAACTAATACACAACAATTATACATAATTATAAACATGTTATATCTCGTAAAAATATTTCTACAATATGAAAAATTTAGTTAAAACAAACATGGCCAATAACTATGATAATTAATCGTCAAACCTTAGGACTAATGTGAAAAATTACTATTTCTTATTTTGTTTATTGTTAACTAGCTGGCACCATAGCTGCTCTAACAATTGTAACACAATTTGGTACGAAAGTAGTATTTGCGTTAAACATAGGTAACTTCTTATCCCGATCAATACATTTATCCTGGAAATCATTACATAGTATAAAACAAAGTAGCTGTCGCTGTCTATGCATGCTTAAATCTTTAAAACTACGCAACAGATTTTGAAGCGGTACCCGTGCGAAGCCGGGGCGAGTAGCTAGTAATACATAAATTTGTACAAAATTTGTTCCGGTGAAATGAACGAAGCCACGGCTAAAAAGTAGCAATGAACATAACCGGATTCCACCTGACGCATCCACCTGCCGTCTGTATTCTGGGGCGTGTGTGCCAGACATGTACTTAGCATGTTCGGCCAGGCGAAACGTGATCTCGCAGAACGGAATGGTCTGTCTAGACGCCTGAGGCCGCCTGTCTGCCTAGCCTGGCCATACAGAGCCACCAATTATCAATCCAGTAGCAGACGCAAGATTTATAGAGATACATTTAAGTAATAGCCCAAGAGCCCACGACTGCCAGACATACGTCATTTTAATAAACGTGAAAGTTCTTGTATGTGTGTCCCCAACACAGGTAAGAACGATCCCCAAATATGAAACCTGGATCGTGGTTCCTTTGGCAGTACCAGGTAACAAAGGTGTAAAAAAAATCATACCAAATTCGTTATTTTAAGAAACTCCATATTTTCATATATTGTTCGTAGCACTATTATAACTTGCGCTGCTCATTGCCAGACACGTAGTGTGGTTCCAACCCCCCGCCGGACCCCCCTAAACTATACTATTTTATAAATAAACTTACGTCATTTTAATAAAGCTGAAATTTATATATATTATTGAGAGTTCTCTCAAACTGAGTTTCCTAAATTGCCAGACAGTTTTCTTGGTTCCTTATCATACCAGACTCATTGAAACCGTATATTGGGTAACAACGGTGTATACAATTTCATATCAAAATCGTTATTTTAAGATGCTCCATTTTTTCACATATTGCTCGTAACAGTATTATAACTTGCTCTGCTCATTGCCAGACCCTTAGTGTGGTTCCAACCCCCGCCGGACCCCCTAAACTATACTATTTTATAAATAAACTTACGTCATTTTAATAAAGCTGAACCTTATATATATTATTGAGAGAACTATTAAACTGAGTTTCCTAAATTGCCAGACAGTTTTCTTGGTTCCTTATCCTACCAAACTCATTGAAACCGTATATTGGGTAACAACGGTGTATACAATTTCATATCAAATTCGTTATTTTAAGATGCTCCATTTTTTCACATATTGCTCGTAACAGTATTATAACTTGCTCTGCTCGTTGCCAGACCCTTAGTGTGGTTCCAACCCTCCGCCGGACCCCCCCAAACTATACTATTTTATAAATAAATTTACGTTATTTTAATAAAGCTGAACTTTATATATGTTATTGAGAGAACTATTAAACTGAGTTTCCTAAATTGCCAGACAGTTTTCTTGGTTCGACAACGATCAGAGCAAGTTATAATACTGTTACGAGCAATATGTGAAAAAATGGAGCATCTTAAAATAACGAATTCGGTATGAAATTGTATACACCGTTGTTACCCAATATACGGTTTCAATGAGTCTGGTATGATAAGGAACCAAGAAAACTGTCTGGCAATTTAGGAAACTCAGTTTAATAGTTCTCTCAATAATATATATAAGGTTCAGCTTTATTAAAATGACGTAAGTTTATTTATAAAATAGTATAGTTTAGGGGGGTTCGGCGGGGGGTTGGAACCACACTAAGGGTCTGGCAACGAGCAAAGCAAGTTATAATACTGTTACGAGCAATATGTGAAAAAAATGGAGCATCTTAAAATAACGAATTTGATATGAAATTGTATACACCGTTGTTACCCAATATACGGTTTCAATGAGTTTGGTAGGATAAGGAACCAAGAAAACTGTCTGGCAATTTAGGAAACTCAGTTTAATAGTTCTCTCAATAATATATATAAGGTTCAGCTTTATTAAAATGACGTAAGTTTATTTATAAAATAGTATAGTTTAGGGGGGTCCGGCGGGGGGGTTGAAACCACACTAAGGGTCTGGCAATGAGCAGAGCAAGTTATAATACTGTTACGAGCAATATGTGATAAAATGGAGCATCTTAAAATAACGAATTTGATATGAAATTGTATACACCGTTGTTACCCAATATACGGTTTCAATGAGTCTGGTAGGATAAGTAACCAAGAAAACTGTCTGGCAATTTAGGAAACTCAGTTTGAGAGAACTCTCAATAATATATATAAATTACAGCTTTATTAAAATAACGTAAATTTATTTATAAAATAGTATAGTTTGGGGGGGTCCGGCGGGGGGTTGGAACCACACTAAGGGTCTGGTAACGAGCAGAGCAAGTTATAATACTGTTACGAGCAATATGTGAAAAAATGGAGCATCTTAAAATAACGAATTTGATATGAAATTGTATACACCGTTGTTACCCAATATACGGTTTCAATGAGTCTGGTAGGATAAGTAACCAAGAAAACTGTCTGGCAATTTAGGAAACTCAGTTTGAGAGAACTCTCAATAATATATATAAATTACAGCTTTATTAAAATAACGTAAATTTATTTATAAAATAGTATAGTTTGGGGGGGTCCGGCGGAGGGTTGGAACCACACTAAGGGTCTGGTAACGAGCAGAGCAAGTTATAATACTGTTACGAGCAATATGTGAAAAAATGGAGCATCTTAAAATAACGAATTTGATATGAAATTGTATACACCGTTGTTACCCAATATACGGTTTCAATGAGTCTGGTATGATAAGGAACCAAGAAAACTGTCTGGCAATTTAGGAAACTCAGTTTGAGAGAACTCTCAATAATATATATAAATTTCAGCTTTATTAAAATGACGTAAGTTTATTTATAAAATAGTATAGTTTAGGGGGGTCCGGCGGGGGTTGGAACCACACTAAGGGTCTGGCAATGAGCAGAGCAAGTTATAATACTGTTACGAGCAATATGTGAAAAAATGGAGCATCTTAAAATAACGAATTTGATATGAAATTGTATACACCGTTGTTACCCAATATACGGTTTCAATGAGTTTGGTAGGATAAGGAACCAAGAAAACTGTCTGGCAATTTAGGAAACTCAGTTTAATAGTTCTCTCAATAATATATATAAGGTTCAGCTTTATTAAAATGACGTAAGTTTATTTATAAAATAGTATAGTTTAGGGGGGGTCCGGCGGGGGGTTGGAACCACACTAAGGGTCTGGCAATGAGCAGAGCAAGTTATAATACTGTTACGAGCAATATGTGATAAAATGGAGCATCTTAAAATAACGAATTTGATATGAAATTGTATACACCGTTGTTACCCAAAATACGGTTTCAATGAGTCTGTTATGATAAGGTACCAAGAAAACTGTCTGGCAATTTAGGAAACTCAGTTTGAGAGAACTCTCAATAATATATATAAATTTCAGCTTTATTAAAATGACGTAAGTTTATTTATAAAATAGTATAGTTTAGGGGGGGCCGGCGGGGGGATGGAACCACACTAAGGGTCTGGTAACGAGCAGAGCAAGTTATAATACTGTTACGAGCAATATGTGAAAAAATGGAGCATCTTAAAATAACGAATTTGATATGAAATTGTATACACCGTTGTTACCCAATATACGGTTTCAATGAGTCTGGTATGATAAGGAACCAAGAAAACTGTCTGGCAATTTAGGAAACTCAGTTTGAGAGAACTCTCAATAATATATATAAATTTCAGCTTTATTAAAATGACGTAAGTTTATTTACAAAATAGTATAGTTTAGGGGGGTCCGGCGGGGGGTTGGAACCACACTAAGGGTCTGGCAACGAGCAGAGCAAGTTATAATACTGTTACGAGCAATATGTGAAAAAATGGAGCATCTTAAAATAACGAATTTGATATGAAATTGTATACACCGTTGTTACCCAATATACGGTTTCAATGAGTCTGGTATGATAAGGAACCAAGAAAACTGTCTGGCAATTTAGGAAACTCAGTTTGAGAGAACTCTCAATAATATATATAAATTTCAGCTTTATTAAAATGACGTAAGTTTATTTACAAAATAGTATAGTTTAGGGGGGTCCGGCGGGGGGTTGGAACCACACTACGTGTCTGGCAATGAGCAGCGCAAGTTATAATAGTGCTACGAACAATATATGAAAATATGGAGTTTCTTAAAATAACGAATTTGGTATGATTTTTTTTACACCTTTGTTACCTGGTACCTGCCAAAGGAACCACGATCCAGGTTTCATATTTGGGGATCGTTCTTACCTGTGTTGGGGACACACATACAAGAACTTTCACGTTTATTAAAATGACGTATGTCTGGCAGTCGTGGGCTCTTGCTCTATAATACTAGGCCACGCTCGCTAAGGGCTTTGTAGGCGCAAGATTGTCATTGATAACAGGCTGGATGACTGCTTCTAGGTTTGCATTTCTTTTGTGTAAAAAGAAATTGTAACAAATGCACTGTAAGTAGATGTTATATAATACCATGTTCCACGATTAAATCGTCTTCAACCGCATTAAGGATAAGTAAAAAATTACTGGTCAGACCTAGGTCTAATTTAAAGTAATTTGAAAGATACCACACGACGAATACCACTTTTTTTTATATAAATAAATCAAAATATTATATGTTCAAGTAAGTTCTAAAATAACACACATAAAATATTATCCAACTGAAATACTTCTTTATTAAAGTCGATGGAATTTTTTTTTAATTTACCACATACTTTTTATTATTTAAAGCCAATTATTAATCTATCCTATCTGATCTATCGTAAAGGCTGAAATAAGCAACGGCTTACGAGAAACTCCAGTTGTAAAGTACATCATCAATTTCCATATAGATTGTGAAATAACAGTATATTACAAGAAAAGACTATACTTAACATTATAACACAGACTAATAATTAGAACTGAAGTTTTAATATGATTTTTTATTAGCAAATAATCATTGTAAGAGTTCCCTTTTTTTATATTACGATGGTGGCAATCACGAATACAGTCCATCTGATGGTAAATGGTTACCGTAGTCTACGGACCCCTGAAACACCAGGGGTATCACGTGCGCGTTGCCGACCCTTAAGAAACCTTGAATGGAAACCTAAGAACCTTTCCTTCGGTATATAATATACATATGTTCACAAGATGATAGGTAAATGATGACTATACTGTTGATAAAATGAATCATCAAATTAAATATTTTTTACTATAAATTACATGTTGCTTGCAATAGTCTAATAACCACTTGAAAGTATATATATGTACATATATACAATTGATTAAGTTACAGAATAGAATAGAACAGAATATTCTTTAATCAAATAAATTTAAATTTTAAAACTTTTGAATAGTCATACTTATTTTTTTAGATCTACCGCTCATTCGGAATGCTGTTTCATCTTAACAATAACGAGCAACTTAATGAGTTACTAGACAATAATACTGTATCTACTCTCGAACAAAGATACTACAATAATTTATATAACAGATTAGCGTAAATACAATCAAGGTGGCAGACGGTCATCAATCGGATCGAAGAAAAACACACAGACGGCTGGCATGGGTAAAAACTTGTGCAGACGCGGATGTGGTAGTTGGTAAAAAAAAGTTGCATCCATCGACTTCTGCTCAGCGCACCTTGCACTCGTCCGGTGGAGCCTACAACCGGCTGTATATAACATAATACTGTACTAATACTATCTATGATGATGCAAAACTCATTACGTAACAAAATGCATAGAGACTTTATATTAAAGTGGCTAAAAGAATAGTGATTTTTGTCTGTACGTAGAAATCTTACTTAAAATACGTTTTTTTTATCCGTGTAACGTAAGGGTGGATAATCAGCTATATATGAAATTTTTAGCAATCAGTTTAGATATTCTGAAACATTTATAAACTATAATTTTTATACGTGAAAATATCGTAACTGTTGTGTAGTTGAACAGCTATGTTGAGAATTCCTTTTCCTCTTTAAAAGACAAATATCATAATCATAATATTAGTAATTTACTTTCAAGCGATATGTGCAAACGATATGTGTTCGTCCTACCATAGAAAAATAGAAAATCCAAGACTGCACAAATAGTCTAAATTATTGAACATTACCTGTTAGTTAGGTAGATCCTAACAATTCAATAAATACACAAATAAAACGTCTTTTAGGATACTCATACCAGTCCAAGAGTCTGCGTATATTTGTATAATACAAATTACCTAGGCCTATTTATGTGCAAATACTTCTTCTAGCACATTGTAGAAGTATACATACTTGAAATAACAGCAATGGTGCGTAAATATTATGTAGATATAGTATTTAGTAACAGAAAACGGAAATTATAACGGATATTCGTGGAAATTATGATCGATAGAAGAACTTCATTAAGATTGCATATCGGTAAAATTACTTGCTGCCAGAGAAATAGAAAATCATATTTTTTATATATAAAATCTTCTTAACTTTTGATAGGCAAGTTATTAAACTCACAATAAGAATAAGAAACGAGAAAACATATTTACCTTAAATCTAAAAACGTAATATTAACTCAAAAAATCATTATATTTATAGACCTAAGTTATTGCAAATAGTAGACACGTAGAATATAATAGTAGTTATAATAAAAATCCTATTTTAATATGCCATTATATGAGTTATATGCTATTTATATTATTACCTATATTTAACATGAATAAAATAAATTATTTTTACACTGTTTTAAATTTTATTCATTATATTTTTATCTACAGTCAACTGATTTATTGTTAATAACGTACATAAATTTATAATATTGCATAGTTATGTTTGTAAGTTATACGCAGTTTATACAAATTTAATCACCTCACGTCGGATATAGATAGTAAACATAGTGTTAATTTAGTTGTATCTTAATATAGTATCAACTATATAAAAAAAAATTGTTAATATTTTTTTTAATTAGAGTATTGATTTAGTGTAATGTCTAACACTTTAAATTTATGATACAATACCAAGTAATAGGTAATTATTTGTTCTAAAGTTCTGTAAACATATATACCTATTATAGTAAGTTTGTCCGTCCTTGTTATATCTGTCTTCGTATGACATTTCATTACGTTCCGTTGGGCCATTTAGATGTAAAATGGTAGACACGCAGCCAAACAGCCACGCTTCCGAATGTATATTTTAATGATTGAATTTACATTTATGTTACTAAATAAATTATTAAATAGATTAGAATAGCTCTTTATACCTGGACTTGAACTGAAGGCAGATAAAAAATATTTTGAGAGATTACTTTTCTTTTTGCTATATCTTTGGTATAAGAAGTTAGTAACAAGAATTACATCATTATATTACGATATCTATGATATAATTATATTATAGTTTTTATATGGAACATTAATGATCCTAGTAAAAAGTATAATTTAACTTGTTTACGACGTTTCCATTACTTATTATCACGTGAACTAAATATGTATGAGCAAAAAATAAAACAGACAGTTTAACTGGCAACATAGAACTACAAAACCGAATCCTAGATAAGGTTTAATAGTTCCTCATAAATTACATTGTTTTTCTTTACAGAACAAGTCGAGTGTGCAATAATGTCTGCTTTTTGCTTATCCTTCATTCTTGTTTGATGACATAGAAAAGCAAATGTGTAACTGGACAATATAACAGATGTTTAAAGTCGTCGGGTTTGATGGTGTCTTCTTGGAAATTTTGTTCTTTTTGGTTTTCATACAACCTTCTAAAAAAAATTACAATAAGGTCGTCTCTAATATTTAAATATATCTCCTTCATAATGCAACACATTTTATTGAAAAAAAAACAATAAATCTTAAAAACAGAACAATGAATTAATTTCATATTCAGTATAAATTGTGATGAACACTGAAATACTTGTGTATATATAGCTAACGATTTACCTTTAGTATTGGTTCCATTCACAATATAATAAATCAATTATTTATCTAACGTATATGTTATACGTAGTGAATTAAATTAGAATACAACTAAAACTAAATATGTCGCTCCTCATTGATTATGATTGAGAATGCATACATAAATTATATTTCCGGGCAAAAAATAGCGAAATCGGTCCAAGGTTATTCCGGTTACAAGTTATACCAACGAACAGAATTTAATTGTTAATTAAATATAGTTGTGTATCCATTACTTTTGAAATTTTGAAGGCAATTTTCTGAAATTAATCAATTTTATTCATACAATTTTTATCTTAATTTGTAGCTCAGAGTCACCACGTCGAATAGAAAAAAATAAAATATAGTTACACCTACCAATGACATACTTATTACTTTTAGTACTGTCTTTACAATATTTATAATATTTTCAATATTTTGTAAGTAAACCAATTTTTCACTGTACCTAATTCTACACTAGGCTCGCAGGCCTGTATAGTAGAAACCGCTTGTATACTAAAATAAATATTAGCTGTTACTTCGTCTGCTTCTGAATATATTAAAACAGTCTATATCGGTTCTCATGATAGAATCCACAAAGAATAGAAGCTAAGTAACAGTAAGATCGATACAGCTATTTAGTCGTAATAAGGTTACAAATTAAACATTAATTATTTTTATCAGTACTTTACTGTATATTGCAAATATAATAAATATTTTATCCATCTATCTCATATTTACAAAGATACGTAGCTATATTTCTTACATAAATTTTGAGCTTGTTTGATCATAATCATTCAGTTCGTGGTATCACGCTCTATGCCATTTCTATATAATTAATTGTAATTATTATTACGTTACTCAAAAACAATTTTGTTTAAATTATTACGTATATGTGGTAAATTAAGTACAAATTTTTATTTATGATGAACAATGTTAATAAAAATCAAATCTTTTAAAAATCGTCACCTCAGTACAGACATTTTTCTAATAATAGTGACTTAAATTTTATAGTCTAATTTGTTCAAATTCAAATTCAAAATATCTTTATTCATGTTTCTACGTTGTGTAAACGGTCTATATATCACGTATATAGACCGTTTATAACATAATAGCTAATACATCTAGGAATTTTAAGTCTAATCTAACATGGTAAAGACAATAAATAAAATTATGGCAAGCCATGCTTTATCATGACACAGCGTATTATTCTGATATACTTCTTGTAATTTATAAAATAATAATTGCTAAAACAACTTCATTTATTTGATGATTTTAGTTCTTTCAATTATAATAGATAAGTACAGTCACAAGTAGACGAGCTCGCCACTCAAGACTAAGCAACAAAAGAGAAAATTTTGTAAATAAAGTGGAACTCGGCTCGCAGACGGCGTTTTCCACGATTCTCCCGTTCGCAGAAGCTGTTGGACAAAACATATCGCGTGACACTCACAACAGTTCACTGCACACACGTGGTCTCTATACATTTCAAATTTATGAACACTACAATATAATTAATATAATAATAATTAATCTATTTTTTAATTATAATAATAATAATAATAATAATTTTTAATTCCAATTTCTATTCTACAACCACAGCCCAAGTACAGTCCAAAAGATGTATATTTTTAAATGACTTTAGTAAAGATATATATTATACGATAAATAAATTATATTTTTATAATATGTATTTTACATTATTGTCTACATAAAATACATACCTATATGTGAAACTGATAAATAGATTTTATGGTTAAGTAAACTTTACTATTCTTATTCTTCTGTCTATCTTATTATAGCTAGTCTTTCTAATATACTAAAGATTATATTTTTTATTTTTCATAATATTCAACCACCCAATTTCTTATTACTTTATATTCAAAAGTCTCTAAAGATAATAATAAACATATTCTTTTAGCTGTAGTATAACTTGAATAAAATCATTAGCAACACCGTGCTAAATCATTCACGAACTACGAATGTTACTACTATTATTAGTAAAAAATACAAGAAAAGTGCAATGTGCTTGATTTGATGTGAATACAGATATTACAAATAATTTACAATTTATGGTTTACCATTTTCTTAGAATCTAAGATCTGTTTCGAATCTGGCTAACTGATTAGCAGTATAACTTCATAATAATAAAGTTTAGGTCAATCCACTTGTTTCACTCAGACAAACGCGTAGTCGTTGGTCGTGATAATAGCAGTCTGATTAGATCAGGCCTGCAACCGTTCTACTAATACCTAGTATTACTACTTAATTTTAGGCAAATTGTAAATACTAAGACATTAACATGTATATATAAATTGCAGTTTAATTTATATATTTGGCGGCGCGTGATCATGCGTCCTATTTTCCCGAATCAATTGCTATTTTTCACCCAGGACTTTAGGGCATCCTGATGAAATGACAAGGAATTGCAGAAACTAACTGTTGTCTCATTATATTATGAACATATTAAAAACATAATAATGCATATCTACAAAAGAAATCTGTACAAAAACTAGACATTAAAGAAATAGGCCACACAGTCTGGTCAAAACGAGCGCAGCTAAATATTTAGTTCGAGGTAACACATTGAACCGTGTGATTATTTTGCCCATAAATTATTGAAACAATGGTTTTGTTTTTATTTATTGGTTCGCATAATCTATTTCTTCATTTTCGTTATTTATTACCTCCTAAATCGATGCTGGGGGCTATAATTTGGGAACATTACTGAGTTATGTTCGCAAAAACTGAATGTTTTACATAATTAGCACGTTAGTTATTAGGATGTGACAGACTTTTCAGGGTTCCGCGATGCACCTGAGCATACTGTCAAGTATATATTTATATACCGGACTGTTTTATGGAATTGCTTGACATGATTGGACCATTGCCACCTCTGTCGTTTTGCCACAATAATTATCATCATTTAAATTTTATCTTTTAATTATATTGATTTGTTCATGCCACATGATAGATATTTAAAAATACGTTAATTTTTGGTATTTTGTATAAGAAATATGAAAGTCCTCCAAGTGCGTGTATTTTGTGTTATGAAATAGATTCTCTGTAACTTTAATTTAGCTCTATCCACCAGGCATCTTACTTTATTACCTATTACCTATATTCGAATTTAAAAGATACTATAGGCATAGCAGTTACAAAAAATTACCGATAACGGCTGAGAGAGTAACAGAGTGGGTGTACTCTTTGTCACCCTATGAGTTGTAGACTTGATTAATTTTATTATAAGCAGCAATTGTAATAGTTTAATATTTGAAACCAATAAAGATAATTGTTATGATATTATTATTGAGTAAAATATTAATCTTATTTTATTTATAAATTAAAGTATTAAAATAACAACTTCAGAACCACATTAATAATTATACTTATGTCTTGTAAATGTATTTTAAATCGAATCTAGACAAAAAATAGGTTACGATCAGTACTATTTTAGCTAAACCAGACATGACTCATAGCTAATACTCAGACATAATTGTCAAATACACAAATCTGTACTTAAATATTTTCTGAGTCTACTAGATCATAAATTAAGATTTAAGATTACACACTAAGAAATCAGATCTATGTTACATTAAATTTATGAAAATATTGAAACTCACTTAAATCTAGGTATATGTCCAAAATAAATATGAAACATCAGACAAACATACGTAGGCATACTTTGTACAAAGTGATCCCCGATATCGCTATTGCACTATATGCACTGCATGGCGCCAAGCAGGTACTTGGTAAGTTATGTTCTGTTATAGTTTCAGTATATGGCTGCCGAAATTACAAGATATTAAGGCATGACGCCTTACTTATCCGGAATGGCATAGAGGTGAGGAGAGATTCAAGAGGTGCTGTGGGCGTTACAGGATGACTAGAAATTCGTGTTGTTGTGTATCATTTACCATTCGGTAGGCCATCAGCCTATTTGTTATACCAGTTATATAAAGAAAACCGTTTAGAAATAACTGGCAGTCTTTGCGCTTCAAATAGGTTTTCATATTTACTATATGCGGAAATAATCTTTGTTATCATACTTCTGTAATTGTATTGTAATTATTGCTACTGTGAAAATAATGGAAACACAATAAATAAATAATTATTCAATAATAAAACTATTACCATTAATTACACAATGATTACTTTATAATCACGATAATGCGTATTTATAACCTACATACCAAACAATATGAGATAACCATAAACATAATCTTCGGCATAGACAATGGAATATTTTTGCTTTTTCTATGGTTCATAGGTAAATATTGTCGCTAGCAAAAACTAATATTTACTGACAGCGTGTGAATTTTTTACTAATCCTTGTGATTGCGTAGCATTTTTATATTTTTTAGATGGTACTACACGTATTTCGCTGATGACAAGGTACCATAGCCCTCAGCCATACACTGCCTTTCTTTACAACCATATCAGAATAGACCATTCTATTACTTTTACAATAGTAGTGTAAATACTATAATATGTATGTAACAAAAGAATGGAACAATAATTTAAAAATTATAGTTAACATTCTTATATCACGACGACCTCGGTGGCCTCGCGGTTTAGCACACCGCTTTACGTCCGATGTTTGCGGGTTTGATTCCTTGTACGGTACAAACATTTGTATTCATGAGTATGATTGTTTGCATCTGTCTGTACGTTTTCTATGTATTACAAAAATGTCTAAATATTTGAATTAGTTGTCTAGTAACCATAACATAAGCTCTCTTTAGCTTGGAACTAGATGGTGCCGTGTGAATTGTCCTGAAATATTATATTATGTCACCAAAAAAACCATATTCAATCTATATTACAATTTCACGTTGGTAAAAATACGGTTTCAAATGTGTGTACTATGTGAAGATGATGCGTAAATACAGTATATGTTAGCACAGTGTTTGCAAAGTTCTCGTCTAGACATCGATGACGTAGGGTACAACTAAGGTCATATGCGCATTTCTTAGATAGGTTATGCATCTTAAAACTGGGTTCATGTATCCATTGCGAACTAGGTTTATTATTAGTAAATATTATTTATATCATATCGTAGGGCAGGAATAGATAACATAGGATGCGGACCGAAAACGGCCTCTATTATATTGCTTTATTATAAACGCTAAAGTTTGTGATTATGGATAGACATTTCTTATTCTTTTACGCAAAAACTACTGAACGGATTTTAACTCATACATCAGAATAACACAGTCAAGTAAATTTGATGCAGACGAAGTAGTGCGTGAAAAGTATATATATAAGTAAGTAAATATATATATTCTATAAGTTTATAGTGATGCGCACCGCATAAAATGCGGTGATATTCGGAGAATTAATGATTGTAATTATCAAATTATCATACGTACTTATTAAGCGTTAGTGCAACTTACATTCTGTTAAAATTCTAGGTTTCTTCAGGAATATTTTTTAAATATACCAAGTCAGAAGCCCGGTAGAATACTTATTTAGATTTTTATATATACTTAGTTTTTTTATAAAAGCATCTTAGTTTTAATCAAAAAACTAAACGGAAATAAAAACTAAAATTTTAACATTTCATATTGAATTAATCAGGTAGAATGACCTAGTGTGACGACGACGCAATACATATCTTTTTTTTAATTATTATCAATTTAGTACCTTACTTCCTCGGGAAAATGTTCATAATCATGAATATTATTTTCATTAATCTCGGCTTGGTATACCTTACTATGCACTACTATTTAGGACTAGCCCTGTATATCTGTCAGTACATATATAATGTTATTTGTAGATAGATGGTGAGTAAACAAACCGCATACGATGTTTGTCAAGACGTCGTCTAGACGAGATGACATAACGATCGTGTGCACAGTCCGTAAGTACATAATATATTAAACCTATAGGTTTATGGTTATTCCGAAAAATACCTAAATGTATACATGTTCGTATACTAAACTCACCATTTTCGTCCCAAGTCGCGTATTTAATAATTGTCGATCTTCCTATTTGTTTGACACTTAATATTTTTTATACCACAGTGTTATGGAAGCAAATAATCAACGAGATGGTTATAAGTCCATCTTTATAATTATTTAGTTGGTGTTGCACTATAAAAGAAAAATACTCTAACAGCAATACCGCAAATTCAACTGCATGTACGATTAAAATAAAACCTTTGCTGTACTTTATTATATGCAACTTGATTTATAGATAAGACAAGTTTGTACAGCGTGCCATCGTATCAATCATTTTTAATTGGCTGCATGTATGCAGAATTCATCGGCGGAAGCTATGTTAGATAATATTACATATTGATGTGGGTAATGCACTTGTATCATAGTAGGTACTACATACATGTCTTGTATGTAAAATTACTAATAACTGTTTTTGCAAAAAGACAAACAAACGTGTATTTAACACGTAGGTTTCATTTAATGTTTGTCACTTAATTGATGATCATTGGATTCTCGAGTATACCAAAGATTTCTTCATGTACGAGTTTCTAGGAACGAGTTTAAATTCAGTAATTAAAGGAATACGTAATGTCACAGCCTACCTGCCTAAATTGCATATTGCAATTGTCCGACCGCATACTCGGGAGATATAGCAGTACATGAAACTTTATGATTAATTATTTGCTTATAGGCTTCAATGCATAGAAAGATAATGACATGTTATTTTTAGCTAGCGAATCTTTTAAACTTTTTGACACATACAAACGAGATATTTATTGTTATTTATCAAATTAAATCAAATCATTTTAGCCGCTAATTAACGTTAATTTTATTAAATAATATTTTTTCCCTACCGTCAGCTCTTGATATTTCGATACTCTTACAAGTCACGGCACGTCAATGATCATAATATGTGTCCATGTGCCATGTCCTTTTGTGTAATCTGTACCGGAATGTTTTCATCTCTGCCCTAATTTGCCATTTATTTATTATCTTTGAGTTGAATTTCATCACCTGCTAATGAATTTCAATCGGCAAATGCAAACAGATTCTAAAATAATTATAACCTATACGCCCACGGCAATCTAAAAGCATCACTAAACATAAAGATGTCATATAGCAAATCTGAAATCTAGTTACAACGTGCAATTTGCAAACTAGAGGTAAGATTGCATTGTGTATATTCAGAAATAGCCGACGCCGCGAGGTAAACATGTGCAGTAAAGTTGTCGATTCGACCAAATTCTTGGCATCGCATTACCGCCCGCATATTTTAATGATATAAGTCTTGTCGCGGAATGTGTTAATGGACGGTATTGACCAGTATAGTTAATAGTGAACGGACGCCGCGCCGACCCGGCCTCGACTAGATTAGGGGGAACTTGTAGTACATGATTTATAATATTTTAAACCATTTTAAAAAGCAAGCAATTCTCAATTTGTAAATAATTTTATTTCCGTATATAATTTGCATATTTTGTGACATCACCGCCAAATATGAAACTATTTTACAGAGTTCTATAAAAAAAGAGGTTGTTATATGTACATATATTCGCTGTTTCATGCCAACTAAAAACCATCCTGATTAATTTCTGGTAATTTTACCTAAATAATTTATCAGACTCACCTGGCTTTCTTCTCGTTCTATCAAGAGCCACTAGTGCACTATCATCCTATAATATACCATTTTATCAATTATTATTGCAATTCATAGAGACTGCTCCTGTATCGTATCTTCTTTTTCTTTAGTCGTTCACTCTTGACAGAGTTGTTCGTCAGTCGTGGCTTTCATGACGCTATCTCTTCGTTGTCCTCATAGTCCAGTCCCACAAAAGTTTGAATGATGAGTATTGTATCATTACTACCTAAATTACAATTACCGTGAGTTTTGTTTTCTATAAATAAGAAAAAGAAGAAGCTAGAAAAAGAAACCATCTAGTTTTATCAAAAAGAAAAAAAAATAAGTTGCTATTATTATTCTTTAGTATCTGCTAAGTTGTCTTCAAGTTATGGCGTAACCAAGGGAAATAGCGATGTGTATATATATTTTAAGTTCAGGTTTATATTACGATTATCTACATACGCAGGCAATAATAGTCTTCATCGATGTATGTATTTGTACAATTTAAATTTGTGGAATTTAAATTGTACAAACCCATTGAATGCGCAACTATACAGGCATATGTAGTATGGGAATGGAACCGATTAGATCTCATGCTCGGATATCCATTAGGACGTCGAGAAAATCTAGATTTATGTTAAGACTATATAATAGCATTGTCTCATTTAGATTTCCCATACGATACTCATTCCTATAGAATTAATACGGCTAACTAACAACTAGTGTTACGCATTTCCCATGAAGAGACGGTAATAAATCCTTAAAGAATGCTTTATTAGTTCCTAAGTTTCATCACTGTCTAGAAAAAACACGATATTCCGTGTACTCTTTCATAATATAGTGCTTTGTATGTAATACCACCATAATAATAATCCTGGATAATTCACATAGCGCCTTCTAGTCCCAAGCTAAGCAGAATCTGTGTTATAGGTACTAGACGACTGATATAAATTCTTTTTGCTGCATGTTATATATAAAAAACATCCAGACCCATACAAAAAATCATACTCATGAATACAAGTGTTTTACCGTTCGAGGAATCGAACCTGCGACCATCGGAAATAAATCGCTAGACCACCGAGGCCGTCATCAATCTTAGTTCAATCAACTTATAAGTTCAACTCATCATTATATTCATTTCAATATGTATATATTGTCTGCAGAAATATCGGGAACTCATAAATAATATTATAATCATAAATATTTCGTTTATATATTACTAGCTATTGCCCCGGCTTCGCACGGGTGTATATGTATAATACATATATAAACCTTCCTCTTGAATCACCCCACCTATTGCTGCATTAAAAACCATTGCGTAGTTTAAAAGATCCAACGATATAAAATAACCGACCTCATTTTATACTATGTAAAGATGCCACTTTACTGCAAAGTCGAATAGTATGCGTTACAAAGTATACTTTGGAACGTCTGTATCATTTTTGAGATCGGCATTTCATTTCATCCAAAGAGGTCGAAGGTCCTAAAACAAGATGATTTTGGATCCAGGGGTACTCGTGTTATGTTGCAAATATATATAGTACTTCTGCTGTTTCACCTACTTCATCCTACTATTGTCACTTTACGAGTAATATCAGCTCTTCGTAAATATTAATATTAGGTTATTCTCATATTAGGTACAGCGCTAAGTCATGATCGAATATATAGATTTGAAGCAGTTCATGTCTATAGACGACTGCCAGCACACTCCATCAAATTACCATCGCTAGAGACAAAAATATTAGACTTTACACTGTAATTTCATATCATATCATAACTATCCCTTAAAACCGGAACACGGATGGTAAAGCAAGCTACATTAAATCATGGCTTTATGAATAAAAAGCAGGAAGGCTACATTCATTATGTGTTGTAGATCTTTATTAAACCCGTTTAACATTATAATAGAAAAGATTTAGTACTTAAAAATATTTATTATACTAGTTTTTATTAGCAGACAAACAAAAAAGGGAACAAAAGCAAAAAGCGATGTCGCTGGTCTATTTATGACGCAAACCCACGTATTGATGGACTGTGTTTTGTACCATAAACAAAAAATGACATTTACATCGAAAGAGGTCAGAATAATCACGATCACTGTCTGTGGTCACTTCGTGTGACAGTTACAAATGGTACTTAGCACTAACAACAATTCGGCACCAGAAAAAAAGTATTAAAAGGATGCACTGCCTGACTAATTCTCTGACTTGTCATTAGAATACAATAATTAATTGATGTCTGAATAATTGCTGTTAGTAATATTGAAGACTACGTGTAAGTTTCACGACTTCGCCTGCACATAAACCCATCTCTCTTTGTTTTATAGGTAAACTCGTAGTTGTGTAAATAATTCGCATGTGGGGGAAGAAAGGAATTGTTAATACCAGTGCAATGTGCATTATCAGGTTGACCTGCACGTGGTCTACCAATCCCTGATAATCATCGCGATAATTTGGCTACAATAAATAACATTATATCACTGGTGCTCCGTATTAACGCAGACGGGTGCAACATTTCATATTCATTCATATTAAATGTCGTACTAATACAAACATGTATGACAATATGAAGCCATTAATAGAACAAAATAAAAACTCAGAACAAAAACCTATCATCATATAACATTAATTGTCTCATTACATACTCGTAAATAAAAAATAAATTTCGATCGATAATTTTAATGTTTTTGCAAAATTGTAATATTAGCGTTTAAACAGCCTATATAGTACTAATAACTTTAAAAGTTTCTGTATTTACATAATATTTAATAAAAGGTAGAAAACATTACTCTTTAAATACATAACGACAGGTTTGAGGTATAACATTTTTTATATATTAAAATCGTATTGCAAACCACGATAGATTTGATTATGAATTAAAGTTAGAAAGAACGGTGAAATGATCAATCATTACGTAGAAGATCAATATCAAACGGATAAGTTTTCCCTCAAAAATCATATCCTGTGTCTTCATTTCGGGTCCACTCATTATTTCGCCATCTTATTAAATTCAAAGTACGAATCGTGAATTGCAGTAAGTTTCCTGTCATTTTCTTGTACTGTTCATATTATATGCATATTGGTACAAGATACTTAAGTATAGTGTACGACGTGTAATGAAGGCAGATTTCTTGGGCCATTACGACTAATAGTGGCTCAGCTACTGGGCATTTTTAAAATCATTTGTAACTAGTGGTACACGCGACTTCGTCTGCGTATGTAGTCATTAATATTTATTAACATAGCATTCCGTCGTCTTTTACAAATAATAATAATCTTTATTTATTTCAAATAATATAGTTAATAACATATTCTGTAAAAATATCTTCATAAAACCAGGTAAAACCTGGAGAAACCTCAACGCACAAACAGACAGGAAAACACTTATTATATCGTCACAATTTTACGAGTTTATTATATGTAATATTAAACGACAATATGTTTCGAGAGCTCTTGTAAAGTTTTTCATTCGAATTTTATAATAATCGAAGTCATTACAACTTTATATAATAATGTGTCTTATGTCACTGTGATAAGGTACTCATTTGGTATTTAATATAATTGTGAATTTTGCTGTAAAAGAGACTCGTCTGTTTTTTTACGAATGGAACGTAATAAGCGCCCTTGAAAAGACTTCAACGCTTAACCAATGAGTTCGTTGATCCAGCGCCATTATTAAGCTCAGGTTTAATCTGATTAACTCTAAACTATTCGTTGTTATGTAATCAAATTAAATTG
This sequence comes from Achroia grisella, assembly GCF_030625045.1. Lineage (NCBI taxonomy): Eukaryota > Metazoa > Arthropoda > Insecta > Lepidoptera > Pyralidae > Achroia > Achroia grisella. The sequence goes on from NW_026713064.1 coordinate 2,974,179, forward strand.
TTAACCAATACATTAGTGAAGCTTGAAGTTAGATAAATATTCGATAAGTAACTATTGAATTTAATGGGTTTTACTTTCCAAACATTTTGTGAACTAAAAACATTAGAAAAATATCCACCCTATCTTGTTTATTTACATCTTATGTAATCTGTGTTATGTATAGTATCTATAATTAACACAAAAATCATAAAAGGGAATAATGTAAGTAATTTTTTAAAAGATCGTTGCCTTTACCTATTTATGTATAGGTAGGTAACTAGGTACTCGCCCTGAGTTCGCCCGGTTTTACATGTATTATACATATAAATCACTCTATCTATTAAAAAAACCGCATCAAAATCCGTTGCGAGGACGAACATACAGCGACAGTGACTTTGTTTTATACTATGTAATGATATAGTATAGAATTATACTTACTTCTTATTTAAATGAAATATGTAATAAATGTTTTTTTTACTTAAACGTTTGACTACATTATTTGTTAAAAGTTGTATTAAGAATTTTCTTTCACATGTGTATATTACCTGTAATATAGATATATGCAGATATTATCTATATACATTTATTTGTAAAAAAAAATTATTTTGCATATTCATAATATTAAATATGTTGAGCAATTATATTATTATACAGTATGTTTATATTTGTACAATAAAAATGAGAATAAAACGTAACTGAATAAAACTCATCGCATTTAACTCTCATTGCAATGCAATCAACCCGATGACTATTCATCGTCAGTGGTGCATGTCAGTCATTAGTGCTGATTGAGACTATAATAGGTTTTGTATTTGGGCGTCTAGCCGGTGGATGTCAGCAGTACAACGGTGGTGCGTGACCGACGGGTGGCAGTACAGCGGCGCGGTGCGCGTCGGCGGCTCCGCTGCACTTGCACCGCACCGCTGGCGGCGGCCTGACCGCGCTCGGCTCCGGCACTCAGTCCGCCTCGACTCTCCGGTAGAGCAACACCGACCGCGCTCATGTACTGCGCGTCGACTTGTAAACTATTGTAAAAGTAACGCAATCAGTAAACATACTGGAATCCCGCATGCAAGCTGTTTCCTAAACTTTTCGAGGATCGTCGGCCCGTCTGCGTGCGTGCGCCCTTTGCCGCGTTCATGAAGACGATGTACTGCTTGCATTACCTTTGCCGTGCTCACTTGTTGCAAGAGGTGTGGCGGGTGGGTGTGCGCGCACGTGCCTGACGTGCGGAGCGCGCGGCGCGCCGGCACAGTGCCGCGCGAGCGGGCGTCGAGCGCACAGCGCCGCACGCGCCGGCATGCCACGCTAACGGGAGCATGCGGCTCCCTTTGCTGCCGCTGATCGTGCTTGTGCTCGCGCGCCCTTCGGCAGGTGAGAATCATGCTGCAGTGGTCCACTACTCGCAATGCGTTCATGATACACTCGCAGTAGTACAGTAGATATCATAATAAAATATTAAAAAATTTAACTTCCCATTTTTCATTTCGATCCAAGAAAAATGAATCGTAAAATTTATTAATTTTGATGTGCAAAGCGAAAATTGTATAACCTGTAATTAATTTATCTGTACATGGTGATAATTTCGACGAAGTCGCTTGACCGGTAGCTCCCGTTTGGGTTAACACGCGGTAAGCGAACGTTAAAATGTCCCACTTAAAATTCAAATTTGTTTCACGTTCGGTAAGTAATTCTGTATATTTAACTACATTTCAGGAATTTATAAAAAAATATCTTTAAATTTTATATTCTTTTCAATAAACTCAATGTTAAGACGGAAAAGATTCATATCAATTATGTAAAGTGTTATTACAAATCATTCAGTACAATAATCATCTTCAGAGTTTTGGTCAGTTAATTTTCAATGAACACGATGTTTTTTCTGGACCTGATAGTGGTCGTATAAAGTCGACGCAATAAATCCAAACTGAATACATGAATTTAAATTGGTGCATTTTCACTAAGAATACTTGGCAAACAAAGTTCTGACGTGAAGTGGCCGCCAATTTTTATATACTCGTATATGTTTATATTGTAAATTAGCTAAATTTATATTCAGTAATACACATTGTTGAATGATTGACATCTTCCCGTAAATTGACGTAAATCCTATGCTATTGTAATAATATAATGGATAACCAAAAGTATTCAAAAGCTTTTCGCGTCAAACAAGTCTTATTTATAATCAAAGATCTTTTAAATGTTTTATCTACCACTAAAACACACTTCATCTTCCACATAGCTTCAAGTTAGGCATCAACTAATTTTTCATAGGTGCCTATTTTCAGTCAATACTCAATATATATAATACAAATACCAAAGAGTTCACATATATAATTTAAAATATGACTTGACAACCGAAATCTATGAGAACACTCATTACTAAGTAATTATCTTTTTAAGCACTGTACCACTGCTTATGTGATTACTTATGTAACAAAAAATAAGTTAACTTTGGGACTCTTCTAAATACTTAAAATGCAACATAATAGATGTATTTGATATTATTAGACATAAAAGTATCTAATTTTAAGAGCTAAACTAAACTGTACCCTTTTATTCCTCATTTGTATTTTTTTATACAAAACGTATCGAGATAAACAAAAATTAAATAGCATGTTTATAATTCATAAATTTATATATATTTAATTTAGATATTCTTTGTCGAATAAATCATAATTTAGTAATTTATGAATATATAAATTACTAAAGAACTAATACGGAGGGAAGGAAAACGGATAAATCCATCTATTGCAATAAGAATGATCGAAATCTATTCAGTAACATAAATTAAAATAACTTTAGGAAATCGGTTGACTATTGTTTAGATTCAGATGAGTTTAGAAAATGAATGAAGTTTATTTGGAACTATTCTAATTTGTGATTTGTAGTAAACAGTCTCCACTTTTTCGTGAATAAAATCTCAATCTGTCTCAATACAACTCGGTGACTCACCAGCCAGTAGTAACCAGCAATCTAATCATATGATCAATACAATAAAACAAACATTTTATATCTTTATAGTTTAGTTCTTAATATGACGGCTCGTCTAGCGGTTTAGCACACCGTTACACTTCCGATGGTCGTGGGTTCGATTCCTCGCACGGTGCAAACATTTGTATTCATGAGTATGATGGTTTGTATCGGTATGGGTGCTTTCTATGTACGTTATGTATGTATTTACAAAAAAAGTGTCCAAGTATTTATATCAGTTGTCTAGTACGCATAACACAAGCTCTGCTTACCGTGGGACTAGATGGCGCTGTGTTAATTGTACAGAGTTATTTATTTATATCTATATGAAGTGTCTATGATAGCAACTTGATCCGTATACACACTTTAAAACAATGATGAACATGATAAATTATGTTTATTGAGAAATAATTATATGTATAACAAATTTCCATAACGCATTATTTCAAAATTTTCTTATGCCTAAATTACGATAACTGGTAGAGTGAATTTAGATATTGAATACAATTTCGATACAACATTCTTTTAACATCTTTATGGATAACCAACTTTAGCCTATCAACGAAACACTACGCATTTGCTTGATGCATTATATGCTTATCAAAACGCGGCTAAAGTCAATATTTAAATAACAGACAACACGTAATCTACTCATATAAATAAAATTAAAGTGTATGTTTATAATTTCAAATTCACTTTTCACATGAATTATAATAAAAAAAGTATCTTCTGTCTGTTTGTTCTTGCTAATCTCTGAAACCGCTAGACCGATTTGACGGAATTTTTACTCGCAGATAGCTAATGTTATAAAAAGTAACTAAAGCTACTTTTATTTTAATAAAAAAAACAGTTAAATTTCACGCAGATGATAGTAAAACAACAAATAAAATATAAAAAACATTGAGCTATAGCTAGCATAGTTGGCTATATACGAGTAAATTGTCTTTAAAAACGAATTTTAACCATAACTAAGTACGATTTTCTATGTTCTTTATAATAATTTATTCGAGCATACATAAGCTAGTCATGCCTTATACATGGCCGGCAACGTTTAAGTGAAATTAACAGCATTTAGCGCCTAGTTGTACTACGTACTTAATATCCACTTACGTGTATAACATAATATTTCTATGTCTGGGAAACATCCGTTCGTGCGGTTACGTAGAGTCCGGCTTAATCGCTATTCTTGGATAACTTTACGAGCAAAATGACTATACTTTACATTTTTTTAAATAAACTGCCATTTAAAAGTACTTTTTCACGTATATTTTATTTTGTGGTAATATCTTGTCTGTTTGAAACAAATTTTATATCACCATTAGTTGATTCGATTCCCACACATTTGAATTCATTATTATGCTTTTTTATATTGGTCTGGGTGGTATCTATGTATATTATGTATTTACAAAAAGTAATTTAAGTAAGTTATCTAAGTATTTGTCTCAGTTGTATAATATTCATAACACAAACTCTTAGTTTGGGTCTAGAACAGTGTCTACCAACTTGGGGTTCATGACTCACAGGGAGGCAATCTAATCTAATCGAAATGATCTGTTAAAAGGGCAATTCAAAAATGGAAGTGTTATAAAAATTATACGGAACGTGAATTTCAATTTTAAATTATATATATTGAAAATTTACTGTTTCATTAAGAATTCCTTAGTGATTTCTTCCTAAGACCTATTACTTAACTATCTTAAGTGAACAAATAATTTTTTTATTGTTATAAATTATATATATTACATGGGGGGAGGGGGAGGGGAAATTTTAGAAAGACTAAAGTGGGGCATGGCTCTAATATGCTTGGGAAACACTAGTAGGGTGTTGTGTGAATTGTCCAAGGATATTATTATTATTACTGTGTATTGAGTCATTATCAAATGGCATATAGATCTGTTCTGGGCTGCTTGCAACCATCATCTTCTGTATGCTATAACATCCGTGCATGCAATTATGAAGACATTGTAACGTATGTACTCATATTTGATTAATGTTGGCACACTTCAGTATAGCTCTATCTAGTAAATGTTTGTTTCATTCATTCATTTTACATCTTGCATAAAATGTATCCTTTGAAGTTGTTTGCAACATCTTGATGGATTATATGCCAGGTCAAGGCATAAGATATTTTCAACCAACTACTCAAAGAGTTTCATTTCTGTGGTAGTTTTTTTATAGATATATTCTGCCCTTACGTCAGAAGTGGATGAAAATTATTTCCATGATTTGCTTTCAACAATTAATTGTGTATTAGTCTCATATTTGTGTTCGTAGCGTTCGTAATTAATTCCTTTAATTACAATAAAGGTTTAGGCTGGACTCAAATACGACACTGAGTATTGCCATAATATTTCTATCTTCTTTATTGAATAAAAATACATTATTTACAAACTACACCATCCTCCAGGATGAAAAAAATTTGTACAGTTATTTTTCATTTTAAGGAAAATTTTACAATTAGTAATAGTAATAGGTAGACACTAAAATGTCGTCATCGTATTATATATCATATATACGATAGTGCCTTTAATAAGTTAGAAATTTAAAGTAATAATAAAATATTAATTATCATGTGACATCACGTTATCATGTGACGCCCGTGTTACCATTCATACTTTGCCATTCTGGAGGATTAATATATAATGAAGATTATCTCACCATACAACTGAAATATAAATTGGAAAGGAAGGCGACTGAAATAGGCAACACAGACGTGCTCACCGAAAAGACTTGTACAAAATCTGCCTCGATTTGCGCTTCTAAACATCTGCAAGTTTCATGACCATTATCTGCCTGATAGATGGTGTGTAGATAAAGTTATATAAATCTGTAGTCGTACTGGTGCTATACCTCTGATATTTTATAGTATTACTTACGACACATTAAATTAATACCAAAATATTACAACCACATTTATGACACACACATACAGATATTGGTTATATTTTTTTAAAATAGAACCTTAATACCGTTCATACTTAAAATTAAATATTAATTATGATAGAATATCGAGCACTGAAGAACCACATTCAAATGCAATTCGCATGTTAAATTTTTGTCGTCACGATGAGCCAAATTTTCGTTTGGAGATGGCTGCAGTTGTTTTGGTGAGGCGAGGGCATTTGCATGTGTAAATAAATATTAAAGAGTTGGTCGTCTGGCCGACGAGGCGGCTCGGCGGCGGCGGCGCCCGCGCCGATCATTCGCCAGGAACCGCATATCAACCGGCTGAGCACCTGCGGGCTAGGGATGTGCGGAACACTCGATGGTTACACTATTGATTAATAATTATCGGTAATCATAATAAATTTAGTGTGTTCTTAATATATGGTATAGAAGAAGGCAATTATTAAATGAACGAATCAATGAAAGTAATTTGAAAATTTTAATTTAAAAAAAAAATATGAGGGTATACATTACCTACACCAGCAGAATAACATCATTTACACAGGTTAATTCTTTTAGAAATAGAAATAGAAATAATCTTTATTCAAATAAACTCATTTCAAGCACTTTTGAATAGTCATATTTTGATTCTACCACTCATTCGGAATGCAGATTCATCACAAGAAGAATGAGCAAGAAACTTGTGAGCTATCTATTTCTATCAAAAACTTAGGATGGATACTTACAGTGAATCATTTCATAGATTCTGTAGAAATATCCTATGTGTTATTCCATAAATATGACAACACGACATTAGCTACAAATTTTGAGAAGCCTTATAATACAGTAAGGCTGATCTTATTTTCGAGTAATATGCACTATACTCCAGTATGCACATTACATCGACACTAACGGGTTTATTGCTTTGGAATGAAGGCAACCGTCTGCATGCCAAGCGGCGATTCCTGGTGATCGCCCCTTTGAATTATACGCACGCGCACGCTTACGCGTCTGCATTCAATCGCCTCGTGAGATTTATGTGTGTCCCGCCCGCTCGCCACATACAAATGTTTCCGTGAATTCTACGTGAGAAGCTCAGGTTGCGTCCACGCGTAGACTAAACTAAACTAAACGGTGTAACCGTCTGCGTTTATATAGTAATAAATAAAATATTCCGATAATGCTACTGACGTATTAATAATTTGTAACACATCATTTATTATGCCTATAGATAAATTACAACTAGGAAAACTCGGTTTATATATATATATATATATATATATATATATATATATATATATATATAAACCTTGAAATATGTAACTAATAAAAAACATATTTCAATTGTAATAATTGTTCCAGTATTTACAAATTATCGATGTTCACACTATGTCATCATAATATAGAAATTTTGTAAAAATTATTAATAATGGCTGGTTAGAATATGTCCTATTATTTTCATATTTATTTAATTTTAAATTTACATGTTTTACTTATATGCACCATAATTACAGTAACCATGACATGTTATAATTTGAAATTATATTATAACACAACTATTGTGTAATTTAATACAATTAATCGATATCAAATGTTTTGTCCCATCACTATGATGACTCGCTCGAGGTGCATCGGTCGGTGCATCGGCGCGGCGTACGTACCGCTCACTCACTATTGTTTGCATGAATTGAAAATAAAACAACTCAGTTTCGCGTACTGTACCTTCATCTAATAGGAATCAGATATTTTTGTTGATTTAAGTTACAATTCAAAATTATATTAATCATTAATCTAAAATTGAATTTCTTATTTTAAATTAGTAGATTTTTTTAATAGGTTAATGATATTACATAGGTCTTATTCTATCGTCGTACTTCTGTAGTTATATATTACTTCTATATTCTATAGAAATTATACTCGTATTTGGGAAGATTAATTACATCTCAACTTTTAAGGTTCATTTCTTGGTTAAACAGTTTTTTTTATGTTAGAGTATGTATATATTTTTATTATGACTTTATTTACATGAACTGTTACATGAAGTAATCAAATGCATTATAATTCAACATTGTATATATTATTACAAACATAAAATATCTTATTATTTATATTTTGGAAAACCCATATATATTTTTGAAAATAAACTCGGAGGAGGAAGTGACTATTTGCAACACAGTTTTAGGTATACTTCTATTAATTTTGTAGACATGTTTGTTTTAAATAATTTTTTTTATTATAAACTAACCACTGCACAACGTAATATTTCAAATATAAAATTATACTAAAATTTTAATGTATGTACAAATTTATAAAGTTTTTAAAAGGGGTATTATTAATAGAAAAATATTTTTCTAGCCACATTTAGATTCTTGTACAGATTGCCATCGGTTTTGATGTCATATTTTGGCATATCATCAAAAATGTCCACATATCCATGTCAATTTGAAATCCACGTACCGTATCCACCTCCACCCGGTGACATGTTTGACACGGCCGAATTTATGTAAGCTGCTGACTGCGACCTTGTAAACTGCAATTATTTAACTATACACATTAAATTATAAACCAAATAAATAAAGAGAACAACAAATTATTATTTGTTATAATTTATAAAACTTATTTAATCGTTATAAAATCAGTCAGTCTCAATTTAAACATTTATATATCTGTGGTCACCAACTACCACAGATATATAAATGTTTTTAATTTATTTGAAAAATGAATAAGCTTCCCTGTCTTATTAGTTTCAAGGTAGTGTTTAAATTGAGACTCATTGTTCTGTAGATTTAAAATCACTTTTTCTGCAATAAATAGTTATTGTTATTATGTACCTTACATAATAAAGAAAAAATTGGGTTCATATTGTCCAAAGATTCCTTAATCTTGAATCCAATTTCAATTAAATTTGGAAAAAATATTGGTATTCCATTAGTTAATAATTTAAAATATAACTTACTAAAGTAATGAACAAAATCTTGAGTACCTTCAGGTTCATACCATCATCTGTTGCCTATAAACTTGAATGATTAATAAACTAATTCGACTGTGGGTGGACGAATCTTTTTCCTTTCAGGCCTATGGATATAGTTACTTTAAGAACGAGACTCATTTTTGGAAGTTTCGATGCTATATTTATCGTTTCTTTGAGACAGAAATTATATATTAATAAATATATTAAATAGGTACGAAAATATGTAATATAAATAGTGATACAAATATCATAATTGAGTTCTCACTTTGGATATATATAGACATGTATTTAATCAAAATTTTACCAAGTATATATATATATATATATATATATTTCTTCTCGCTGGTTATATTAAAATATAAATATAGCCTAAATAATCTTTTTAATATAGGTATTCCTTTCAAATATTTTAATATGTATCATTATTAAAATACTTGAAAGGAATAGATATTTATAGCATTGCTAAATATATGCTCTTCTTTGGAACACTCAATATAAAGTCTGTCCATCAAATTTTATAACATTTATTGAAGAATTAAGTAACTTTTCCAATTTAACAATTGTAGTAAGTACATATTATATGTACCTATACTTTTCATTCATTAATGATGAATATTAATAACTTATCAAATAGTTAAAATATATATTTATATCCTGAAACAGTATGTGTTAAATCAATATTTTAAAATTACAAATAATTCAATGAACTAATTTAAAATGTTTGTTAAGTGTTTAAGATTTCCGAAATTTACAATATCCATAATATAAATTCGAAAGTGTATCTGTCTGTTACCTTTTAACTAAATACTAAATGGACTAAATTGACTAAACTTCTAAATGGACATTAATAAAAATATGTAAACAGATTGTATCTCGAGGACACATAAGGTTATCTCTCATCCAAAAAAAAGCAGATGAAGATATATTCTTTTATATATTTTTAAATAAATCATCATTTAGTCTTCATTGTAGTATTTAATGCATAAATACTTTAAATACGTAGAATTTATTAATTTATTCAGGTACTTCTAAAGCGGTTAGTTACTAGTCTTAAAGATTTAGAGACCTAACTGTGGTCATGAAATAGACAAACAGGTACTTTAAACTAGACAAAAAGTTAGAAGACCCTGACTGCCAGACAATCACCATTTTAAATTAGCTGGATTATTTTCAAATATAATATTCTAGGTGTATAAATATATTCTGTTAGCTATACTTAATTATAATAAAAATGTCTGTAATTGGAAGACATAGGAAAAAAAACTATTATTGGGAGACTATATCAATGTAACAGAACTCAAAACAGAGATTTTTAAAACTTTTGTCTATGCTTTTTCAGAACCGTTTTCACATTATTGTATTATCTAGACACGCCGTAGCGTGTCAAAGCCAAGTTCTACGGTATTACACTATATTTTTATTCAAGAGATTCAATGTAATTTACAGTGCACGCTGCTTGCGTAAATACGGTTATAAGTATCCTAGATAATAAACATACTATCTGCGTATGTACCAAATTTCATTCGAATCCATTCAGATTTTTTTTCACAGACTAATAAACTTCTTTAGATCCATCCATCTATCCATCATCGAAACTTTCGCGTTTTAATATTAATAGTATTATTATTATACATTGAAAAAGCTAACTCACTAGCCACTAGTAGAAACAAGAAGTCGTGTTATTCTGAAACCAAAAATTATGAGAGATACAAGTTAAAAATAAGTTGAAAGGTATCCTGTTATTGTTTATAGTGATCGAAACTAATTTATCTTTCGTTTGCCTTTTGGTATTGGATTGAGCAATATTATTGAAGTCATTATCAAAGTTTGTTTGTTTTTTAAGTGTCCCGAATAAAGCAGTAGTCAGGTATAATTAGCCGTTCAATTTTAGCATAGACTATTCTGGTGCCATTCATGCGGTCACAATTTGTGAGTTGACACAGCCAGTGATGCCGGAATTTGGGTTTTCCCCCGATTTTGGGAGGATTTTGTGGTGAAACGGGAATAAATTTGTAGTGGGGATGGAATTAAAGCTGGAAGGTTGACCTATAATAAATGAGGAAGGAAAGTTATTGTTAATAATAAGACAAATTGCTTTATTGCAAAATACTATGTCAGTTCGACCTCCACGTGATTTTTTCTGGACGCTATAGTAATTAATTCCTGGCGAACTCGCCATGATGGAATAACTGATGTGAATAGTTCATCCTATCCTCTACTGGTGACTCTGGTGATGGGATCAAGTAAAAAATACAAGAACTATAATCTATGTTAAAGTTTTATTTGTATATAGATAAATAGCAATATAAGAAAATTACTAAACGAACGGAGATTTATTTTGAAGGATTGTCAAGAAGTGAAGTAAAAACAAACTGAAGTTAATGGAACTAGAAAGATAAATATATATTTTTTAATATAAAGACATTTCTGATTAGTCAGTTCCAACTTATATGTATACATATAAGGGAATGATAACATTCTATATGGTCTACTTTGACCTCTTTTCCTTACTATTATGACAGAAATAGACTTTGTAAATTGCTTTCCTTGGTACTTCATTCTCGCCTGTCAAATTTGAAGGGATTTAGGGCAAAAATAAGATGTTCACGTAGCAACACTGAACACAACTGACCAGCGACTGCATGTTCTATTTACGGTTGGCCGCACTTGACTCGAGTGTTTGTTTTTCGCGACTGGTTCACAATTTGTATCTACGCTAATAGTGTGAACAATGGCCATAATATTTGTACGTGTACAATGTATACATAGAAATTCTAATGCTATTCCCCAAGAATAATTATCAACAGGGGCCATCCATGTTTACATTTTATTATCAGTATTGACAAGTTCCGAGTGCGAGCTGAGTATAACTAAATTAAAGTTTGCTCTCATAGATTATTTTGAAACGGCAATTCAGCTAGCTCATGTAGCCTAAAGTAAAATATTATACATATGTATCTGTATCGTTTATATTTGTTTTTCGTATACAAGTTACGTTTATACTCATATTTTACAAGTTACAAGTTGAATATGTATTATCCTATAGACCATCTTAAGAATATTATAAACGCGAAAGTTTATGAGTATGGATAGACAGACACATGGATGGATGATGATGATGATGTTACTCTTCCACGCCAAAACGACTGAACGGATTTTTAGGAAACTTTACAGTACCTACTTAAACATAAGAATGACACATAAGGTCAAATGTCATGCGGGTGAATCCACGGTCACAGCTATATATCTATTTATGACACAATAAGGTGTGACAAGCTAGCGGGGGCCATGGGCTCCACTTTACCTATATAATATTATGTTATCTGTGCCTATATGTTACGTTGTAATGCAACCTCTGCTCTACTATTACAGAAAAAGGTTCAGCTTCGTTCAATCAAGTAATGTCCATCCAGTCCACTAATTAATTGACAACACGTCTCTATATTTGCTTGAATTAATTAATTGCAACCTGCAGTAACTGGAGTAATGTACATTAGATACGATTTTCGTTTATGGGTTGCTCTTTTCGTCTCCACTTTTTGTATTGTAATAAAATTCTAATAAAAATATAATGCTGCTGCATTACTTACTGAACATTATTTACATAATGCTTACATATAAAAACAATACTTATAATTATATGTGAGTGTAAAGTGCAGATAACTCTTCATTTATTGTTAGTTGAGAAAATAAAATATATAATAAAATTAAAAATATACGTATATAAATAATGTGATCTGTGTAAATTTAATTATTACATCCAACTTACCCACTTGTAAAAAACGTTTCCCATTTTTTTTTAATTTGACAGTATATGAGAACTTTAAAAATCATATGAACTCTACAAAATACATAGTTTTATGACATTAATTTCATCGTCTATCTCATGAAGCTTTTCGGACTGCAAACATAATTTCACGATGCTTTGAAACAACTTCATAGACGTACTTTAATGTGTCACAAAATGTTTCAGGATTATGGTTATAGATTTCATTAAAACGAACAGTGTTTTGAGAACCATGTGAATGATGAAGAGGTAAATGAAGTAAATATGTATCTGTATCGTTTATATCTCATTAATGAATGATTCATATAAAACTGTATTGGATAAAAATATCTTAACCGCTTACAAATTTTAATTAGGTACAATAGGCACATTTTTTATATAAATCGTTATAACTCTCTCGACAGTTGTATTCGTATTAATATTGATGTTTTATTTAGAAAGTTGTTTGATAGAATAAAAATTTAATTAAAAAGATACATATTACATTCTTAGGGTCAACAACCGCGCTCGGCTTCGTCCGCCACTTAAATCATATTCAACTTTATTTGCATTTCTAACATTGGGTTACATATCAACACTCTAATACACTTACAATTCTAAAACGTCATTTTTATTATCACTTACTTGTTTACAGTATATAGGTAGTATAACTAAGATACGTAAATACGAAATATATTTAATATTTATTTTTAATAACAGTATATGCACGTCATCTAATAACGATATAAACAAATATTGATATAATACTTTTAGCCAAAAGACAAATAAGCAAAAAAAATCAAACTCAGTAGGTAAGTACTTACATATGCATACACTAGAACTTAAATTACTCACGAAAAAAAATGTTTAAACTATTTCATAAATTTATTTATTGTCATACAAAGAATAAACGAAACTTATACTGCTATGTATAAAAGCAGTTATGTATAAATATAAAAATAAATTCAGACACTTTCTACGGCAGTAACATGTATAAGTTAGATATTAGTTCAAAATATAAGAATGTGTTAACATAAAAAATATTGTTTGCTTCTATATATTATTGAATTTTATATTTAACATGAAAATGAGGTAAATTCTAAACTGAATTTAACACATTTTCGTATTATTATTTCTTTATACTGGGTTAAAAGAGTATCCAATTTGAATACAAACTTATAAAGTTCCTTTTTCAAATTAACATAAATTTATTGCTTCATATTCACAATTTCACACTATATTGAAAGGAGGTGCAAGCCAACGATAACGGAGAAAAATTCCATGCATCGTAATGAAGCGGCGATGCGCCATTCTAGACGGTATTTACCACAAAACACACCGAAAAAAAGTCTATTCGACAAAAAAGAATCGGCAAATATCGGGTTATGACCATGTTGGGTCGGTCGAGACAGCCGGTGTTGAAAAATAGTGTCTGTCCGACGTCTAGCGCATGCCCCGAGACCGTGACTCACGCGCTGGAATCCAACCGAATACGGAGTCGCTACGCCTCCAATCTTTCTCTAATAGGGTTACCTACTAAGGTTATTGTGATGAAACATAACAAACATACAGGTAACGAAGTCTTTATTACAATACAAATATATTTCTTTCATTACGATCGGTTCGGAATGAAATTTACTATACCAAATTCCAATTATATTAATAAAATAGTACATAATTAATTTCAAATATAGCTCTACTAAATAGAGACGTACATGGAAGGACAAATTCGTACAACCGAAGTACCTGTTCACAATTTTAGTTCACATTCTTAGAGATCCTTTACTTGTTGCTAATCCTTTGAGGAAACGACGTTTTTACGTAATTATATAATATTTAAGTAAAAATTTGTTCACTTATTTTCTTATTTCAAAGCTTATTACTTGTAAAAAGCAAGTGGATAAGACAATTATTATATGGACTGATGCACCCTACTTCACTAAAGCGGCGCGGCGGCGGAGCACCTGCATACATTAAGTCATTAGAAGTTAACCACGAAGGTTTCCAGAGGAGACCGCGTAAAGGTCAACCTGATATAAAACTTTGTTAGGAATAGAACAACTAGGACGACCATTATACATAGAAAAACCATGGACGAACCCCACACTGATTTTTTTTAATTGGAACAAGCAAACTCGAAAAAGCTACCACTATTCCGGTGTACAATACTTTTATATATTTGTACTTCAATAAAATCTCTGAAAATATGTATAGATATACGCGGTTCTTAGTGAATATAATCAATCCATTTTACTATGTTTATTAATTTAAAATACCTAAGTGTAGGTACAGTTAACAGGCATAGAGGAAAAAGCGGTGTACTTGACATACGATAAAAATATAATTATTGTTCACTAAAACGTGCAAAAATGGCTTCAATTGCATGATAAAAATACCGTGGACGAATTCTATAGATTAATAAATAAATATATAAAATTATATCAAATTGAAAATTTTTACAACATTCAGCGTCCTCCAATTGACATTCTTTGACACAGATAACAATTAACGGTCGATGATGAACACATCATAAAGTGAAATTCACTAAAGACCATGTCACATTCATTATAATTATTTTTGTATAGTTTATAAGAACGGCGGCCTATTGAATTACTTGGGGTAAAAAAGGTCATCAGGTGAGCTAAAATTTAGCCGAGAACAGAAACTTGAAATAAAAACAGTGTGACAATTGATATTTATCACTGAGAATCTGGTATGGAAATAGCCGTTAATAAAACGTTTATTAGTAATATTAGGCTCGACACCCTGCCATGTTAGGTTCAAATATAGGTACCCAAAGAAATGTGTGAACATGTATGTTAAATGATTGCGTTCTCCACTATGTTAGCAGTTTACCTCTGACTACTCCTGTTTGGAACAATAATAGTGATACTCTATAATTAGTAATAATCAGATCTTACCATACCAATAATAACGAAATGTGGACATGTCAAGTGTTGCTTTCACTACGATGCAAAT
Source organism: Achroia grisella (assembly GCF_030625045.1). Lineage (NCBI taxonomy): Eukaryota > Metazoa > Arthropoda > Insecta > Lepidoptera > Pyralidae > Achroia > Achroia grisella. Next base: position 2,989,733 of record NW_026713064.1, read on the forward strand.
TGACTTTGCTTCTACGTAAAAAACCGGGGTAATAATGGTGATGGTATGTTGTTTGTTTCTATGGGTTTATTAATTTCCTTTCATGATACCAAGTAACTGAAGTACGTACCCGCTAAATCAATAACAAATAAACGGTAACCCTATTAAGAACTCCATGCATCTGTTATAAAATGTTTAGTCTGAGAGCGAACATTTTTATTTTGTAGTAAACGCAAATTCCGGTTTCCGTTGCGTATTTTTGTAAACATGTACTTGTATTATTTTATTTTGTTACGGTCTCGCTATATACTGCGTAGTTCGTATTCATCTCAGCGTCTCGGCCTGTCTCGAGTACACACGGATATACAATGCGGGTTATATAATCATATGCGTCTATTATATTTATGAACCTTCTGGATTAACTTCTAGAAATGACAATAAACAGTTTCATATATCAGAATGGTTTTATTTGTTTTAATTTACAAAAATAATTAAACGTAATAATTAAACGTAATTTACGAAAAACGGCTGTTTATATTTTCTATGAGGTCGAATTGGAAGAGGTGTACCAGCAGAATTATTTCTACAATTTTCTAAAAGATCTTGACATGACTAGAACTGTAATGCACTTTATACTAGAACATGTATCTAGAGCAGGGAGAAAAATCCGAGCAGTGAGTGTTGAAGTACACGACGACGTACACGACGGCATAGGGGCCCCATAAACCTATACCCATAGTCTGGAGGAACTGCTCAGAGTTTGCCTCTCTATCACACGAAATATTTGTAAACTAAAATGATAAGTATCTTTTCAAAGCTAGCAGTAAACTAAGGTAAAATAAACTACAAGAGAAAACCTATCGTTGTTTTTAAAAACCTTATATAACCATGACTGTGTCTAAAACTCTTTCAACACTACTACTAGTTCGTATCTCTTCTTAATTCATTTATTTTTGTATGTGTCCTTCTATTCAAATAAAGTTCTATCTAAGTATTCATGTTCACAGCCGGAATCTGCTGGTCGGGTATGGAGCGTGGCGGGCGATGCAGCTCAGTGGTAGCGTTGCGAGTCGGCCGCGCTGAATGCTGCGCGGGCGCCGCGCGTTCACCCGCTGCTTGGAGCCCGCAAGACCTTGACAGCGGCGAGATATTCTTCTTCAAAGCACTCTCCGGAGGCGTACCTTGCATTGCATGCGCAGGTTAGATTACACAGGTCGGAAGAGTACTTCCATACAGTGGGTATGATATATCTACTAAGGAAATACTCTTCAAACCTTTAACTCGTAATATTTTATCTAATTGTAATGGCTAACATGCTGACGGTCTACCTAATAGTAAGTGGCAATCGACGCCTGTTTGATGATATCATATCATCAAACAGGCGTCGATTGCCACCCGAGATATCACGTAAATAATATGTCTCTTGTTTCTATCTCACGCCTTAACCGAAACACAGATTCTTGATTAATATTTAAGAAATAAAAAACAAGGTTGCAATTAATTATTTAAAAAACCGAATGTATAAAACAATAAAATCTTCGCTATGTCAAAAAAAGCCTAACTATTTTGTCGTAAATCGTAGTTAATAAACATTATTAATCCTTTGTAAATAAGTAAGGTTACTAGCACCATTTCATTGACGATTGAATTACATTCCTATCTAGATTTCTGAAACATCCGCTTATATCATTTACGTCTTTCCACAGTAAAGGCAAATTAAGTACTTCACCGGTGTTTAAATACGTGTAGTTATTATAGAACAAGCTATGAAGCCCTACGTTGTGCGTGGTCCGAATCATATTAGATCGTATCTGTATCGTATCGTATTCATAACATCTCAAAATATTTTTTCAACTCAACGTCTAATTTACAAAACATAAATTTACAACGTTTTTATGTGTTTACCACCCACCACCGAACATTAACATGTTTCTATTGCAAGACTTTAAAACTCTAATGATGATGTATTCTACAAAATATTACCTATGTGTATTTATTATCTGTATATCCTTTAAAGGTCTATCAGCCTAATGTCACTAGTAACAAAATAAAATTTCTATTAATCTGTGTGACAATGTTTTCATTTCATTTCGTTCTCAATACGCCATATTTTTCAGTAGTTATTTACATAGATTCATTTTAAATGTAATATCCGGATATGCAAACCCATGTCTCAACAAAAACAAAACAAATTGTGAAACTGTACAATTTTTTTTGTATGATTCATTACAGATTCAAACTTGGTTCTGTTCTTATAAGGACGATTGCAACTCTTATAAAACGTACCTGTGTTATTTACTCTGTTGTCTATACCATAATAATATCGTAATTGTTACAGATAAAATAATATATTTTACCTGTGATTACAGTAATTGTATTTTTTACCTACTTAACGTACGTGAGTACGAGTGATCTATGATAGTATAACATATTATGTGATACCCTATTGATCTGCGTGTATAGGTAGATAAATAACGTTTACCACTTTAAAAATAAATGATCTTACGAATATTCCAACAATTATAAATTCATCAATGAACTTACTTGGTCATATTTGTATAATACATATAGCTACAAAAATGATTATCATTCAATTTAAATACATGCACGATCACTGTAATAGTTAAGTCCTAAAATAATCTTTCTTTAGAACCTATTGGGTAACAATCTTGTAGTGGAGATTTTACATGTATTATGACACATAATATATCTACTTGTACATTATAAACCTTAATTAAATCATTGTAATAGTTTTATGAACTGATACATCATTGTAATAACAATAACAAATAATTGGGGCTAGAGTGCATTGTCCGATAGAAGAACAACGCGCTACAAAATCGAGAGAAATACTTTGGCACAGTGACAAAAATGTGATTTAAAAGAATACACGAATAATGTTTTGTGCATTATACCTATTATATTCTTGGAAGAGCTGTTATAGATACATTACATAAATGCACTTATTCAATTTGCGTAGTTTATATTCTAGCCTTGACAGAAATAATGTCTGCTAATGCTTATGTAGAGATGCTAAATAACTAAGTGCGTTTCAATAATATTAATAATTATAAGTTTAGTTATGTCTATTTTCCAATGCTATTCTAAGAGCTAATATGTCATGCCTCTTATCCTCTTTTCACTGCCTGAAGGGTGAGAAGCCCTTCAACTGAAACAGCTCACAAACCAAGCTGTGTGCAGACTGGAATAGTTAGACTGAAGTACCCATGCAAACAAAGTCTACTTAAATAAATACTAAGTTCTTCATATCACAAAGGACGGAGAGCGGAGGACGTCACGTTAATCAGTTGTTACGATGACAATATTGTGTACAATGTTACTGAAGTAGACTTTGTTCGTACGTCGTACTTCTGTCTCACCTATTTCTGCCGCCAAACAGCTTGAAATTGCAGAGTATGAAGGCCTACCTTCATCCTCTGAAATGGCATCTTAGGAGAGACGTTACGGTCGCCATATAATGATATAATTTTCGAAGTGCTATTCATATAGAAGCATAGGCCATTTTACTTCAGATCACACGCCCCGGCAACTTTACCAAATTTGTGTGTCTGTTTGTAATATTGAAATTCGTTTTTACTACATGCATATGAATATAAATACACCAAAATAACATTTTTTTACTATTTTTGTCTTTCTGTCTGCCTGTTTGTTCAGACTAATCTCTGAACTGGCTGGACTGATTTTGACGGGACTTTTTTGGCAGGTAGCTGATGTAATAAGGAGTAACTTAGGCCACTTTTATTTTGGAAAAATAAATTTAAATTCCACGCGGACAGCTACTAAAAAATATAACTGTACTTTTTTCCAATTTTTCTAATGCCGTTGGTTGTAGGTATACAAGTAAGTGTGTATTAATAATTTACATTATATATAATAAAATTAAGTTCTGTTTTTACTTTTCTCTTTACTCTTTCTTTTTAATGCTGTTGACCGTAACTGTTGTTTATAGCTTCGCTTAGCTTCTTCTTCTAATCTGGAGTTGCCATTCGCAGAGTCTTGCGCGGATGTGACGTGCGGCTCCGGGCGGCGGTGTGTAGTCCGCGGCGGGCGCGCGAGATGTGTATGCGCCGCTGCTTGCCGGCGGGTCGGCCCAGTCTGCGGCACCGACGGCAAGACTTATCCCTCGCTCTGCCGGCTCAGACGGCGGGCCTGCCGACGACCTGCCAAACATCTTGCTCTTGATTACCCTGGACCTTGCCAAGGTATATATTAAATAGGTTATTTATATTGTTAATGAATTGGCAGCTCGTGACCACGCCTAGTGCAACTTAGCCGAAACGTCGAGAAAGGTTACCTTTATTTACCATAAAATTATTACTGCTCAGACCCGGTTAACAACATATATAATGTATATTAAACACGAAAGTTTAAAAATAATTATTAAGAAAAGTTTGCGCAATCGATAATTACACATTTTTTTATGAAAATACGGAAAATTTACATGTTCTTCGATTTATAAATTCTATTTATACTTTTAAAGCAGAGTTTCTTAACGTATGATATGCGATTATATATATGTATGTATGTCCTCAAATCATCTCTGGACTATTCAATAATATAATAAGTGTTTTAAAACTGTTTTTGCTCTATTATATTAAGGAATTTAAGTATTTTGAGAACACCAGGCAGAGTGGCTGAATATGTTTAGGAAACACTGTTTTAGGAAAAAAGCTTTCTTGTCATCTTCACTCAACTGTCACCAATAGCCATTTTTTGGTAGTCTATTATAATGCAGTAAACTAAAAGCCTGAGAAATTGCAATGCAGAAGGCGTAACAGGGGCGTTACAGCGTGAAGTCCATGATGACGAACATGTCTATAACCGTCTGTTGACATTTTCCATCGGATGACCGTCATGTCATTTTAAGACATAAAAAAATCGCCTACAAAATGGTTGCCTTGAATGGCCCGTTATTATTGGCGCCGCGTCTCATAATCTCAACATCGTTTTTCATCATTATCATTAAAGATACATTAGTTGATCATAAAATTATTAGCTATAAGCATGTGCATAAATAGTAATGATTCACGAGCCGACCGCCTGGTAACAAGTGTACATCTATCACGGGCACCTAGCAACCAACTGTAGGGATGATCGATGTTCATCAATGATGAATAAACGTCGATGTTTAATGAGAAAATATCGATGTTTTGACATCGATATTTTAAATCCTATCATCAGATAACATCGACGAAGAAACAAGACCCGAAAAGTAAAATGCCACAAAAAGGATACCTCCGATTTACAAAAATATAAGATTTTTTATTTGCTGCCTAAAAACTAATACTTATAGGCCATGGGGATAGACCGATGTTTTCTGAAATAGATATTTATCGTATATCGAAAATTGGCTGAACTGTTGTTTTAACAATTATAAAATTAATAATTTTAATTTCGAATTAAAAGAAAAATTATATATTCTTTTATATATGAAAAAAAAATTAAATTGCAGTTAAGAGTCATCAACTCAGATATAGAATCAATTTTTCGTTGAGGAGATACGATGATACCTACTAATGGATCCCTTGATACACAGACATGCGTAATTTATGAAACCCATGTTTTTGCGACATCACTAAAAAAACACCTTATTTATCGACGTCGACATCGTTGGCCATCGATATTCTTCTAATATCGATCATCCCTAACCGGCTGGCTACAAAATGGTTGTTTAAAGCCCTATCAAAGTTTACGGGCTCATTATAGGCGCACCCAAGCCTGACCGCGAGCGGAGCAGCCAGCGACCCGACACGCTTATCGCTTGTTTTAAAATATGGGTACACCTTGTTTCCAGTTCTAGGGAATTTATATATTTCGCAAAGCTGAAGTCATTTAAGAAATGGTATCGAGCCAATAAATCTTTATGATATAATACGAGTACCTACGTACTCCAAGGTTTGATAGCCCTTTGTCTGTATAAGTAGTTTTTGATAATTATTACTTGATAGTAGGTTGGTTTATTTTATAACCAACTTGGTAAGGAAGGAGGATTTTAACTGTACTGTATTCAGAAATTATGTTTATTATTATTTTTACAATATATACGATTTACTCCCATGTTGATTCCATACAAATTTTGTCCATACAGTTGTTCCATACAGGTTTTGGATAGGCTTATATTATTTGATCCTAAAAATCCGTGAATTCTTTTACATAACTTTTATTACTTATAATTGACAAAGTAGCCTACGCGTGGCCAACTTCCTTCTGCATTGTACACACTACATATTGGTATGTCACATTGCATGATGAATAATGAAGCAGTTAAGAGGTAAATCTCCTTATATGAATAGGACAAAAGCCCAAAATAAACTCTTGTCAAGGTCAGAAAATGCAAAAAACATACATAAGTCTCATACTCCTCCAAATTTTGTCACACTCGATTTAGTAAAGCCCATTTATCCGAGTAGATAAGTACTTAAGATTATGAGGATTTCTAATATAATCTACGAAGCTACAACAGTTGGTGTGTATATTTACATATTATACATATTTTTTTATATATTTTTTCAGTTTTAAGAATGCAGCACTCAGAAATCTTAGATATTTAATAGATGGTCATATACACAGTAATCCTCGCGGCTTTAATACTAGATAGGATATTAATATTAATTTATTATATTGCGGTTTATGGTGTACTGGACGCACGAATTCGTGCCAGGTAGGTACTTGCAATTACAAAGTGGACTCTATTAATTATATTGACAATTGAAATAAATTGAATATCAACTTTTATGATAACATTTAAATGTATAATAAAATAACTGAACCAGTTCAGTCCAATATCTGTTTCTTGGTCATGAAGATAATTGAATTACAATTTTTATTAATCTTAATATAAAACGATAAAAAAATAAAACCGTCTACAATTTCAAAAATAAAACTTCACGTATGTGCGTTTAGTGCTGCGAAATAATAATTTAAATTGCAGTTTTACGATAGCCGTCATATTGATAATGCGCTTGTCTGGTTTCGTTTATTTGTGCGCGTCGAGACTATCAATTCGCCGTCTGCGCTGCGTCTGCGCTCAATTGTGGTATTTTGGCGGGAATGCGCGCTCTCCAAAACACGTTCTTTATTATAATTTCTTTTAAAGAGAATGGTAATTAAACTCCACATATACATAAATTAAACGTAAATGTACGTACATATGATAAAATCTTGAAGAGGTCGAGACTGCATGCATGTATTTCGACCGAGGTTATTACAACTGTGGAGGTTTTCATAAATACATTAATATAAAATTGGCCCCAATTATGGTGATTGAGATTTAGAATAATTAAGCTCATTTAAGTAATGTCAATCTCATTTTGAAAATAACAGTTTTCCATCATTTCAACATATAATTAACCGATTTTAAAATATATTTCACCTACAATATCCAAGAATATTTTTTTTCATAATATACAATAACACTCACACCAATACAAACAATAATACTCATGAACAAAAATGTTTGAATCGTGCGTACAAATATTTAATCGAAACCTTCAACAATCGGAAGTAAGGTGGTATACTAAACCTTTAGACCACCGAGGCTCTCATGCGACTGACATAAATTAACAAACGCAAAATCTTCAGAACGGCATAGCACTTATAGTGGTATTGTCAGTGTTCACTTCGTTTAAAGACTGTTGGCAATCATTAATTCTGCCGATCCCGTAATGACCGGCCCTCCCCTACTATCGAGTTTGTAAATTGCCCACTTGTTCCTAGAAGGCTGGTTGCAGGGTTGTCAACCTTAAAAGACTTAGCTTCGGAGGCAGCAATAAAAAAATCTGATTAAATCTCGTACATTATCTCAATTTGGCTCTCTAATCTCGTTAATTTTAGTATTTTGACCGCTTTTATTGTACGAGAATGAAAATGTTCTTGTACTTAAAGGTAAAAATCTCGTAATTGTACGAGGTTCCTCGTACGGTTGCCATCCCTGGTTGGCTACATCTCTATTGGCATCGTGGCTCTATAATGGTTCATTGCGATGCACGATACGTCTGGGCGAGCGCGTCTCGCCCGGGGTGCATGCATGTGAATGGGAACTTAACTCCTTACTACCATCGCCAAGTCTCTAGTACACGTCCAATTGATTTTTATCACGCACAGTTTGCATTCCCAACTAACGTTTTTGTATAGTTAATTTTTAAAAACCACTGGATACGAAACTGTAGGAACATTATTATAGATAGTTTAAAAAATATTTTCATATATTGCCCGCATTGGAATTTAACTAATTGGTTTGTTATAATTTCATATTATTATAATTGTATTATTAATAGATTTATATATCTATAATAGTAGAAAGTGTAAAAGCAAATTACCGTTTACCAAATTTCTAAATTATGAAACAATAATATCCAGTCTATACTAAAGTAACTAACAGGAAAATTTTACTCTTTCGGTACTTAAACCTAGACTTAGCAAGTTTGAGTGAAAAATGTCAAATAACACTTCTTTAAAAAAATTTTCATCTATACTTAAGATGGCTACATTGTCAGCTATTTTACAACTAATAGAAAATGCAAACGATATGTACTTTATTTGTATAAACTTCACAGTGAGATGAGTATTCAGTAAATATGTGAATATTACAATCGAGAAACTTTGGTTGTAAAGTACGGCGAGTAGCAGGATGTCATCAGATGCAACAGTGCAATTACATGGAAACGAGCGGTCCAAACCGGGCCGGACAACGTCCGTCGTATAATAAAATACACAAACTACGGAAAGAAGCTCCACAGTGTCTAGAGTAATTTAAAAAAGTAGAATCTTATCCATAATTCAATCACATACTATATTCACTCATGCATTAAACTTGTCCAACACGTCACTTGTAAACATGAACAGAACCGCTGCCTTCCCAATATCACAAATAACATAATATTATCAAACTAGTTGACCCGCGCAACTTCGTCGCATCACACTTACATGACATTTATCGTTATATTTCGCCCAATTTACATAATATCTTTTTATTATAGCCTACACATATATTGTTACTGTAAACATTCATCTATACTCACAAACATTCGAGTTTATAATATTATATTAAGATATAGGTAGGTACTTACTCGTCAAAATAATTTTTTATATCTATACAAATCCAATGAGATTTTTTTATATACTGGTGCACTCGCCTACATTTACAGTTTATAGCCATTGGGCACCACTGAAAGATGATAGAATTACATTCATCTCTGTTAGCGAAGTAACTTGCAATTAACCTATTATTTAAATTAGTTTCCAAAGGGCACGATAGGGCCGCTCTGATACGATACATTAATAGTAATTGGGGCATTCACATTACTAACAATCCTTTCCTACGACATATACTTTGCCTTCTTAAATTTTAAGTATCAACTGGCAATGGAAAATGTTTAAATCTGTAACAGCCACACAGGTCCATCAATGAATCATTGAGTAGCAAAACTCTTTTTTTCAGATGTGGATATCTTCTATATCTTCCATCCATGGAGGAAAACGGTGATATATGTGCTGTTTTTGACCGTTAAAAATCACACGATAATAAAATAATCGAGGCGCACGACGTAGTCTAGCATTCTATTATGAGGTGGGAAAAACCTGCAGCGCGATGCTTGTCACCTCACCACTGTAACATTATATATGATGTGATGAGGTGTAGGTAGGTAGTGAGTATACAGGTGTAATAATTTAACTACATTAGTGAGTTTATTGATAACATAGTTATTAGTAATATATATGACGCGGAGTCGTAACGTGATTTTACACAGAACTTTATATAAGTTATGTGGAATCGTAAACTAATGGAAGGGTGTCGAGTGTTAACAGAAATATTGCAAGTGTAAGTACAAACCAAAGTGGCAGAAAACTACTACAAACATGAATCTTTCAGCAATCATGACTAGGTAAATACCGAAGTAGAATTTATAAAAAGTCATCTGCGAAGCTATCTACATATATCAATGTATTTATTATAGTAATTATCAATGTATTTGTATCAGTTGTCTAGTAACCATAACACAAGCTTTAGCTAGCTTAACTTGGGTCTAGATGGCGTTGTGTGAATTTTCCTGAGATTACTATTATTATATCAGCTTGCTTTGTAAGCGGCTTGGCGGTTTCGGCATAAACCAGTGAAATTACATAATACCTAAGGGGCATGATATTACTCCTCCGGAATGGTAACTCATGAGTGTTATCGTTGGTGGCACTTGGTAAAATTATGTCCATTATGTTCATGTATATAGGGTTTCCGTTTACCATACATTACCACACCTACCAGTACTTCT